>NC_056735.1:728094742-728399742 GCF_019279795.1 Protopterus annectens
AAAAATGTAAATAATAATACAAATAACCTAGATAATAAGGATGTGGTTGAAAATTTGTAATGGAAAATATAAATAATAAAATAAGTGAACAAATAAAAAAACTGATAGACCATTCACTTTAATGGAAATAAAAGATCAAATAAAAAAGTTAAGAAATAATATGGTGCCAGGCTTGGATGGTCTTATTCCAGAACTATGTAAAATACTACCAGTTGATGCAGTTAAAATATTAGATAAGGTCTATAGAGAAATAAAAATAACTGCTAAGTCCCCCATCACGGAAATATTCCCTTATATAACCTATTTTAAAACAAGATAAGGATCCTACAAAATGTTCATCATACAGACCCTTTTCACTTTTAATTGTGGACTATAAGATGTTCATGTCCATTTTAGCTAACAGAATTAATCTCATTATGCCTAAACTAATTAACAGTGATCAGTCTGGGTTTATTTTAAATAGACAAGTACAAGATAACATAATAAGAATACATACATTAATAGGCTATGCAAATAAAAATAAAAAATAACTCAGTTAATTAGTCGTACCTGTTTAAAACACTTAAAATGTATAATTTCTCAATTGAGCTAATTGCATTAATTTCTAAGTTGTACAGTAACTCTTGTGCTTATGTTAAAATACGTTCTTTACATTTTAATGTCTTTAAATTACAAAAAGGCAGAAAACAAGGTTGTCCATTTTCACCCTTACTTTTTACATCAGGTAAAGAACCCTTTGCTAATAGTATTAGATCCAATAAGAGCATTAATAGTATCAAAGTAAGATTTCTAACTAAAGATTCAGATCTATATTGATGATTTTTTACTAACAATAGGAACTATAGAAAATTAATTAGAACATATAATTAGTTATATGAGTCACTTTGAAGAAATCATGAATTTAAGATTTAATCATAATAAAACAAGTACATTATTAATTATAAAAACTCATACAAAAATATTCTAACTTCAATTGGAATAGCAATCAAATGAAGTACTTTGGTATAACCATTATGTCTAATGTTAAAGAAATGATACCAACAAACTTTCAACAGGTTGTTGATAACATTTTAAGTTTATTCACAAATCGGAACAAATTCTTTGCTATGGAAGAACGATTATTGCTTATTAAGATGATAATTCTCCCTAAAATATTGTTTGTCTTACAATCTTGGTGGTATCTCTACCAAAAAAATTATAAAGATAAATAGTATTCTACTTAGATATTTTTTTTTGCATCAAAATAAACCAAGAGTTTCCTTTGATTGGCACAGAAAAGTTTGGGATAATGGTGGAGTAGGATTCCCTGATATTCAGTTGTATGCTACTTCACTGATTGTAAAAGTTATAGCCTTGTGGATAAATTCTTCTTATTATTCAAAATGGAAACAAATACATCAAGAAATATTATTAGTAAATAATAAATATATCACAACCAGTCATAAACAAATAGTCCCTAGTAGTTTTATCTCATTATTAAAAGATTTTTGCGTAAGTGGAATTACACCCTCTTCTCAAATTCCCTATTTAAATAACATAATTTCCTCTGTCCAAAAGTTCACATATTCTAACCATTGCATTAAAGACTTAATATTTTCTATGTGTCCAACTGCATATACAAATAACTGCTTAGAAACTCATAACTTCAACAAAATGCTAGTATTAAAACAACAAAGTAAATTTATTGGCATTGATTCTTAAATGGTACTGATATATATACTGTTGAAAATTTAAGCTCCAAATAAAATCAAGATTCGGAGAATTGGTTAATTTTAGAAATATTTAGAGACTTTGTGACTACAGAGATAAATAAGATAGTAAACCTAGATAAGAAATTGTTTCCTAAGTTATTGGAATTCTTAATAAATGTCAATAGTAATGCAATGAAAAATAAATCATATTTGTCACAAATGTATAAAATTCTTCACTTAGATTTCACATATTCAGACAATTCCTATTGGAATTATTCCTCAAAAATTAATAACAAAGACATCTTTGAGGAATGCAAGAAAATAATATTAAAATCTACAAATAAAACTACATCTTCATTATATTGGAAAAAATTCACTTGGAAATTCTTACACTAAGCTTTTGTCACTTCTAACAAAATTACAATTATGTATAAATCAAGTAGAATTAAATGCTGGAGATGTGATTCTGAAATAATAGCTGATTGTATTCATATGGTTCATAGGTTGGTACTAGGCAGTCGGCCCTAGCCATAGCAATTCCCTGGCTATTTCTTCCCACAGTATTTACTTTCCTGGACCCCTGTCTAGCAGGGCGACTGATGTGATCCCCAGGGTGAATTTCCTATCTTCCATCCAGTCATCAAGGTTTCTTTTGAAGAGGGCCAAAGAGGCACTCTGCTTGACATGTATGGGCAGTCTATTCCAGAGTCTGGAGAGTCTCTGGTCAGAAACCTATCCCTCCAGCATGTTTTGTTCATTGTGATGACAAGGTTTAGATCCCTGGAGCATGTCTCTCTGAGGGATTGGGTTTTCTTTAACTGTAGCATGTCCAACAGCTCTGGGTTTGACATGGCCTTGTATGTTAAGCAGAGATCGTCTCTGAGTAGACGATATGCGAAGGAGTATAGGTGGAGTTTTTTTAGACGGTCAGCATAGGTCATCTGATTTAGGCCTGTGATTCTTTTAGTGAGGTATTTCTGCGGCCTTTCCAGTTGTTGCAGATGTCTTGAGAGGTACATACCAAATGGGGCGTTGTATTCTATAATGGGTCTAATGAGGGATGAGTACAGTGGGACAATGACCTCTTTTTTTCAGGATGAAAAGTCCTTAGTGATGAGGTGTGCCACTTTGAAGGATTTCCTGACTGTTGTGGCGATGTGGTTATAGAAGGTGAGGCCACTGTCCACCTTATCACACTTTCGGTGTTTAGTGTACTGCCACATATGTGGTAATTCACGGGTACATGTTTTTTCCCAAAGGGGATAACTATACATTTCTTGGCATTGAGCTTCAGCCCATGGCTCTTTCACCAAGCATCTGTTTCTGTAAAGCCCTTTTGTAGAATATCCACATCATTTGGGGATTCAGTAATAGCTCCCAGTTTGCAGTCATCTGCAAACTTTGTTAGCCACAGTCCCTTAGTGTTGGCCTGCACTTCAGAGAAGTAGATGCCAAACAAGAGCGGTCCCAGGACTGAACCCTGAGGTACTCCACTTTTCACTTATCCTGGGGCTGGATTTGGAGTTGGCTACTTTTACAGTGTGGGTTCTGTCAGTAAGCCAGTTGACAATCCATCGAGTGATATAGGGATTAATGCCCAGCTTAGTAAGTTTGTCTATGATTCCAGAGTGGGGGATGGTGTCAAAAGCCTTGGTGAGATCCAGATAGGCTGTGTGGACCACCTTACCCTTGTCCATGGCTCTGGAGACTGATTCGAAGAAGTCTGTCAGGTTCAGGAGACAATATCAGCCCTTCATGAACCCAAACTGCGTGGGGTCCAGTGTTTGAAGGTTGCCAATGTCTTTGTTTATAAGTTCCATGATAATACATTCCATGGCCTTGCAGATCAGGCTTGTCAGACTGATGGGGCGGTAGTTCCCGGGATCCAAGGTGGATCCCCTCTTGTGGAGTAGGATCACTGTAGCTGTGCGCCACTCAGTGGGCACAAAGCCTGAGGTGAGGCTTTGATTTAACATGCCACTTAGGTGAGGTGCCAGTTAATTTTGTAGCTCATGTAGTACACAGCCTGGGATGTCGTCTGGTCCCATGGGTGCTGTATTCTTAGCTTTGGAGAGTGTGCTTTTTACCTGTGTGACCATTATTACCGGAATTTGGCAATCTTTCGGTATTGAGATGGGCCCTTTAGGGGGTGAGAGGGGGGTGAGGTTTGCACTGAATCGATCTGCCAGGATATTGGCAATATCCTTGGGATCAGTAATATTTAATGCCATTCTGTTGTAGCTCAGAGCAGATCTCAGCATTGCAATTTAGATTCTTGACATAGCTATAGAATGCCTTGTGGTTGTCTTTGGAATCTTTGGCAATTTTGTTTTCGTAACTAGCTTTGGAGGATTTTATGAGGGATCTCAGCTTCTTACTGAGGCTGCTAAGGGAGTTTTTTGCATCCTGGGATTTTCCTCTTTTCTGCAACAGTTTCTTCCTTTAGTTGTAAAGTTTGTTTATGGCAGGGGACCACCAGACTGGCTTCCTTTTTTTGGAAGAGAGCATCTTGGTTCTATTAGGGATGGCAAGATTCATGCACAAGTGGATCTGCTCAAACAGTGCCTTAGCTTAGGATTCAGCAGTCAAACTTTCAGTTCCCGTCTGCATGGGTGTCATGAAGTATGTCACTTCTGACTTGAGTAGCATGAAGATGGCTTTGGAAAAGTTTTTTTGGAGGTTCCTTACTGGGGGGTGGGAGTGGGATTTGGATGTCATGGGTGATTAGCTAATGGTCAGGTCTGACCAATGAGGGGGTGACCATAGGTGTGGAGCATCGATTTCCCATGTTTGTAATGACCAGGTCTAGGATATTGGAGCCCCTAGTGGGACTAAGGATTAGTTGATCCAGGGCGTTGGAATTTATTAATTCCAAGAATCGTTGGGCAAAGGTGTTGGTACACGAGTAGTTTTCCCAGTTAATGGCAGGGTAGTTGAAATCACCCAGTATTAGGGTGTTTGGTTGCATCTTAATATTTTCCAGTATGTTTAGAAAGCTGTAGTGAGAATCTTGGGACATGGTGGGGGATCTGTAGCAAGCTACAATTTGGATTGCAGTCTTACCTAGTGTTAGTTGCACCTGAAGAATTTCAGACACATTGTGTTGGGCAACTAGCCTGGTGTTGTGAATATCCTTGGTGAATATGGACACTCCTCCACCTTTAGTGTTTCGGTCCTGGTTTGGTGGCTGAAAAATGTAGTTAGAGTTGTAGCCTGGTATTGCAGGGGTGCTCTCTGGAGCCTTAAACCAGGTCTCAGTTACTGCACAGATATCAATGTTCTGCATTTTTAGGAGTGCCTCGAGAGAGTGTATTTTGAGGTTTAGACTTCTAGCATTGAGAAGAATTACCTTCAGATATTGCATGCTTGTACCTGTTACGGTGGTTGTTTTATCCTTTGAACTTTGCCTAAAAAAGGCACTATAGGGGTGGCAAGAGCCTTAGCCAGTAGCCTGAATCCTAGGGGTGACAGGTGCAGACCACCTCTGGCAAGGCATTGTGGTCTGTCGAGCATGTCCTCCCAGGCAGACAGATACTGAATCTCCTTTAAATGACACCAGAAGCTTAGCCAATTGTTGAAGTCAATAATTTTGTCCTTATACTGTGGTATCATTCTGGGCAAAGGCAGGATGCTACACAGGGCTAGGGTCATACCTGCCTGGGCCACATGATCCGAGAGCTCTTCCATCTCTCTTTTCATGTAGTCCAGGGAGGTATGCCTCAAGTCATTCACTCCATCATGGACAGTGACAGAGTCATATTTGTACTTGTGGAGTGACTTGAGTGCATGCATTATGTGGCAGATCCTGGCACCCGACAGGCATCTGACTGTAATTTTCTGCTTGTTCAGCCTGGTGAGTGGGACATCAGTGTGCCTGACTATAGAGTCACCTATGACTAAAGTGTTGGGTACGCTGTCTTGCCTTAGGGGCTGTTGTTGGGTGGCACACTGGTGTTGTGAGCTATGTGACACTTTGGTTGTGATTGGTGTTTGTTTGCATTTCAGCTTTAGAGATCCTTGTTGCTTGGGCAGGTTACTGTTGAGGGCCTCCACATATGTGGGTTTAGTGCTGCTATGTGTGGGTGTTGGTGGTGTGGGTTTAGAAGGGCTATGTGTTGCTTGAGGTGTAGTGCTGGTGTAAACCTTCTCCTCTTGACTGTCTAGCACAATCGTGGGTGGAGAGAGCTTTGCTTACAGTTTGGCTATGTAAGTGCATCTCTCGCAGGCTGTAGTGATGGGTGGCAAGAGGAGAGGGTTGTCTTTGTACATGAGGCAATTGCTGCATTGCCCCAGTATGTCCAAATTCACCAGGTGGACAGGAGAAATAACCAGAAGCTGACCCTTGGACATGCCTGGTTTGGTGCTTTTTTTTCATAAAGTACAAGAGCTGTTTTTCCTTACTTTAGCAAGGTACTTTGCAATTATAGGCTGTTTAGTGCCTACGATTAATTTCTCCTTATTAACGAGAGCAGTAAAGTGCTTGTTTCAGTTTAAGAATTCCTAGTGCTTTCCAACAGGTTTTAAAGCAAGTGATAGTCATAGGGATGCTTAAAGGTAAGATGAAAAAAAAATGGTTTATCCTAAACACTGCAGTGTACAGTAGAGGAGTTAGATGTGAAAGTAGGTAACTTAAGTTTTACCTGTCTAAAAAGTTAAGTTTTAGTGGAGAGTCGCTATTTTTAAAACAGCAAGATAGATTGAAAGGGTATGAATGTGAAGTCATCTTCCCTTTTTTGGAAAGAAATTAATAATGTCATTCAAGCTCTAAGGTCAGATAGATGTAATATTTCTAATTCTTTAGTTTTATTTAATGCTCTGATCCCTGAGATAATTCCAAAGATCCAAGTGCCTCTTTGGTCTGTTCTTGCTATAGCCAGAAAAGAAATTGCTAAAAATTGGAAAAGTAAAGTTACCCCCTCTAGTGCTGAATTTATTAGTATGGCAAAAATTGTTTGCAGTAGTGAATTGCATACTACACAGATTAGAACTTCTAATATTGCACAGTCATATAAATCTTGGCTTAAACTTAAAGGCTTGCTTAAAAATTATTAATTGTTGTTGATATGTATTCTATAACTTTGATGTATTGATCGGCTGTGGACCTGTGTAAATAGTTATTTGTTTTATAATTGATTTGTTTATATATTGTTTTAAAAACAAATAAAAACAATTAAAAAAAAAAGAAAATTAAGGAATAGTGTCCAACCATATACTGACCTCATCCATAATAATGTTGCACAGTCTGATCCCAAGGATGTAGCCAGTATATTAGCAACAAATTTGGTGCTAATGTTATCGCACCTACCCACATTATTGCCCCACTATCAGTTGTCAGTGGCATCAACAACCATTGGCACACTACTACATAGTGTTGTCATCACACTTTGTGGTGTCACCACTGACCATTGCCAGTGCATGAGCAGGTGATAAAGGTGCACCTTGTTTTGGATTATCGGGCATGTCATGCTCTTCCATACCCAGTGCAGAGGTGGGGGACAGGTTCCACAGACAATACAGCTGTGTCACTAGATGTGGGTGGCAGAGTTCCCTCCACTGTAACCATTACTGACAGTGGCACTGTGCTATCAGGTTGTGCCTGGTTTATGCTGAGCTGACCTTACAATTATTGCACTTGTAAAGGCAGACAGGTAAGCACCCATGTGAAAAACTGATTATATGCAGCAATCCTACATCCCAGTGCTTCAGCAGCAGTACAGGAAACAGTTTATTCACAGAGTGAAGGAAATTTTAAATATGTTTGCATTCCTGATATACCTGTAAAAGAGGAATGGAGATGTTTACTATCAGAAAACTCTTGACAGTGATACAGCACAAGACCTTGCTAGTGGCTTAAGGTAATATCAACATGTTGTATCCCCAGCAGAGACATGTGATGTTCAGCCTCCACATCCAGATCTCCACCAGGTTTCAACATTTGCCACTGTCCCCAGACAGGGAAACCAAGAACCGCTGTGTGTCATATTGAGTATCTCACTTTCTGCAAATTGTTGTTGAGTAAACCATTTCCCTAATTAAGGTAAATATATGCACTCATAAATATATGCACTATATACACCCACCTGCCCTTAACCCATGTACCCTTACCACAGCTGCTGTAAAACACCTTTTTTACTGCATAGAAAATTCCAGAACTCTCTGTTGAAATATGTACTTGCTATACTGTAGCAAAATCTTGCTTTTAACACACCTTTACTGAGCTAGTCACTCAGTAATTATACTAATGAAGTAATGTAAATTAAGTATTTTTGAATCTCACACATAGACCAGCGCATTATTAGCCATACACTGTGCTCTGGCTGTTGAGCATATGTGTACGATCTGGTTTCAATCTTAAGGCTGTACAGTGGTGACAAGGTACTTCCTTTAATATCCCACCTTATTGTTCTTAATAGGTGTACCTCAGCCTTATATATTGCTTTTGTGCTACGATTGCTCAGCTTACCGCATTTTACCATTACAAATCAGGGTACCACAGTCAAGAGATCATTACTTTTTTCACTTTAACTCTGTCATCTTCTTCATTTTATTGTTTGATCCTTGTTATTTTGTTTCTCTCCATTTGCATCTATATTCTCTTCAAAGTAGAATATAGAGGTGAGTGTGGTGCAGCAGCGGCCATAGTGCCCTGCACCTTCCTCACTGTCATATGCTAGGTCCAAAGCAGTCTCCTAACCAACCTCCCTTCTGGGTGACAAAGGTCCTTTTCTCTGATAGATTATGTCAGACGCCCACTGTGAAACATCCCTAGGAGGTCCTGCTGGGTAACTCAACAGGATTTGGAAGGGCTAGTGAAGACTGTGGTGGACAGGAGGCTGGACACACTGAATGGAACCCTGTAGTACATCCTTGTGCAATTTACAGACTTGGACAACTGCAAAGCCATGACCACTGGGCCGCTAGTGGCTGGGCCCAGACATGTAGGTGATCAATGAGGTCACTTACTTTTAGTTGGGTGCACCACTGCGCAGTTTGGCAGTCAGTCCTTACCTCAGCTGATCCCCCATTATAGTGTTTCCTTCCCATGTGTATGTGTCCCTTCCTCATTTTGTTGTCTTATCCTGTCCATCACCGGTTCTCCTTCCTCTGTCTGTGTGTCTGCTTTGTGGCCACCCTTTGGTATAGCATCTTCCTTGTTTGCCTTTGTCTGTCTTTTATGCAAAACACAAACTGTGTACAAATAACACTAAATCTAAATAAGTAAACTGATATAGCCAAAATGTAATGTTTAGTACCATATAAATGTATATAGTAATTTATAAATGGTCATTTAGTCCGGGTGGAAATAAAGCTCCCAAATGTATAATCCAATATTTTCCTTTCTTGCTAAGAATGCTTTGCCAGCCTAATTGATTTTGTCTGTTCCCCTGTACTTTATCAATAACAGTGAATATAAATTTGGCAGATGAATGTTTAATAGTATGTTGATATAGGGCATTACTGATTTTGTGATTTTGACTTTTATCATTCTCCTATTCTGATTCTATTCGACCTGACTGAGAGACCTACATACCTTTCACCTCAATGGCATGTGGCAAATGGGTAAATAAATCAGTAAACAAATGAACAATTTGCAAAGAGTGTCAAATATCTTGCTAGTATTGTAGTCTAGAAAAATTGTTTAATTTTAATTTATATTTTTCCCGGAAGATTTCCACCCACAAGGGAAAAAGTCCAAAAAAAAGTCATCACCAGTGATAGTAAGCGTTCATGTGTTGCCACCCCACTATCCCGATGTGTTTATAGTGGGAAACAAGTATTGTGGCTCCTGTAGGAAATAGAACATTGTTCAGTCAATTTCATAGAATATATGACTTAAGATGTATGTTCTGGCGCAATTCAGCACAGTTCCAATTATTATTCAGCATATTTCTGATAAGTTGGTGATTGCGATTTTTCATCCATACACAATAGGTCTCCCCAGGGAGTAGTAATAGATTTGTGGATTTTAGGTAAACAACAGAATTGTTTTGTTTGTGGATTAACTTGAAGATGTTGAGAGCAGTCTTCTGAGATGATTCCTTCTTCTTGTACAACCTCTTGATAATAGATCTCAATGTCTTTTTTACCTAGAGTCGGATCTATCATCACCAACATATAGCACAGGGTATCTGACAAAGTATCTTAATCCTTCCTGTACATAATAGTGTTCAAACAACCACTGCACCCCTTTGTCCGCTTGAATAATTACAAAATTTTGATTTTGTCTCAAATTCCGAGAGCTTGAGCTCTTGTCTCAGTGATGTTATCACAGCTATATTAGTATCAGAATTAATGAAATGTAAAGTCTCTACTGCTTGTTGTTGTTGAATCATTTTGTTCATTTTTGGTTGAAGGAGGTTGATTTTTAAAATAAAATAAAATAGATAATTCTTTGAGTAGATTGAAGAGTATCATTAAAAAAATTTTTAAAAAAACTTTCTACAAAATTCGAACACATCAACTCGATACCATGAATGGTCAGAATAGAAGCTAGAAAAAAACCCAACTCCAAATTGAGTTGTTTATGTTGTTCTGTATGAGTATGGTTAGTAAGTGTGGTTTCTGACATTATCAAATGGTTCAACTACAATGCCAACACTAACCTGACAATGCCTGTCATGGAATCTGTGTTCTCTTCTGCTCTTATGTTCTGTCTTCCTCGGGATTTCCAACATGTCTAAAGGGAACTCTGATTGGGTTTTCTTTTTAAGTTTTGATGGACACCGTACGGTCCCTCACTGTCTCTCCTGATGTCACCCTATGATGTAGGTCATGTTGTTTTGTCATGTTGTTAGAAAACAGACCTGTTTCTTTTCAGATCTCCTCCATTCACCCCAGATCCTCCATTCACCCCCGGATCCCAAATCCTTGAAATGGTCATTCTCTCTCAATCATGTGTATCCCTAGAGTTCATAATCATGTTCTTTCTTCTTCATTTTCAGTTTATAGGTCGTCAGTTCCTATCACAAATCAACACAACTCCTTGGACAACCGCTCAACTAAACTTTTGGCACCCACATTTCTAGATGTTGTTTGTGCCTCCCAAGAGATCCACCCTTCATAATAATCTAATAAAGAATACCACAACACCATTGAACCCCCTTAATAAAATTTTCACCATTCTCTGTTAGCCTTCTCTCAGATCTGCATCACAAGAGGACGATAATAATGCTAAGGTCTTCTCGGGCCATGAAATTATGAAAAATAGGCTCAAACAACCAAATGTTGAAAATAGGCCTAGGCCCTTGTCTAAAGGCCGGAATGCCACCTACGAACCCCAAATCACAACCCTTGTTTTACGTTGGACAACTTAGGTTATTGCTTCGATAAAATTTCCTAAGCCAAAATGGCTATATCTTCCTATCAGCACACATAACCCATGGTATTTGGTGTCCTGTTTAGGTCCATATTGAATCCATTTGGGCTAATATGGGGATATAATAGTGGCCTGCAATATAGGGATATAATAGATTCAAGGATTCAAAAAAATAAGTGATGAAGGTCTCAGAAATAATTTACCCAGTATAATATATCATCGAATATAAACCCAGTGCAATCAGGTATAATCCATCTGTACCATATGTAGCAAAACATATATGGAATGGATAACTCCTAGGTTAGTCACACTGATAAACGTTTTGTATATGTAAATATTAAACAATACAACATCAAACTAGTGTAACAAAATACATCAACATGTAGCCAGAATCAATATAAAAAAATTCCAATCAAAGTGTGACTTGAACCAAATAATACAAATATTAATCACTAATACTGATAAATTACAATAATACAAATCGCCAACATTCAGTAGAACTAACAAATATAGTAATTTGGTTATTTGCAAACATGTACCAATATAATTATTAAGCAATATATACAAATAAAAGTAATATAAACTATAATTAATTAGTTCTATATTATACATTGATTAGTAATCCAATAGACATACAAATGTAATATTATAATTAAATTATCACTATAGAACCTATAGTATGAAATGGCAATTATACAAAAGTAGTATGTATGATTAGATATAAGTAAAACAAATGTAATGATGGATGATAGTTAAGTAGTCTAGTCCGAGAAAGATGGTACCCCTAGAAGAATTACTGTAAATCCGAGTGGTCAAACAAATTTAGATCAAATAGGTCAAACTGGAAACATTGTAACACGATGGATTATTTGATGGAATTTGAATTATATGTGAACAGCAATATTTGGGGTATATTATTCTCAGTAAGTTATCATAAGTTAACTATTGGACTTTTGGATATAATGGTATATCGTAATGAGGACACAATTCTTAATACACAAAATACAGGAAATATCCACAGTTCAACACCCTCACTCACTTCAAAAGCACAATATTCATTATTACACGTATTCCTTCATCTCCGAGATTCATCAATATTTACGTGATTAAAAATAGGACATTCATCTCCGCAGATTATGAGACGCCAATATTGTTTTGAATAGGAGATAGATGACAGAGGCCATCCATATAAGGATATTCGATACCAAAGGGTGGACAGACTCAATACGAGATGATAGATACGATTGGTGCTATAGATTGGTGCTATGGATGATACCATACGATTCATTAATACCTTTGGGAAAATCACCAACTTATCAGAAATGTGCTGGAATAATACTTGGGAACTACCATCTTATTCTGACCATCTTCGCTATATATTGACTGAACAATGTTCTATTTCCTGTGAGGGGCAGGGGTGGCAACACACAGACAACTTACTATCACTGGTAGTGGGGTGCAACCTTTTCCTTGTTTACTATCACTGGAGATGAGGAAATTACTTTCCTTGTGGTCACTGTCCTATGGTAATACTATAAATAAATTAAACAATTTTTATACTTTAATATTAGTAAAGATATTGTTGGGTCGTTTATTTGCAAAATTATCAAATTGTTGGTGATGGGTTTAGCCACATGCCATTGCCAGGCTTTATGTAGAACATCGTCACTCAACTCAGAACTGTGAATAGGAGAGCATCGTAGTGACTATTAAACATTCAAATCAGTAATGCCCTTCACTATACTATTAAACATAAATCCAAATTTATATTCACTGTTATTGATAAAAAGCAGGGGAACAGACACAATCAATTAGGCTTATCAATTATTCTTAGTAAGAATTTATAAATTATTGACCATTTATAAATTTTACTTTATTTCCACTTTTACTAAATGACCATTTTGGCTATTTATTATATACATTTATATGGGTATTGTTATTTACATTGGCTTTATTTATTTACTATTTAATATTTTTGTTTTTTGTTGTTGTTTTTATTTTTATGTTGGAACGAGTTAAAAATTTTATTCTATTATACCATTTCTTTATTGGCTAGATCTGGAGTTAATTGTTATGTGTTTGTGGATAAGGGCTATGTTTTAGGGGAGTCCTCACTACTCATTTTGTGAATGGAGCTATGTTTGCTATTATGCATTCTATTAGAAGGGATTTCACCGAAACTCAGATTTTTAGCTATGTATTTATTATATTTCAAATATATGGAGTGTCATAGTGCCTTTATGACACTTTATTTACTTCAATAATGTTAATGGAAACTGTGAAATGCGTGGTGTTTGTTGTTATGTTTTCTGTCCCTGCTGCCATCCCTATACCCTATTTCTTAATCACACCTTCCTCTTGCTACCTTCCCCCTCTACCTTGCTTCAGAAAATAAAATGGGTGCCTGTCCTAGAAAAAAATATAGACTTTCTCTCCTACCCCACCTCACTCTTCTGTTCTCTTCCCTTGTCATACTCTGTGCTCCTCTGTTTGTTCTTCCCCCTGTCTGGATATCCTATCCATCCATTTCCTTCCCATTTATAATTTGAACATTGTAAGGACTGTGCTATGTAGTCATATTATATGTACCTGCTACAGCTTGTTGATCTTATGAATGAACATCATTGTGGGTACACTGCCTGCACACTTGTGAATGTAGGAGACATGAACTTCCATTGCACACTCTCCACTTCTTTCTGCAATTCTTGCCACAGGCAGAGTAGAATTTCCTACTCATACAGCCCTAGCCTTGGCAGATCTGCTCAAAGTCACTCCTATGGCATGCTTAATCTCTGTCCAACTTCAACCGTACTTTTTTCTTTTTTTTTTTTTTGCCATGCTGCTGTATTACCATTATTTTATTGCTTCCCATCCATAAATTAAAGTAAATTAAAAAATAATTCTGTTTACTGTGGTATATTATAAGATTTAATCTATATTCATTGTGGGTCCCTATTATTTAAGCGAATGCTCAGTGTTTCGAACGTCGCTTTGTCGACAGCTAAATGTCGAAAAGGCTAAATTCCGAACAAACGGAACGGTGATTTTTTCCTAGTGAAAAAAATCACTGGGCTGTTTTTAGGACTTTGCCGTTTCTTCCACTGTGGTGCGATCTTGGAGTTGGTATATTTAAGTGGGGGGGGGGAGCCCCCCCCCTTTATTTTCTATTCGAGTTTTTTTTTTAATGGATCAGCCAAAAAAAATCTCTGTTCCGTTTGTTCGGGATTTGGGGTTTTCAACATTTAGCTGTCAATAAAGCAACGTTCGAAGCTTCATTGTTGCTAATTTCAAACAAAACAGATTGCCAACAGTTCATAGGTTCATAGGTTCATACTAGGCTATATGCCCTAGGGCATTTATAAGCCTAGCCAGAATGTGTTTGGCTTTCACCACCCATTTTAAATTTATTTTGCTATACCCTTTTTCGAGGTTAGTATACTGTGCCTCTGTCTAACAGTGACACAGAAGTGATACCTGGGGTAAACCTACGATCTCCCATCCACTCATCAAGATTCCTCTTGAAGAGAGTCAATGAGGGACTCTGCCTAACCTGGACTGGGATTTTATTCCAGAGTGAAGGGAGCCTCTGGGTTATGAATCTGTCCCTCCAGCATGTCCTATTTATTTCAGTGGTGAGGTTCAAGTCTCTTGAGCACGTAGCTCGATGGGATTTGGATTTTCTGAGGTGCAGTATGTCCATTAATTCCGGGTTGGACATGGCTTTATACGTCAGGCACAGATCGCCTCTGAACAGGTGGTATGCCACTGAGTAGAGCTGGAGTTTCTTTAACGGGCAGCATATGGCATCTGTTTGAGCCCTTTGATCCTCTTGGTGAGGTACTTTTGGGGTCTTTCCAGTTGCTGCAGATGTCTGGTAAGGTACATCCCAAAAGGGGCATTGTACTCAATTATGGGCCTGATGAGGGATGAGTAAAGAGGCACGATGACCTCCCCTGATCTAGATGTGAATCCCTTCATGATTAGGTGGGCTATATAAAATGTTTTTCAAACCACTTTGGCCAAGTGGTTGTCAAATGAGAGATTGCTATCAACTTGGGTCCCCAGGTCCCTAATTACTTCTGTACTTAATGGATTACCACCTATGTGGTAATTTTTGGGCACTTTGTTTTTGCCAAAGGGGATGACTATACACTGTTTGGTATTTAGCTTGAGGCCATGGCTCTGGCACCAGTTGTCTGTTTCTATGAGGCCCTTTTGGAGGATGCTTGTGTCGGCTGGAGAGTCGATTATGGCGCCCAGTTTGCAGTCATCTGCGAACTTGGTCAGCCACAGTCCTTCCGTGTTGGCCTGTACCTCTGA
Organism: Protopterus annectens; assembly: GCF_019279795.1. Classification (NCBI taxonomy): domain Eukaryota; kingdom Metazoa; phylum Chordata; order Ceratodontiformes; family Protopteridae; genus Protopterus; species Protopterus annectens. Next base: position 728,110,070 of record NC_056735.1, read on the forward strand.
GAAATATATACCGAACAAGAGAGGTCCCAGGACTGAGCCTTGTGGGACACCACTTGTAACTGGTTTGGAGTCTGACATGGCTCCAGCAATTCTAACCATGTGGGTTCTGTCCTTGAGCCAGTTTGCAATCCATCTAGTGACATAGGGGTTTATATTTAAGCTGGTGAGCTTATCTATAATGCCCGAGTGGGGTATTGTATCAAGGCTTTGCAAGGTCCAGGTAGGCTGTGTGGACCACCTTCCCTCGTCAATGGCCTTGGTGACTGTTTCAAAGAAATCAACCAGGTTTAAGAGGCAGGATCTGCCCTTAACAAAGCCAAACTGGGTAGGATCCAGTGTTTGTAGGTCCCCAATATCTTTATTTATGAGGTCCATGATGATCCTTTCCATAGCTTTGCAGACCAAGCTAGTCAGGCTTATGGGGCGATAGTTTCCAGGATCCGTTGAGGCACCACCTTTATGGAGAGGGACCACTGTTGCTGTACGCCACTCTTTGGGCACATATCCTGTAGTAAGGCTGACATTGAACAGTAGTTTTATGTTTGGGTTTAGCTCTTCTTGGAGTTCATGTAGGATGGAGCCGGGACACTGTCTGGTCCCATTGATGCTGTGTTTTTTGCTTTGGAGAGGCGGCTCTTACCTGAGCATCTGAGATGTCAGGGGGGCAGCACTCTGCTGGGATAGATATTTGCCCTTTGGTGGGGAGGGGAGAAGTTTGCGCTGAACCTGTCAGCTAGGATGTTGGCAATGTCTGTGGGTTCGTGTATTTTTGTCATTTTGGACTAATTCTGAGCATATCTGGGAATTACCACCCAGGTTCCTAACATAACTAAAGAAAGCCTTGTGATTATCCTTAGTGTCCTGTGTAATTTTTCTCTCGAAGCTGGCCTTAGACAATTTTATGTGTGCCCGTAGTTTTTTGCTAATACTGATCAGTGATGCCTTCCCTTTTGGGATTTTGCTCTATCATGTAGTAGCTTCCTCCTTCTATTGTATAGTTTGTTTATGGCTGGGGTCCACCAGACAGGACATCTGCCTTTGGAGGATTGGGTCTTGGTTTTATTTGGGATCGCATGATCCATGCATTCCTGAAGGTGTTCATAGAATGCATTTATAAAGGATTCTGCGGTCTGGGCCGTATTTTCCACAGGCCCGGGGGCTTTGAAGGATTCCACCTCGGTTTTGAGGAGTGTGAAATTTGCTTTAGAGAAGTTTTTCACTGTGGTTTTCTGGGCAGGGGATGGGGTCGGGATGTGAATATCCAGTGAGATTAGTTTATGGTCTGATCTTACCAGTGAGGGATACACTTCTGGTCTGGAGCAAAGAGTCCCCATGCTGGTTCTGATAGAACTGTGAATTTATAGAAAACAAACCTCTGTGTAATGCATTTACTCTGACATATTGTGGTAGATGAGAAATTACACAGTTGGAGTACCATTTTGCCGAGTCCTAAAGGACTGTTAGAAGTTGCTGCAAGAAGAGCTTATGTCATTGTATGAGTGTGGAGGGATGTTATTCTCTGTTTATGCTAATGAATGTAATTAATTTTAAGTTAAATGTAACAGCTTGGTGTGCAGTCTTAAGGCTAAAACAAAAACTGCATGATTTTTGTACATAAAATTACAAGTTTTATTTTTTATTGCATTTTCAGAGTTTAGCCAAGCTAACTGATGGATTCCAAAACAGCTGTAGCATAACATCGTCTCTTCAGGACCTGCAGAATAATTGCAGTGCACTTAGTGACACCCGCTTACCTCAGCAATATTGTGATGCCTGTTCACAGACTGACATCATTGGAGAGGTATGTGCTTACCTGTCAAGAAAACAGCAGCCTGTAGTCAAAAACAAGAGGTTCAGTCTTTTACAATCCTAGTGTATGCATGTATCTTATTCAGTAAATCATGCTAGGTGGCAAAGGATGTCATCTGAATGTGACTTGAAGAGTTAGGTTTATTTACATTAAGGTGCCTTTTAAAGTTTAGAGGCTTATCACTTTTTTGTAGTCCTTTATGCTTTACTTGCATTTACTAGAATAATCAATGTGAATGAAACAGAGGACATGACATTTATATTAAGTACTTTTCACAAGCAGCATTCAAAGTATGCTATTTTCTGTTTCTTTAATACTGAATTTGAATCAAAATCTGAAAGGTCAGATTCTGTGCTGTAACTTGAAAAAAGTCAACATTTGTTGCATATATTTTAGAATGACAAACTTAAGCAAACTCCTGCAGTTGAGTAACTGCAAACAGATAATCCTGACGGCCATTTCTGACATGCTAAGTAGCATTTTAAATGGAACAGAATGTAGAATGACCTTTATGTGTACTGTATTGATTTAAAAAAGTATCCAGACACCTTATTTACTTTGATCATTGTGTCTGTAAAGTAAGAATCCAAACATAAAACATAAATGGGGGATATAACAACAAATAGCATATTAAGATGCAGTTATTATATAAAAACAAAAATAACACTAGTCTGGTTTAATTAATAACAAAGAATATTTATTTATTTTATTTATTTAACATTTATTTTACCAGGATAAGTCCAACTGGACATCATGTGTTCTTTTTCAGTGGAGTGCTGGGGAGAAAAGCTCCAAAGAAATAACAGTGTACATACATGCTTTAGATAACAATAAAACTGGCATACAAGATAAGAGAAACAATGAAGTACAAAAAACAATTATGTAGAACAATAAGATACTCAGGAGTAGTACCATTATTTACAATATATACAAAAAGTACATTTCAGGTGAGAGTATAGTGTATGCATTAAAGGCTTCAACGGGTCACTTACATATGAAAAAGTGGGTCTTCAAGGGGGGGGGTCTTTGCAGTTGCAGAGAGGGTTAGTATTGAGGTGTAATTTAAGACGGCCTTTGAAGGTGCCTGTGTGACTTTGTAGCCTGAGTTCAGGTGAGAGTGTGTTCCATGCTTTGGCAACATCATGGGAGAATAAGGCCACCCCAGAACTGTTATTGCATGGATTAACTTCAATCAGATTTTCGATACATGAACGTAGCTCCCTTTTAGGGTTATGAAAGTGTAGCATGTCGGCAAGGGCAGGGCACTTCCCTGGATGGAATAGAATTTGATGGGCTATGATCAGTTGGTGGTAGCGTAGGAGGTTTGGAAATTCTAACCAGTGCAGTTTAGTTAGGGATAGGCAATGGTGGGAATGTGATCTATTATTGGCAGCGAACCTAGCTACTTTATTGTATCATGTGGAGAGTTTGTTCAGGTTGGTTTTGTTAATATTGGTGAGAACCGGAGAGGCGTAAAGTAGTGTTGATAACAGATGAGTTCTGGCTATTGTTGTTGTAGTCTCAGGGGTTAGGAATAGTTAGCAAAGATATAGGCAACCTAGTTTTTTATGAGCTTTAGAGATAGTTTGGGATATGTGCTTGTTGTATTTAAGTTGATGATCAATAGTGATGCCTACGAGATTAGCCTCAGTTACTGGAGTGATGAGGGTGCCATTGGTAGACATGATGGTAAAGGTGGCGTTGCAGTGTTTGGTTGGGTGGAATAGTATTAGATGTGTTTTTTTGTGGTTTAGTATTAGTTGATAGTTGTTTAGCCAGTTCTCTACCTCAGTGAAGGATTCTTGGGCTTTACTTTGAAGTAATTGGATGTTTGTTGCTGAGCAGATTAGGGTAGTGTCATCCGCATACTGGACAATGTTGGCTTTAGTGATAGCTGGGTGGAGATTATTTGTAAATATGTTGAAGAGAAGGGGGCCAAGGATTGAACCTTGTGGGACACCACATGTGACAGGGAGTGTGGGGGGTAGGGAGTTGCCCCATTTGACCGGTTGTTTAGGTAACTGTTAAACCATTGTAGAGTGAGGCCATCAAGGTTGAGTTCTGCTAGACAGGTGAGGAGTTTGTTACGAGAAACTGTATCAAATGCCTTGGATAAGTCTAAGAAATGGCAGAGACCAGCTTTCCTTGGTTCCTGTACGAGGTTATGGTATTGGAAAAGTTTATTAGGGCAGTGTTGGTGCTATGGGAAGGTTTGAATCCATGTTGGGTTTTAGTTAGAAGGTTGTTTGTTGGTTAGCAGGTGGGTAAGGAGATGGTGGTGGATACATATTTCTAAAATTTTTGAGAGAGGTGATAGGATTGCAATGGGACGGTAGTTGGAGAGGTCAGTTGATGGACCTCCCTTGTGGAGGGGGATGATATATGAGATTTTCCATAATGAAGGAATAGTATACAGAGCGATAGATTTGTTAATAAGTAGGGAGACGGGGTAGGCGATGGCCTTGGATGCAATTTGTAGATATTTAGCTGGAAGACTGTCGGCAGCTAGGGTGGTAGGTTTGAGTTTAGCTAAGAGATTTTGAGTGGTAGATGTTGGTACTGGGGTGAGTGTGAAGGGGTGGAGTTAGTCTGGTAATTTAAAGGTTGAGTTTGGGTTGTGGGTGATATGCAGCAGATCTTCAAAGAAACCAGTGTAGCAATAAGTCATGACCTAAAGATTACCAAACAATATAGCTGCATTGAATCTGGACTGTTTTCCACTGTTGTATGATGTTCATTATGTTATCACTGCTACAATAGCCTAAGCAATATGTGTTACATGCTGCCACGGATGTAATAGCAGGCCCACTTCCAAAGCTTGAGGGCACTTTCCGCAAGCCCAAACCACTAGCCAGCCTGAAGAGAGCTGAAGTAATAAAGTGGTTTGGATGACAAGTCCTTCAGAGCCTTCTTGCTGATGAAAGCATTCTTCTTGCAGGATTTTGAGGACTGATGGTCAGCTAATGCTTCTCCGTGTTTGGACAGATAAGTTCCCTTCATGAAAAAAAACTTCCATATCTTATTTTTTGACAAAAAAGCATCATGCTCAGATGAGGTCACAACAGATATGATAAAGATGCTGAGTGAGATAGGGGAGAAATGGCTCCTGAGGGTACTCATAGCAGTGTGGAGAGCAAGGCGTATCCCAGATGATTGGAGAATAAGCATACTAGTGCCAGTATACAAGAACAAAGGGAACATGTACAACTGTGGATAGTACAGGTGTATCAAATGCATGTCACATTGCATGAAAGTTCTGAAGAGGTTGGTTCATAAATGGATACACAGAGTGGTAGAAAGTAAGATGGGAGATGGAGTTCAGATTCAGATCAGGATGCAGCACAATTGACCTGTGCTTTGCAGTGAGGCAGATAGTTGATAAGAAGCTAGATATGAGGAAAGAGTACAACTGGGCATTCCTAGACTTGGAGAAAGCATATGACAAGGTCCCAAGAAAGCTAATTTGGGCAGTACTGCAGTGGTTTGAAGTCCCAGAAACATTGGTAGAATGAGTGCAGGCTATGTACAAGGACCCAATGACTCAAGTACAAGCAGTGTTCGGTCTCACAGAGGGATTCCCAGTGGGAGTGGGTGTGCAGCAGGGTTCAACTGTGAGCCCACTGCTGTTCATACTGGTGATGAACTACATTAGCAAATAGGTCAGAGGGAACAGATGGACAAAGCTACTGTATGCAGATGATGTGGGATTACAGGCAAATTCTGAGCAAGAACTTCAGCAAAGGATAGGGGAATAGAATGCAAAACTGAAGGCACATGGGTTGAAACGAAGTACAGATGAGATAATAATGGCAGCAAACTGGGGAAATCAGAAGAAGCTAAGAATTGAGATAGAAGGGAAGATAGTGCAACAGGTTAATAGCTTCAGGTATTTGAGAGAGGTGATTGAAGAGAAGAGAAGTCTGAATGAAGAGGTCAAAGCTAGACTCTAAGAGGCTACAGCCAATTGGCATAGAGTGTCAGCTGTAGTATATGACAGAAGAATGCCAAAGAAACTGAAAAGTAAGGTGCACAAAACAGTGATGTGGCCAGTACTGCTGTATGATACAGAAACCTGGGCAGTAAAGGCAGAGCAGATGAGGAAGCTAGAGGTGACGGAAATGAAGTGCTTGAGATGGGTGGTAGGATGCACTCTGTGGGACAGACATAGAACTGAAGACATAAGGACAGAAGCCAAAGTAGCTCCAATTGCAGAAAAGATCAAGGACAACAGATTATGGTGATTTGGACACGTGCTAAAAAGCAGAAGACAGTTTGGTGAAAAAGAACTGGGACAGACAGGAAGAAGGTAAGGAAACAAGGGCATCCAGCAAAGAGGTGGATGGATTGTGTGAGGAAAGATCTGCGACAGTCAGGCATGAGTGTTGAAGAAGGTAGGAGTGTAGCACTGAATCGAGAGAGATAGCGACAGTTAACGTGACACCCCGACCCTGTGTAGAAAATGGGAAAAAGGGAGTTGATGATGATGATGACGGTAATGATGATAATCCTATTTTTTGAAAAAAGTTAACTTTTTGTAAAAGTATTACTTTTAAGCTAGGAAAGAGGTTTTATAGATTGCCTTGTGACTTTTAGTCACGTTTTACTGAGAACATTACATTTATCTTTTGAGATAAAATGTTGTTAGAAGTTAGTTAAAATTAGTTTTTCCTGTCTAAAAGTTGTATTAAATTACTTTTGGGAGCTAGTGTAAGTGTATAAATGCTTTTCATTGTGTTTTTGGTGGAAAAATCAACTTTTTAATACTTATCCTTTTTTTAGTGCTCGTTTTTGGTTATTTTTTACCATCTAATACTGGCCGGCTTCCCTAGGTTTCAGACATCTTTTTCAGCTTAACCATTAAGTAACCTAATGGTTCCTGGGTTCTTTCTTCTTTCAGCCATGAAAAGGAAAACTTTCCAAGCAGCCTTTGCCTCTTTAGCAGGCTACTAAATTGACTCAGCCACAGACGGGTGACTCTGCTGTGGCCTTTTTGGGGTCTTCAGTCCATTTATATTTTCCTTGGCTCCCTCTGGTGTAGTCCCTACAGCCATCATGGACCAGGGTATAGACACATCCTCTGCTGTTGTTGAAGTGCTCTTGGCAGACTCTTACCAGTCTTAAAAGAAGGCATACAGAATGCATGTTTGCTTAGCCAGACTGGGATGCCTGTCCCTTGGGAGGATTTGCCTGTCAAAAGTAGGTGTGCCACTTTAGAAATTCCTGTCAAAAAGAAGAAAAAAAATAGACATTTGTATTTGCCTGTCTGACTTTCTTTGGACAGGTGTGTTTTTTTTTGGGCTTATCTCAAGCCTTAGTTCAGGCTTCTGACCCAACCAGTTCTGTTATTACTAGTAAGAGAAAAAGGAATTTTTCAGTGTCTGAGGGTGTTCGACATTGAACAGGAAAATGATTGTCAAAGGACAAGTTCTGTTTATCCTCTTAAGTTTCTGATTCTGATTTTGAGAAGCATGTTTCTTTTGATTGTCCCTTGGAAGGATTTTCTTTTTTGAAACCACACTGAGAAAGAATCAATTGTTTCAGTGGGAAAGTAATGATCTTCCACTGTCATTAAATAAATATGATTTATTACAATTGGAATTTCCTGAACATACACCAGTTCCTCATGTTCTGCCAGCATTGGAGAATGTATTTATTACAGCCTGCAACTTGCTTGGCAGCCAGACTGCTGTCCTTAAGAAAGCAGATAGATTGTGTATGTTCCTCAGTCTTTTAAGGTTTTATTTTCTTCTCCCAGATCCAGCTACTGCTAAACATCTGGTAAATGTTAATCCCTCCCCCTCTGATGATGGGAAAGCCTTTGAAACATCTGAGAAAATGTTATTCTTATGCAACACTTCATTTTTAGAATTTGTAATTTTCAAGCTCACATGTTCAGGCTTATGCTTGTCCCTTTTGTGAACATGAGGAACATTATGGCTTCTTTTCCTTCCTCCATGGAAAAATCACCTTTGTGTAATCTTGTTGCTTCTGTGCCTCAAGTGACTAAATATTCTTCCCGTTGTGCCTATGATTCAGCCAGTGTCACTTCCAGAGCTGCAGCTGCTGGAACTGCTATGAGGGCATCTGCTGGTTGTGAACACAAAACTTTCCTGAGGATTTAAACAATGAAATGTTTAATTCTCCCTTAGATAGTTTATAGTTGGACCATCTGCTGCATAGTTCCTTAAAAATGGTGATGGGAGTGGGAAGTTGATTCAGAGAGTGTCAGCATTTTCAGCCGTCCTTCTCCAGATTCAATAAAGGTCTTGCAGCTACCTCTGCAACATTTTGCAAAAAGCAAAATAAGCAGACGCAGCAAGCTGCTGGTAAGCAGGCTTTTAAAAGGCAATGACAAGGAGGCTCAAAAAGAAGGGTGTATCCTAAGCAGTTACAGTCTAAAAAGTCTGTATGGCTATCTACAGAACTCACCCCCCTTCCCAACCTAAAAGCTGCTAAGTGTTCCCAGAAATTGTACCTCCATTTCTCTCTTTGACAGTAGATAGTCCAAGACAGTTACGATCCGAGAGTAATTAATTGGTGATAGAGATGGCAGTGGAAATCTCTCCCTCCATTTCAGGGATTCATTCACCAGATAAAACTTCTTTTTCCCTCCTGTCCTTCAGAATCTGCTAATTCAGAGGTGATAGAAACTGCCCCTCCTTGGAAAGGAGAATGTTTTCATTCAGGAATTTTTCTGGTGCCAAAGAAAGAAACTTCACGGATAATGGTCCTAGATCTTTCCTTTCTAAGTCAGTTTGTAAAAGTTCCAACGTTGCAAATATCACTTTACAACCTGTTACCTTTCATTCTTCATTTAAGTTTTTTAGTGACCATAGATTTAAAGGATTCTTATCACATTTCTGTAGCACCAGCTTTCAAATGTTTCTTAAGATTTTGTGACTGGATCACACTTTCAGTTCTCTACATTACCCTCTGGGTTATCCACCGCTCCAGGTGTATTCACAAAGATTCCAGCTCCAGTGATAGCCTACTGCAGACTGCAAGGTGTTCACATTTTTATTTATTTAGATGACTTGCTTATCATTTCAGAGTCTTTTTCAAAATGCCAGGAGGCTTTCATTTGGGTGAGAGATCTCTAGCACATTAGGATTTGTGGAGAACATCCAAAAGTCTTGATTGACTCCTTCTCACAGTGTTGTTTTCCTCAGGTGTTTCAGCGAGATACCTCAGTTCAAAGAGTTTTTCTTCTACAGGAAAAAGTAGATCTGTATGTTTCTGGATCTTTTAATTAGTTTTTACACTCTAACAAAAGTCTCAGTAAGTGAATTTTCTGAAGATACTAGGATTCATTCCATCCATGATTTTCATGATTCCTTGAGCGACATTCCACTAGAGAAATTTCAGTGGTATCTAAAATCAGTATGATCCTAGCATCAACATCCCCTGACATTCCACATTCCTGTTTTGAGATTTGTGAAAAGGAAACTTCTTTGGTGGAGAGACCAGTTTAAACTAATTCCAGGTCTCCCATTTCCCTTCCAGCCCCAGCACAGTTTTGTAACTACAGACTCCTCATATTTTACATGAGGAGAAGTGTATATGTGAGTAAAAGTGTAGGATCTTTATAACAAAAAAAGCACACCAGTATACATAAATGTGAAAGGGATGTTGGCAGTAATAAATGCTCTCAACCCTCTCAAACATCTATGCATCCCAGGACCATTACAAGAGGGTACATACAGCACCACAATAATGTCATATTTAAAAAAATAATGTGTGTGTGTGTGTGTGTGTGGGGGGGGGGTACCATATCACAGTCTGACTCTACATGCACCTTAAATCTCATCAGACCAAAGTTTTGCTGCAGACCAGCTGAGTAGGACCAGGACATACCCTCACAAATGGAAAATACATCAGGGGGTTTACTAGGAATTTATGCAGCTGTGAAGAACACCTCAAATAGATCAGTTTGCCTCCATTCACAACAATCATTTCACAAAATTCTGCTCTATGACTCCAAGCAAGAAGACCTGGAAAACAGATGCATTTTTTTTCCTTTTACAGGAATTTTCCTATATACTTCCACAAGAAACCATAGTACTAGGAGACCATAACATCGACTGGAACACATGTTCCTCTCATTCTCCTACCACCCATGTAAACCTGTATGGATTCATGCAGGTTATATTCACCCCAACCAGGATAGGAAAACTTATACTAGATTGGATGCTAATCAATAGCCACCCCGAAATGTATTCTTCGGGGGCCATCCCCGATGACCTCTGCCACCACTTTCTTATTTTTATCTGCAAACATAAATCTAATTACTCCCAGCAGCTTATCTACAGAACAATAAGAAATAATAAAAGCTTCAATCCTAGAAAGTTTCGGGATGAACTTAAGGCATGCAACTGGACTGCCCTAAAGCACCTGCCCCTAGATGAAGCTGTCTCCCATTTTAACAATAAATTCCTCACCATCCTCGATTATCATGCTCCCGCTCATTCCACGAGGGTAAAAACAAAAGCTGCCCCATGGCTATCTAAAGAAACTAAAACAAAAATCATAGTCAGAAATAAGGCATGGGCAACATGGGGTGCTACAAAAGACGCTATAAATCAAACCAAATTTAGAAAACTAAGAAATGAGACAAAACGAGCTATTCTATTAGATAAAAAAACTACTACCTCCATCTTCAATAAGGGAACTAAAATAAAGCCCAGAAATTCTGGGCAGGGATAAATAAATTACTGCACCCAGGTCAAACCACTACTCCACCTCCCTCAGCCTCAGCCGATAAACTACCAGAGGATGTTGCTAACACCTTTAATAATTTCTTTACTGAAACCATCCAAGCTGTTGCAAGCCAAATACCCCTTAACTCCTCTAACCCACTGCCTAGTACTCCCAGTTCCAAGCCCTCCTTTAGCTTCCAACCAGTCTCTACATCTTTCATTCGTTCACTACTCAAAAAATTAAAACCTACTACCCCAGCTGCAGACCTTCTCCCAGACGAATATTTGCAAAAAGCTGCTGATACCATAGTGCATCATGTTTCCATTCTAATTAATCGGTCCATATCAGAAGCCTCAATCCCCTCTATCTGGAAAATATTTTGTGTCATACCTCACCATAAAGGTGGTAACTCTACTGAGTTATCCAGTTATAGGCTCATAGCCATCTTATCACCTCTGGCAAAAATAATGGAAAAATGCATCCATAAACAGATCCTGAACTTTCTAACCCAAAACAACCTACTGGCTAACTCCCAGCATGGCTTTAGATCATGTCATAGTACTACCACAGCTCTTATCACCTTCTCTAATGCAATAAACTATAACAAGAACAATAACAAGCTATCTTCAGCCCTTTTCTTGGACCTGTCAAAGGCTTTTGACATGGTTAACCACCATCTTCTCATCAACACCCTGTCAACAATTTCCCTAGGTAATCACCCTCTCTGATGGTTTGAATCCCACCTGCACAATAGACAACAATCCGTCTTATGGCAGAACAAACTCTCAAACCTCCTACCCAACACTCTAGGTATCCCACAGGGGTCTATCTTGGGACCACTTATGTTTTCCATTTTTATCAATGACCTCCACACTGTAATTCCTGAAGCCGTCTGCATTCACTATGCAGACGACTCAGTGTTGATCTGCACTGGCACCTCGCAAACCGAGCTACTATCAATAAAGAGTACTTTCAACCTAGTAGAGAACTGGCTTGCCTCTCACTGTCTTATTCTAAACCCTAATAAAACAAAGCTCCTTCTTTTCACCCCCACTCAAAGATCCACAGCATTATCTCTCTCCATTAAGGCTAATAATGGTACCATTATCTCTCCAGATGCACATACAAAACTGCTAGGAGTTATCATAGACAACGATCTTAAGTTTGATGTGCATGTCAACAAAATAATCAAAACCATTAACAGAAAACTGTGCTCACTTTATAGGATAAAGCCATTCCGTACCCCATATGCTAGGACCTCCATTGCCCGCTCCCATCTACTCTCTACACTCCACTTTGCTTCCACTTTACTAGCCAACCTAAATAAATCTGATCTTAGTAAACTTTCAAGCTGCTATAATAACATAGCTAGATTTGCAATTGGTCTACCATATAGGATACATCATTGTAAAAATCTAAATTATCTTGGATGGCTAGAGATACCCAGGAAGATTCAGTATAATCAACTCATTGTTGCTCACAAAGCACTTAACCAACCAGATAATACACCTACCCTGAAAAACATCATCTACTCCCACTCCAACTCCGGTCATCTAACGACTATTAGTGCAAACCATCAAATCCAACAACTCAGCTGGTGACTCCCTGTTCGCCAACTCTGCTGGCAAAGTTTGAAATTCCCTTCCTGCTAACATTACCCTGGATATCCCGCTATCTCAATTTAAAATAGCTCTTAAGGAGTATTTCACATCTCAATGGATATGTCCCTGCTCCAAGCTTGACAAAATCTTATGCATACTGGTGTATCTATCCCACATCTGTAAGTGGTACTCAAATATCTTTGTTAAGACAGTTTAGAAGATTGTTAGACTGTACAAATCTAAATGTACTATAAAATGTGGTATATTTCCATAAATTGAAGTAGACTATAAAATGTGTTATATTTGTATTATGTTATGATTACTCCTGTTCTACATGACATTGTGATGATTGTATATGTATACCTGTGGAGCTCTTCTCCCCGGGCCTCCACTAAAAATGGACATGTATCCAGTCAGACTATCCCAGTCAACAAATGTAGAATAAATAAATAAATACTGTAGTACCCCTTTCCATTCATATCCAGGGTCATTCTGGAGATTCAGAAGGACTGTTCAGAAATCATCGTGACGACTCTCTTCTGGCCCAAGCTGATTCTCCTTTCCTTTGGAAAGGCTAGGCCTACTAACACAGAGCAGGGGTGTTTGATGCATCAGAACTTGAAACAGCTTTAAGCAATTGCTTGAATAAAAGAGTCTTTTTTTTTTAATAAAAGAGCCTTAATACCTTTTAGGTACCCATTTTCTTAAGACACACAGCAAGTATTAAAGGAGGTAAGAAAACCTACTACTTTGAAATCACATATTAACAAATGGAAAATATTTTCTAGTTGGTGCTAAGACATGAACCAGAACCCTTTTAAGGCTAGTATTTCTACAGTTCTACAATATCTGTCTGAGTTATTGTCCACTGGATTTTCCTACACCTCTGTCAAGGTTCATTTGTTGGCCATTTCAGTATGCTTGCCCATAGAACCTTCCCTTTCAATGCATTCCCGTGTCAAAATATTTTTGAAGGGGGCGTTGCATACCACACATCCTATAAAACAGGTGGCTTCTCCTTGGGATCTTAACTTTGTTTTAGAGAAAATAACTATTGCACAATTTGAACCAGATCATCAGGCTGATTTGAGGATGTTCATCGTGTTTCACTGCTGCAGTCATTACACTTGGGTTATCCTGCCCAGGCTGGTCCCAGATCGACCAGAGTTCCAAAGTCTTGGTCTGGCGATGGGTTGCTGTTCCTGACGTCAGTGCGCCAGGGTATATAAGATGCAGCCAACACCATTTTCTTCAGTCTTTCTTGCTGCCAGCAAAAGCAGTTTGCAAGTGCCGGTCGACGACTCCTGAAATTTCTGAATTAATTTCAGAACCAAGTCTTCAATAAAGCTAAGTACCCCATCTCCATCAAATGGGGAATGATATACACAATTCTTTACATGTCATTAACGCCTGTAGTTTTTCAGAATGTAATTAAAGCCTTTGAAATAAATTTTAGATATTTGTTGTTGATACTCATGAAGAGTCAAAATTTCTTTTGATTAATAAAAATGGTCAGCCATATCCAGTTAAAGCATCTTGCGGGTTTCTATTCACTTTAGATTTGAATGGTCAGTTCAAACCATTTAAGCAGCTGTTCATTCCTAGTAGTTTCACCAACCCTCATCATTTATCACTTTGTTTTTATCAGCCTGTAACAATTAGTGGGTCTCCGTTATAACATTTCTATAACATTATTCATTAATATTTCACTTTTTGGTTTCTTTTCATGGCTAGTAGTGACAACTTGAAAAATCAAGATAGTCATTAGAATAGGTCTCTTTCCTATATACACATGATTGAAAACAGCCTTGTGTCCAAGGATAGGACACAAGGCTGTTTTCAATCATGTGTATATAGGAAAGAGACCTATTCTAATGACTATCTTGATTTTTCAAGTTGTCACCCTTACTATGTGAAGAAAAACATAGTTAAGGGACAGATGGTCAGAGGGGTTAGAATGTGCTCTAGTAAGGAACTGTTAATTAGGGAAACTGATAAATTAAGTGAAATGTTTATAGCAAGGGGTTACCCCATTAAATTTGTTACAGACATTAAAAAACAAGTGATAAATGAATGGGGGTTGAGATACAAACCCCTACTTGGAGATGGTGAAAATTGCCAGGTTTTAGTAAATAGTTATGAAACAGACCATTCAAAATCTATGGTCTTGACAATGGGTGAAACATCCACACATGTTAGGAACATAATTAGTAACAACTGGAATATTTTTAAAAGTAATCAAGAAGTTTTGTCTATCTTGGGTAATCAACCTACCTTTACGTACAAAGTGAATAGAAATCTAAAAAGTTTATTTCAAAGTAACAGTTCTGTTTTGAAAAAGGATGGTAAAGGAACCAGGCGTTGTGGTAATTGTGGTTATTGTAAATATATCATTCCCCATTCTGAGGTAGTGTTAGGACCATATAAGATTAGGGTTCAATTTTGTGGGGGGACTTGTAACACCCCAGGGGTGGTTTATTTAGCTTGGTGTCATAAATGCAACAACTATTATGTAGGAAAACAGAAAGGAAATTTAAAAAGAATTTACGAACATTTGTACAGTATTTCCAAGCATGACGAAAACAATGCATTATCCAAACACTTGGAATTATTCCCTGACCATGGTTTTTTGTTTGGCATATTGGAAATAGTAGGTAAAGATATAAGGGGTGGTGACTGGAATAACCAGTTGTTAAGAGCTGAGGTGAGATGGCAATTAGAATTAAATGCCACGGTCCCTCCTGGTCTCAATGACCATGTATGTATTAAACCTGAGCTAAAATACAGAGCTTATGTATTATAACTATATATCTTCCTGAGTGTTTGTTCATCCATTTCAATTTTTTAGTAACAGTTATTTCCACTAAACTAGATATTATTATTTGTATATTAAATTTGTATAAAGTAGTAAATAATTGTTTTAAATATGTAGTTTTAATGTGAGAGCTTTTTGATAATGATGTTTTTTCCTTCATTTCCCTTTTAAATATTAATTGCCAAAGGACTAATTAATTATAAGATTTGTATTTAAACGTGTGGATTTAAAGATGGAGTGTTCTGATGAAGTCATTTGACGAAAGCGCTTAACTTTATGTCTTGTTAATAAACTGTGGTTCGAGTTGGATACGTGTGCTGTATTCGTGTTTGAGGCTGAGGGATATTGGCTGGCTGATTTTCTATTCTATTACTGGTGTACAGTGGCACTTTTTGGTTTTGGATTATATTTGTATTATGTTATGATTACTCCTGTTCTACATGACATTGTGATGATTGTATATGTATACCTGTGGAGCTCTTCTCCCCGGGCCTCCACTAAAAATGGACATGTATCCAGTCAGACTATCCTAGTCAACAAATGTAGAATAAATAAATAAATACTGTAGTACCCCTTTCCATTCATATCCAGGGTCATTCTGGAGATTCAGAAGGACTGTTCAGAAATCATCATGACGACTCTCTTCTGGCCCAAGCAACAGTGATTCTCCTTTCCTTTGGAAAGGCTAGGCCTACTAACACAGAGCAGGGGTGTTTGATGCATCAGAACTTGAAACAGCTTTAAGCAATTGCTTGAATAAAAGAGTCTTTTTTTTTTTAATAAAAGAGCCTTAATACCTTTTAGGTCCCCATTTTCTTAAGACACACAGCAAGTATTAAAGGAGGTAAGAAAACCTACTACTTTGAAATCACATATTAACAAATGGAAAATATTTTCTAGTTGGTGCTAAGACATGAACCAGAACCCTTTTAAGGCTAGTATTTCTACAGTTCTACAATATCTGTCTGAGTTATTGTCCACTGGATTTTCTTACACCTCTGTCAAGGTTCATTTGTTGGCCATTTCAGTATGCTTGCCCATAGAACCTTCCCTTTCAATACATTCCCGTGTCAAAATATTTTTGAAGGGGGCGTTGCATACCACACATCCTATAAAACAGGTGGCTTCTCCTTGGGATCTTAACTTTGTTTTAGAGAAAATAACTATTGCACAATTTGAACCAGATCATCAGGCTGATTTGAGGATGTTCATCGTGTTTCACTGCTGCAGTCATTACACTTGGGTTATCCTGCCGTCAGGCGGTCCCGCAGTCGGCCAGAGTTCCAAAGTCTTGGTCTGGCGTCGGTTGCTGTTCCCTGACGTCAGTGCGCCAGGGGTATATAAGATGCAGCCAACACCATTTTCTTCAGTCTTTCTTGCCGCGCGGTGCCCGAAGCAAAAGCAGTTTGCAAGTGCCGGTCGGCCGACTCCTGAAATTTCTGAATTCGAATTTCAGAACCGAAGTCTTCAATAAAGCTAAGTACCCCATTGGGGAAACTTTTTCTTGCCTCAGACCGATGTCAATAAAAGTTAATAATTGCATTACTTGTGGGAAGCAAATACCTCATAAAGATTTTTATTCCTACAGTATTCCCTGCCTAGGCCCAGACCACGACGTCACTAGTTCTCGGTTTTGTGCTAGATTTAACAAAGCACTATTAAGTGTCGGTTTGATTTTGCTCGCCATTATTTTGGCTGAAGGTTCAATTATACCATGCCATTGGAACAACCGACGACTGGAATACACAAAAAACGCAAAGACAAAGATAAGGACAGGCATCCGAGGTCCAAAACTGATGAAGAAGCCTCTTCTAGGCCAGTCGCCGGTTCTCAGTGAGGTGCTTTTGCAGCCCCTGACACCCGCTACCTCAGAGCCACAGGCCACCTCCGACTCCCACATGGAGATTACTAGGCCTCTGGAAACTCAAGGTATTGGGCCTACGGCTTCTGAGGGTGTTTTCAGACCTTCACAGCTCACCATCAAAACAACAACTAAGTCTAAAAATCCATTAAAGACAAAGAAACAAGTACAGCATTCACCTGGACAGGCCTCCATGCCTAAAAAAACAGATGCTCAAAATGGCTGAAGACCTAATTACTCTGATCAGGGGCTCCCATCCCCTTCCTGATAAAAGGTCTAGGCAGGGTACAGACTATGATTCCTCTGACCAGGTTTCCATTTCTTCTGATTCCTCTTCAGACCAGAGATGCTCTTTACCCCCCATATGAGGACTCTGATGCTGAAGAATCAGTCCCTTCAGCCTCTCCTCCTGAGGATTACTCTTTTGGGGAAACTTTACATACCATGAGGGAGCATTTCCATTGGGAGAGCCAGGATTATTCAGAATCCAAGAAAAGGCTCAGAGATTTTCTTTTATTGCCTCAGCACAGGCCCCTTGCTATTCCACCTGTGTTAGATATTGTGATGTGTTCTCTGAATCCAGTTTAACCCCTGACTTTTTGCCCCCAGCACCAGTCAAGCCAGATAGGTACTACAGAGTCCCTGACTCTCACACATTTCTTTATAAAAACCCTGCGGCTGACCCAGAAACTGTTTCCCAGGGTCCCAAAGGGGTAAAGGCTTCTACTGCTAAAAATCCAGTAACCTCTGACAGGGATTCTAGAGCATTAGATAGATGGGGGAAGAAAGTTTACACTTCTGCAACTTTAGCAGTAAGGGCTTTAAATTGCCAGTTCCACATGCTTAAATACCAACAATATTTAATGTCTCTGTTAAAACAGAAAATGCTTACGAGCTCAGAAAGTCCTGACTATAAGGAAATGCAGAATTTATTGCATGCAGTTGAACAAGTGGGAAAACATACTCTGCAATGTGGTTTTGATTCATTAGAGGCTTCTTGTAGAGCCGCAGTTACAGGATCTGTGATTCGAAGGCATGCTTGGTTAAAAGAACAAGGTTTACCTGATCATGTTAAGGCAAAATTATTGGATGCTCCTTTACAGCATGATATCTTGCTTGGTGTTAAGGCAGAAGAGGTATTAAAGAAAATGGAGGATAAGGCAAAATCTATGCAAACAGTGAAGGATTTCTTACAGGTACAGCCACTTCGATTTAGCAGAAGTTGACCTTCTAAAAATTTGTCCTTTCCAGTGTCAGACAGACCACAAAGAGGCAGATACAGATGCCCAAGAGGCAGATCTCAGCCCCAAGGTTCTTACAGACCATGACAGTGGGGTGCTTCTACCCCAAAAGGAGGAGAAGACAAGTCACAACCTTTAGGAAACAGTCCCAATGACTTCCCACTTCAAATGCCAAGCACTTACCTTTTGGCAGCTCCCTTAGGGGGAAAACTAGCTCTTTTTTCACAAAATTGGCATATAATTACCCAAGACAAATGGGTTCTGAATATTGTGTTTCAAGGTTACAGGTTCCACTTTCACACTCTACCAAGGTCAAAAGGAATGCCAGACCTGCCACAAAATCAGTGGACAGAGGCACAAAAACAAATTACAGCCCTCATGGACATGAGAACTATTCAAAAAGTGCCACAACAGGAACAAGGACAAGGATTTTACTCAAGACTTTTCTTGGTCCCCAGAAAGGACAAAGCCTGGAGCCCCATACTGGACCTATCTACTTTAAATACTTACCTGGATGTTCCGAAATTCAAAATGTTGACACTACAGCAACTTCTTCCCATGCTGGGCAAGAAGGCTTGGCTTGTTACTCTGGACCTCAAAGAGGCATACCTGCATGTCCCAATCAGACAAAATTGCAGAAGATACCTCAGATTCATAGCTGGCACAATGCATTACCAATTCTCTGCACTGCCCTTTGGCTTATCTACTGGCACCAGTAATTACATTTTGCAGACAAAAAGGAATTCAAATATATCCCTACTTGGACGACTGTCTTATGCAAGCAGAGAACAAGGACATTCTTCTAAAGCATCTGGCGTTTGTAAAAAGATTGCTAATTTGCCTAGGGTACAGAGTAAATGAAAAGTCAAAACTAGTGCCCTCACAAGAGATAATATTCCTGGGTGCCAGCTTAAATACAATGGCCCAGATGGCTTATTTCACACCAGACAAGCAAAGACAACTGACTCAGTACTTTCAAGTGATGGTAACAAAAACCCAAGAAAAATTCTGCAGGCCTTGGAGTTCATGGCGTCCTGCATACTACTAATACCATATGCCAGACTGCATATGAGGAAATTACAATGGTACCTAAAAAGTGTTTGGACTCAACACTGTCACAGTTTGGAAACAGTAATACCACTTATTCCTGCCTACAACAGGAGTTTCGATGGTGGGCACAGGCATGTCACCACAACAAGGGACAGCCTTTCACTTTACCCACAGCCAGGCAGACACTAACAACAGATGCTTCGGATTACGCCTGGGGAGCACACACATATCAGGAAAATGTATTCAGGGCAAGTGGGCCGCAGACCAAATGCATCTTCACATCAATCAAAAAGAGATGCTAGCTGTACAAAATGCCCTAACAGCTTTCAAGGACCTTCTGCATCCAGGACAACTATTACTAAAGACGGACAACACCACAGTTATGTGGTACATAAACAAGCAAGGGGGCACTCATTCCTACCCCCTCTGCAGACAAGCCATGACTTTGTGGAAAACAGCACTGACCTATCAAGTTCATCTGCAAGCACAATTCCTGCCAGGAAAGAAAAATACTCTGGCAGACGACTTAAGCAGAAACATCATGGATCCTCACGAGTGGAAATTAAATCTACAAGTATTCAGCATGATAACACAAAAATGGGGGTGCCCAGACATAGATCTTTTTGCCTCCCCTCTGAACTGCCAACTACAGAAATTCTGCACAAGGACTTACCACACACAAGCATGGAAAGTGGATGCTCTCTCGTTCAGCTGGAAAACCCTAAAAGTTTATGCCTTCCCACCACTGCCTCTCCTTTCAAAGGTACTCCTAAAAGCCAGACAAGAAAGGCCAAAATGATCCTGATTGGCCACGCCAGCACTGGTACCCAATCTTAAAGAACTTGGCTCAAGGCCCAGCATGGATTTTACCTCAAATTCCTCATCTTCTGTCTCAGCAAAACAATCAGATCCTGCACAGCCAGCTCAAAACCTTAAACCTGGCTGCATGGCAGATTACTTAGTCAAACAGCCAACACTTCTCTCATTTGGAGGCCAGGAGGCCGAGCACCAGGAAATCCTATTCAGAAAAGTGGAAGAGATTCTGCGCCTGGAACCAGGCTCAAGGCTTTGACCCTCTTGTTCCAAATATTCCTCAGATATTACAATATATAACTGAGATGCTGAACAAAGGCCTATCCTTTTCATCCATTAAGATCCACGCCTCTGCCATCTCGGCTCATTACAACACAGATCCTCCTATTTTCTCTCATCCATTATTAAAACAGTACCTGAGAGGGGCTAAAAACATAAGACCGCCCCGGAGAGCACCAACACCAACTTGGGACCTCAACTTTGTCTTGGAAAAACTAACTTTACCTCCTTTTGAGCCAGCCAATTCAGCAGAATTAAAATATGTGTCATGGAAAACTGCTATGCTTCTGGCAATAACCTCAGCATGAAGAGTCTCAGAGTTACAGGCACTAATGGCAGTGGAACCTTTCATCATTTTTCATCAGGACAGGGTTTCCTTAAGAACAAACCCTACATTTATGCCAAAGGTGGTATCCAATGTGGCTCTTAACCAAACTATTCACTTGCCAACATTTTATCCAAATCTCCAGAATAAAGGGGAGAGACTTCTGCACTCATTGGACATACACAGGCAGTTACGCTTCAACTTGGACAAAACAAAAGCTTTCAGGAAAACTGAGCAATTTTTTGTAGCATATGCTGCAGGATCACAGGGAAAGGCTATTTCAAAGCAAACCCATTTTTGCTACAAACAACATGGAAAAACTGTACCTAGCAACATTAGGTCACATTCCACCAGGGCAACAGCCACTTCAACTGCCTACCTTAGAGGAGTACCTACCAAGGACATTTTGGAAGCTGCAACTTGGAGTTCAGTGCACACCTTTACCAAGCATTACCATTTGCCTCTTTACTCTAAATCCAGAGCTGGCTTTGCCACTGCAGTTCTGCAGGGCCTCATAGCCACCCCGAATACTTTATAGACCCAGCCACCCTACCTCAGCTTTGGGATTCAACCCAAGTGTAATGACTGCAGCAGTGAAACACGATTGACATAGTACAGTTTTCTACCTACCATAAATGTAGATGTTCGAGTGCACTCACTGCTGCAGTCCAGGTTACCCTCCCTCCATCCCCTCTTCTTAGCTGGGACTTATCTATACCTTTCTACCCTATACAACCTATGTGGTGTATTTGCTTGTAACTGAAGGTATTGTTTATATTTATTATGTATATTTTATTAGCAATATGTATTCCCTACTTATTTGGGGGCACCTGAAATCTGGGACAAGAAAAACTGAAGAAAATGGTGTTGGCTGCATCTTATGTACCCCTGGCGCACTGACGTCAGGGAAGAAGTGACAGCAACCGACGCTGGACCAAGACTTTGGAACTCTGGCTGACTGCGGGAGCGCCTGACGGCAAGATAACCCAAGTGTAATGACTGCAGCAGTGAATACACTCGAACATCTACATTTATGGTAGGTACAAAACTGTACTTTCTTCACTTGGAAAACAGTTCTGATGATTGCTCTGATTCCTACAAGAAGACATCTGAGTTGCAAGCTCTTGTGGTGGGTCAACCTTATCTCATTGTACACAAATTTAGGGTTTCCTTAAGAATTAGTCCTTTATGCCTAAAGTGGTATCTAAGTTTACTTTGAACCAAGCTATCCATTTCTGTATATTCTTTGCAGAGCCCTAAAATGAGGGAGAAAGGATCTTGCTTACACTGGATATCCATAGCCAACTTAGTTATTATCATGACAGAACTAAACGTTTCAGAAGCTCTTAGTTATTCATTTCTTATGAAGATAAGAAGAAAGTCTACTTTGATACAGACTGTCCAACCTCCAAATAATTGTCTGATGTTATTACAGTTTATTATATCCACCAAAATAATGCAATTCCAGGCAGGGTCAAGGCTTTACAGTACCAGAGCCTTGGCTTCATCTGTAGCTTTTTGGAAAGGGTTGGATTCTAGAAGTATTCTAGAAACAGCAACTCGATCATCTGTACATAACCTTTAAAAGCAGTACAAACTAGATCCCATCTTTTTCAGGACTAGGGCTGGCTTTGCTGGGATCATTCTCCAGGGTCTCGTGGACCTTCATCCTTCCTCCTGCCAGTTAGTGTGTGCTAAGACAGTATACCCATATAGCTAAAGCTACCACAGCTCCAAAAAGAAACAATGGTAAAATAGCACAAAACGAAGTTTAATCCACGAAGTAAAATCCACAAGATAAAATCCAATAAAACACACGAAAACAAGCTGTAATTAAGCTGTTCTAGAACCACAAGTGAGCGCTTTCATCTCCAAAAGGAGATTTCTTCAGACTGATGGTTGCAACACACTGCTTCATTTAAATACTCTTAGCAATTAGTAGGCTGCTTCAATTAAGCAATCCAATTAAAAGTTATCAGTTTAAAATGTGTTTAAACTACAATATTCTTAAACTATTCTATATACCTAAAAACTAACCTAATGTTTAAAACCTTTCATTTTTAAATACATAATGAATTCCTCTCTATTATTTAACCCTGGCGGAAAACACGCATTTAATCTCACTTGCCAGCAGTATTCAAGCCACCCCAATTCTTCTTCAATATTTATCTTTGTAACATTGGGATGGATAGAATCTATAACTAAACATTTGAAATTAGTCTTACATTTACTTTCTAAATAATGTTTAGCCAAAGCATTTTTGACATCTCCTTTGCCTATGGCATATTGATGTTCATAGATTCTTTTATACAATTCCCTTCCTGTTCTACCAACATAAAATGAGTTCCATCATTTCTTTTTGGTTTGTGCTATTTTCCCATCGTTTCTTTTTGGACTTGTGCTTTGTTATGAAGCGTGCTGCTTTGTTCACCGCTGTGTAAAGCTACCACAGCACTGATCAAATGATGAATATAGTTTAGTTGTGTAAGTAAACTTATATAAAAGTAGTTGTTTGCATGATCACTGCTGCAGTAGAACTCCCTCTCTCCATCCCCCTTATTTTGGTATGTTTTGTTACCAGGGGTCAGGACTTTTACTTTTAGTTTCCTAGCACTGACCTTTTCAAACTCTAGTCTCCCTCCTTCACTTGGCATGAAAGCTGTCAGGGGTTTGGTGCCCAAACCACTCTTTTCCTTCAGCTCTGTTCAAGCTGGGTAATGATTTTGGTGCATGGAATACGCCCTTAAATTTTGGAAGCTGTATGGTGGTTATCCTTGGCAGGATATAACCCATGTAGTGAAGGCAACTGCAACAGTGATCATTCGAACATCTGCTGTTATTTAGGAGGGATGTTTTATTTGACTATTAGTTTAAGCAGCATTTACATGCACTCAGATTAGTTCTTCTAACCAAGAAGCCAGACTTGCAGTGTCTTTGTGTAGACAGTGTATTATAATAGTGACTGAAGCTTTGTGTGTTATATGCAGTATTTTTTTTACTGATTGGTAGTGTCATTAAGAACTCTATAAAGAAAGGTAAAAATAATAGCAGTGAATCATAGAGTGGGCATGCTTGGTGCTATACTAACCTCTTTCTCAAAGACATGCTTTTACAGCGAATCTGGCAGTTGTCACAGATAGTTAAGTCATTGAACTGTAGCACCTGTGGTACAGGGATTGATTCCTTTAGCCTCCTTAATCAAATCACTTAACCAAACATTGTTCCTGGGTTAACTCTGAAAAAGGAACTGTATGTCCTGTAGGCCTACCTGGTTAACAAATGGCTGTTATTATTACTATTATTATTAGTGTACTAACACAACTATTTTCTCACGTCCTTCTTTTGAAGGTTGTTGTATCAAAAAATTACAATGTATATGTAGATTCTTAAGAGGACAGTTACAGGGCCTCCTGGAGTACAGCAGTGCTAAAACCTGCCCTAACTGTAGATTGTTCCTTTGGTTTTTAATATTTAGTAAGTATGAGTACACAAGTGGCAGTATGTAAACTATCCAAAGATAAAATTGTTTTCCATGCAGAGTCTTCAGTAAAAGACCTTGGGTGGGAGTTGTGGTGTGCTGGTTATAGCAGACTATTTAGAGAGGGTTCCAATCAAATAAAGCCAATAGTGGGTCTATTTGATTTCAGAATGTGTAGTCACAGTTCACAGTCTTGTGATTCTGAGCTATAGGTCAATGACCACATGTAGGTTAGAATTTCAGAATCTGTAGCTTTTACAGTTGGGGCTGATAATCTGTAATTAATATAGAAGCAGTAGGAAGCAGCAGGGAGAACAGTATCAGTGGAGGCTGGGGCAACAGTATAACAAACAGAAGGGCACTAGAATGCAACTTTAAGTAGGCAAATGATAAGCAAAATATAAGACTTGAGTAGCAAAACTGGAATGTAAACAGGCACAAGAGTACAATTCCTGTAACAAAGATTACAATACTGCCACTATTGCAAGCCAAACTACAGCCTAAGGTATAAGGCTAGGCAAAAATTTACTGAAGAAAATGTCCAAAAGTAGATCAGACAAACTCCGTACTACTGTATCTGTTATACTTTATTTGTCTCAGAACAAATTCTTGCCAAACAGTTAATTCTTTCAGAGCTATTTCAATTCTATTATAACACAGTTAGATGAGTAGACTAAGGCACACTTAGTCTAAATGTCACTACCAAGTGAAACATACTGTCCAGTTTATATACTCTTTTCAACCAATGTTATTTTTAATGTCCTTGTGACTTGTTCTTCTGGTTTCTGTCTGTGTCATGAAAAAGTCCATGGTTATTTCATGCCCTTTTTTGGTCCTCGCTGTATCTGAAGACTTCACAAAAGTCTCTCCATGTCATCTTTGTGTCACTTGACCTGTCTGCATTTTATTTATTTATTTCTGCATCTGAAAGCCAAGAAAGTCAACTTCCTTTTTTTCTATAACAGGATGCATTTACAGTAAAGCCCACAGCTATATGTTATTAATATCTAAACTGAACATGTACAAGAAATAACTGTTTTTGCAAAGCAAGCCATATTATTTTGAAAACTGCTGTTTGGCGTTGCACATTTCCTTTATTATACGCACAGTATAATTTCGGGGAAAGCATTTTAATTTACACAATATCTATCAATTCCCACTTTTTTTATTTAAGACCCATGAAAATTGTAAGACAATTTACAACAAAATATGATCTTTAGTACTTTGAATCCCTTGGTCTGTTGCAACATATGAATCCCTTGCATTCAGTGCTATCTCTTTATACAATGTTACATTGCCAACGGCTGTTACTTGATTAATACTTTTATTCACACAAATCTTATAATGACGATAACAGCAATTAATGCGGAAGTTATAGTACCACACCAAAGACACATAGCCATTATTACTTATCTATTTTTAACTGTTTTTATGCTTCCTTAAGCAAGTTGTCAGTCTTGCAGTTACACACAAGCATTTCAAAATCTTGTCAGGTTAATCCTTGCTTTACAAGGGAAAACCTTGTATTAGAAACAAGCATATTTCTTCTGCATTGCATAATTTCATTATTGCTTTGGGAAATGAATATTTAAAAAAAGCAATTTACAGGAAAATGTGATCCTCTGTACTTAATAGCCTTTCTCCATTGTTAACAACAGTTACTTGTTTGACAGTTTTATAACACATCTCTTCTGTTATACTGAGATAGCTCCATAGGTTGCATTTGCTATTAACTTTGTAACTTTGTATATTGCCTTAGTGACACCATACCAGTGAAAAATTCAGTTTCTGAAATAACACCCTTTCCTATGTCCAGCTGTTTTAAAATCTATTTTTTTTATCATGAACCTCCCTCTTTTCCTGGTGATTTTTTACCTTGTCCTCTGGTAATATGTGAGTAATTCTCATTATTGGAACTGCATACTCTATGTAACAGAATTTCTTTTCTTTCATTTCTTCCTTAAAAGAAGTATTATGTGTTAACTCCCATGCTGTTTTTATTTTATACTCAAGCTTTTTTACATGACCATAGTTCTTTTGAAAACAGTATCCCTTTTCCTATTTTTATCAACTCTAAATGTTTTTTTATGGCTGACTGTTTTACAACTCTACTTTTATAAGATTTTTTAAACATAAAACCTGTATGTGTAACCTCTACAGAGACTGCATATAATGGAATTTTTCCCTCTGTAAGGAATGTGGCTAAAAACCCAACAATTTGACTTGTCACATGCCTTTGCAAACAAATTTTGCATGTCCAAAATATATTGAAATCAAGTATCTGATCATGATGTCCCTGTTCTCATGATTTATTATATAAGTACCTCCCCCCATTTTTTCTTTGCAACTGTTTTATTTGCATAGATTGCCTTGTTCTGTTTACAGATTGCTATTATAGAAACAAATTTAAACTTTTGTACTGATACTGTTTGATTATCCGCGGTGGTGGTGCTGCTGTAACGTTGTCGCCTCACAGTAAGATGCTGTCCGGTTCGATTCTCAGCTAGAGCGTCTTCTGTGTGGAGGCATGCGTGAATGGGCGTACCTTCGTTGAAGGTTGTGCATCAGGCCTGGCAAGCCGGTACGTAAAAATCAACTGCCAATCATTAGCGGACCAGAGTTCTGCTGTGGCAACCCCTAACTGGGAAAAGCCGAAAGACACAAACAAACTGATACTGTTTGATTGTTGTTAAATTACACTGATTTTTATGAACCAACATGGTGTGCTGCTTTTGCTTGGATTTTTATTAGCTGAAAAATGCTATTTGTAATGACTTTGTACTTTACTACCTGTATGTATTGCTGTGTGTTATTACCCGGATGGCAGTTACATCAGTTTGACTAATGATGTTTTTGCTGTACTAGTTTGTTTATAAGACTGTTTGCTGTTATATTTGATGTAAGACATTCTTTTGAAAATATGACATTACAGTCACTGTTTTTTACCAATATTGATCCTGTTTGCTGTATGCATAAGCTGCCTTTGGAGACATACTGTACTTTTAATGTGGGGTGGGTTGACCCTCTCTTGTTACTATAGAACCTTTTGTCATTTAGGATTTGTTATAGGTACTGCCTTAAATGCTACTCCATTTCCAGATGTAGATGTGGACTTACATACCCAACATTTAATTGCATTGTTTAGTTTTGCATATACCATTTGCACTACTGTAAATGTATTTACTGTGTTTGTATTAACTTTAACTTTACACTGTATCTGTATTAACTTTATTTTAAATTTGTATGGCTGTAGGTTATGTCTGTGTTTATTCTGAATCCGTCCTGGTTTATTAAACCAGTAAAGTATATTACATTGTCTTTCATTGCTTTAAAAGATCCCTGTACTTTGCTGCCAACTGATAACCTGTGTTTTGTTAATTTATTGCTTTAATGCCTATTGCCTGCCATGATCTGGTATTTCATAGGGTATACTTTATTTTTTATGTATCCCTCTGTGTTTGTTCCTGTGACCGATTGTCCCTTAATGTATTTTCTTTATCTTGATTTCTTTCACTATTTTTGGGTTTTGAAGAAGCATTGTTTGTAATATGGACAATTCTGTTTAATGTGGCCTATTTTCTTACAAGTAAAACATATTACCTGTTTTTCTGAACTTTGTTGTGTATCTGTCTGCAACCCTGGTGGAGCAGAAGCTGCCCGTGTTCCCCCTGTGTTTATTATGTTATCAGACCATGTATTACATCCTCTTCCTTTCACTACATAGTCTACAAGCTGTTTTTTGTACATTTCCTATGTGCATCTGCAATACTGTGTACTTCTTTTAAACTGTCTAGCACTCTGGCTTAATCTCTGAGTTTGCATCTGTCTGTCAGGCAGAAACTGATTTTAAAGCTGCATATGCATTTTGTAGAATGTCATTAGCTGTCTGACGAAATTGATTTACGGTAACATTTTGCCTGACCAAAACATTATTTTTTTTTTTTGTCATGCTATTTAGACTGTCTGTAAAACAGTTACGTGAGTCTAGACACTCACCTGTTTAGCTGCTTGCTTTGCTTTGCCATTTGCCAAAGCATTTACTGTAGCCTGTCCTGTATATTTGTTATGTGCTTTGATTTTGACAATACTAAACTTTCCCTGTAAATCATTTTGGGAATCAATGCCTGTAACTCCAGTAGTACTGGAGCATGTTTTAGGGGTTTGCCATCACTGGTGATGAATCCCCTTCTGACCCAAACTGACATGTGTAAATGCAAAAAAATAAATAAATAGAGCATTATTTGAAATAAACCACACAATGTATGTCAACCATTGTTTAAATACCAACATATTGAAACAAATTTTTTTTTTTGTCTTGCCACTGAGGCAGAGTCTGTAATAAACAAGACTATTGGGATATATCAGCAGGAGAAATAACTGTCATTTGTGCTGAACCCTGACTAATGTAAACCTTGCTGGGCTTCTTTAACTGTCTTGTCAGATTAACCTCTGTAGTTTGTGCCCTTAGTAAATGTTGTTGGGCTCTATCTGATTGTTATGTTAAACCAGAAATGTCATTATGTAAAGTCTGAATGCTATGCTGAGTCTGTTCCTCTAAATGGCTTTATTGTTCATAGGTTCATAGGTAGGTACCAGGCTATCTGCCCAAGGGCATTTATAAGCCTAGCCAGAATGTGCTGGCTTTCGCCTCCCTTTTGAATTAGTTTCCTGAGCCTCTGTCTAGCAGGGCTATTGAAGTGATCCCAGGGGTAAATTTATGATTTCCCATCCACTCGTCAAGATTTCTCTTGAAGAGAGTCAGTGAGGGGCTTTGCCTAACATAAACTGGGATTCTATTCCAGAGCAAGGGAAGTCTCTGGGACAGGAATCTATCCCTCCAGCATGTCCCGTTTATTGTTGTGCTGAGGTTTAATTCACTGGAGCGTGTGGCTCTAAGAGATTTGGTTTTCTTGAGGTGGAGCATGCCCATTAATTCCGGGTTGGACATGGCCTTATAGGTCAGGCAGAGATCACCTTGAGAAGGTGGTAAGCAACCGAGTAGAGCTGGAGTTTCTTTAGTCGAGCTGCATAGGGCATCTGTTTGAGGCCCATGATCCTCTTGGTGAGGTACTTTTGTGGTCTTTCCAGCTGTTGTAGGTGTCGAGTAAGGTACATTCCAAATGGGGCATTGTACTCTATTATGGGCCTAATGAGTGATGAGTAGAGGGGCACAATGACCTCTCTTGATCTGGATGTGAACCCTTTCCTGATTAGGTGGCTTACATAGAAGGAATTTCTAACCACTTTGGCAATGTGATTACCAAAGGAGAGGTTGCTATCTACCTGGGTCCCCAGGTCCCTAATTACCTCTTCCGTACTTAGTGGGTTACCACCTATGTGATAATTTGTGAGCACTTTGTTTTTCCCAAAGGGGATGACTATGCATTTTTTGGCATTTAGCTTTAGGCCATGGTTCTGACACCAGGTATCTGTCTCTGTGAGACCCTTCTGGAGGATGTCTGTATCAGCCGGAGAGTCGATTATGGCCCCTAGTTTGCAGTCATCTGAGAACTTAGTCAGCCATAATCCTCCCGTGCTTGCCTGTACCTCAGAGAAGTATATACCGAACAGGAGGGGTCCCAGGACCGAGCCCTGTGGGATGCCTCTTATAACTGGTTTAGAGTCAGACATGGCACCTGCAGCTCTGACCATGTGTGTTCTATCTGTGAGCCAGTTTGCAACCCATCTCGTGACATAGGGGTTAATGTTCAAACTGGTGAGCTTATCTATGATGTCAGAGTGGGGAATGGTGTCAAAGGCCTTAACGACGTCCAGGTAGGCTGTATAGACTACCCTTCCCTCATCTGTGGCCTTGGTAACTGTTTCAAAGAAGTCAACTAGGTTTAGGAGGCAGGATCTGTCTTTAACAAAGCCAAATTGGGTAGGGTCCAGTGTCTGGAGGTTCCCAATGTCTCAGTTTATGGGTTCCATGATGATTTGCTCCATAGCTTTGCAGACCAGGCTAGTCAGGCTTATATAGTTCCCAGGTTCTGTTGTGGCACCACCTTTGTGGAGCGGGATGACTGTTGCGGTACGCCATTCTTTGGGTACATAGCCTGTGGTAAGGCTGAGTTTAAACAGTGAATTTAGGTGAGGGTTTAGTTCATTTTGGAGCCCATGTAAGATGCAGCCTGGGATACCATCCAGTCCCATTAATGCTGTGTTTTTAGCTTTGGAGAGTGCTGTTTTTACCTGTATGTCTGTGATGTCTGGGACTCTGCATTCTTCTGGGATGGACACGGGTCCTTTTGGGGGTGAGCCAGTTTGGCTGTATAGTTGCATCTCTCACATACATTTGTGTTTGTTGGAAGGAGTAGAGGGTTGTCTGTGTACATGAGGCAATTGTAACATTGTCTCAAGATTCCCAGATTCACCAGCTGGACTGGAGAGTATACCTGAAACTGCCCTTTGGACATGCCTGTATGGGTAAATGAACTGATTTACTGATTGTCCGGTAGGGACGAAATAGGGAGCCTTGTACTACTGTATAGTATAGGGGAGGTGTAGTGTTAGCATTTATTAGTGGTTACTGTGGGCTTGGGGCAAGTGCTGGGCTGTAAAAGGAAAGTTAAGAGTGCTTAATTTGATAGTTTGACTAGTTCTAAGTGAAAAATTGAAGAGCAGACTTTGTGGAGCCTGCAATAGTTTAATCCTAGCTAACTGGTGCTGAGAGGTGCGCAAAACTGCGCAAATGCAGGTTTTAAGGCAGGGAGATGAAAGAGATAGGAATTAGCCCAAAACGGCCAATAAACTACTAGTTGCCTGGCTGAGACCACTCCTCCAGGGACAGATAGGCTTCTCAAAGCTCCCCACTCTCACTGGTGAACAGAGAAACGTCCTCCTATCCAAGTAAGGATATGGGCAACACAGGAACTTATACCACAGTCCTGAATTCAGCAGAACCTGAAAACTGGACTAGACTAGCTTAGAAAAGGCAGGAAACAAGAATATTTTTTTTTTCTTTTTTTGGCAGAAGATACAATGAACTTTCACAAAATCACTTTAGATGCTTATAACAGGCTAGCACACTTTAGTGTGTAGCCTACAACAGTTAAACAGCACAAAAAACAACTTAAATGACTTTAAAAAGTGCTAACAGCAAAAAAACTGTTTAGTATGCAGCAAAGATTTTTTTTTAAAGCTCAGAAATGCTAGAAATCGCTTTTCGGCAAGACTAGCAGTCGCAGGAGAAAATGCAGAGAAAAAATACTTATATCAGTTGAAAGTCACTCTTTTGTCGCTCAGCTGCTTGTAGTACTCTGCAGGATACCACAAGGAGCTTGGCTGAGTAGTGTACAAGCGAGAAAACGCGCAAATGCGGGTTTTAAAGCAGGGAGTCCCTTACTACTGTCTCTGGGAAATTTTGAAAAGCTGTGAAAACCTTTTCTTTAAAAGGTTAATATTGGTA
The DNA here is from genome assembly GCF_019279795.1 of Protopterus annectens. Taxonomy (NCBI): domain Eukaryota; kingdom Metazoa; phylum Chordata; order Ceratodontiformes; family Protopteridae; genus Protopterus; species Protopterus annectens. The sequence goes on from NC_056735.1 coordinate 728,141,448, forward strand.
GCACACTGTACTATGTTAGAACTTTCTTCTGTTTGTGCTGTGTAGTCTATTACATTACTAACAATAATTGCATACACTTGTAATGTATAAGATTTAGGTGACTGCAGAATGTACATTTAACTGTTGTATAGGTGAAGAACTAACATGCTAGAATCAGATTGCTTATCAGAATAGGATATATCTTATGGTATGGCTTACATACTAGTCTCCTGTGACAAGATAGACAGAAGTTAGGAAAGTTACTTCCATATAAAAAACAGTCTTTATGAATTGCTATACATTTTGTGTGTGGATTATAGGCATTTATACATTTACAAACACAACTGTTATCTAATGTCTGAGCATCAAACATTTCAGATTTACATTTTTTTGTCTGACACAGAAGGTAAATTTATATATACAATATGTGGGCACTGTAAAGTTAACTGTCTGTACTTGCATCCATGTTGTAACTGTGAAGAAAGTACCATAATTTATGCAGAAGACAAGCAGGTGATCAGGCTGAAGTCAATCTGGAAAAGGACTGTGTTTCTCCACAGACGAACTGTAGGTGGTCCAACGCAGGACAGCGTCCACGTCGGTGCTCTGTGTCCACCAACAAAGTACTGGAACTGTTTCTCTGTTAAAGCACTGGAACTGTCAGTCTGTTGAACTAACGTAGTAAGTAGTAGGGATCCCTCTGTAATATTAACTGCTGGTAACAGATATATGGTCACAACCACTGACCAAGTTTTATGATGCGTTTTCCACCTTGGATCTCCCTTTCATAGCTGCCATTTTTTGGGCATGTAGGCGTTTAATAAAGCCAGCTTGAGTCCGTGGTTGTTTCTTGCTCCTCTTTTTCTTATTGGACCATCTGTAAACTACCACTCCAAATATTTCTTGTTGATATTAGTGGTGGCTCTGGTTCTGCTTCTGTAAAGGTGCTCCGAGGCTCTCAGTGGCTTTGCTGGGTACTTTAAGGCATAGTTTTGCTGTCTAAAATCCTTTCTGAATTAATATCAATGTCTTTCTAAATAATGCTGTAAATACTTCTGCTATTCCAGCTCCATATATATCTGGGGCACTACTAAATCCTGTCAGACTATGGCCTGCTTGTGCATTATAAGCAATTTATAGGTTTGGGTACCCATAAAAAATATTGTTTGACAGTGCAGCCTTTCAAAAAGTATGTTTAGCAAAGTCATAGTTGAAGCATCACAGTCACTTTAACAAACAAGAATAACAAGTTTTGGTCTTAATCATTTTTATCACCATATTTATGGTACCCATTTTTATATTATCTAATAATTTTAACCCACAATTTCGACATATGAAAGCAACTGCTCGTACGTGTCTTTGACTCTGTGGTGTTCAGTAATGTCTGTATATACATACTTCATATTGAAACATCCACTAATGTCTGCAGAGTATACTTTGCTGCTTAGATGAACTTGCAGCTCCACAGGTGGAAAGCCCAACGTATGAGTCTTGTTATGGTTTGTAACTAATACAATCCCTATAGCATTACAAAACCTTGTTTTCCTCTCCCAGACATAATAATCTAAGTATAGGACTGGTTTACCTACTGTTGGGCCTTATTGATGGCTAGAGGCACACTGTTTATATTATTATAATAGTTTTGAGCATTTTGGGCATTTGTAGCAGATTGTCTGTTTCAAAAGTTTGAAATTTACTGCCTTCATGTGTAACATGTCTAAGGTTCTAGTATACCAAATTTCTGGCCAGCCCACGTTGTAAGACTCTGATAAATTGATAACTTTTACTGGTTTTACAGTATAGTCAGAAACTACATTTTTGGAAGTATCTCTAAGGATGTCTTGCTGGACACTGTCATATCAAACCCATTCCAGTTCATTTTTTCTCCAGCCATGCCATGACCACTTATGGTATTACAAGATACCGAGGCATCTTTCTTGGTTTGACATTTATTAGCTGATTGAAAGCTGCCTACTGTTAAACCTCAATAAACACCTAAGCTGCTTTACTGAAACATTTGTTTCTTTCATTTGTTTGAGGAGAAGTTAATACATATGCTGTCATTAAACTTCAGCTTTTAGTATCTCTTTCTTGTAAAAGCTACTTTTTACTTCATCACTGCCATAATCTTTTAATTTGTACACTGGTACAGGCCTGGAAATTCATTCAGTTATAACATACAGGATTATGGTCGGGTCTCTGTTCCTAACTTGATTTTTATGTGTTCAAAACATGGATGCCAAGAAATTCACCTCAAAAATGAAGCTCAAGTGGTGAATATTGGCACCCATGTTGAGAACATGTAATAAGGTTTATAATCAGAGACCCAGTCGTAATTCTTTTATCTGCTTCATGTGCTGCCATTCACAGAAAAAGAAGTTATGTCTTACCATAATGTTCCATCTGTATTGTTGATCCTCGTCCACTCATTACGTATGGGTTATGGTTCTGATATCCCATATACCAAGCTCAGTGATAAACTCTCAAGCTAAGCAATCTCTTACCCATAATCTCCCTGTTACCTCAGATTGAGTTTAAAAGGTAGAGGCTATCTCTGGTCAAATGACCTAAAGAGAAGGATGGTGAGATCCACTAGAAGCCATAGGAGGGGAAGGAGGATCAACAATACAGATGGAACGTTATGATAAGACATAACTCCTTTATCTGATATTGTTAATCCTCGTCCACTTCCTTACATATGGGACAGAGTCCCCAGCTATCTCTATTCCTGGGAGGCTTTCATGAAAGAACATTCCTGAGCACCATAGAACCAAAAGATGCTCTTCCCCTGGAGGCCAAGTCCAACTTGTAATGATTGATGAAGGTATGAGGAGTGGCCCAAGTTGCAGCTGCACAGATGTCATGTAAAGAAGCTCTGGCATGGAAGGCAGCAGAAGTTGCCACTGACCTTGTTGAATGAGCCTTGATGGTAGTTGGCAAAGAAGTATTGTGTACCGAATAAATACGGGTCACAGTGTCTTTTAACCATCTAGCTAATGTGACCTTAGCAACAGCACATCCTAATCTAGATCCAGAAAAAGCCAAGAATAACTGATCTGATTTATGGAAAGATTTAGTCCTTTGCAAATAGAAACAGAGTTGTCTGTGTACATTTAGGGTATGTAGGCAGTACTGTCCCTCATTAGAATGATCAGGAAAAAACACTGGCAATTCAATGGTCTGATTAATAGACAATTCAGAAATGACTTTTGGCAAGAAGGAAGGGTTAGTTCTTAAGGATACCCTGTCTGGATGAAAAATCAAGTATGGACTCTTTGTACATAGTGCCTGAAGCTCAGAGATACGTCTGGCAGAAGTAATAGTGACCAAAACAAGGTCTTCCACGACAGATATTTGAGGTTGCATGAAGCAGCTGGTTCAAAAAGGGGCAATGTCAGAGCTTGAAGAACCAAAGATAAATCCCAAGGTTGAATAGGTTCTCTGAAAGGGGGTTTCAGATGATTCACACCCTTTATGAAGGCTTTACATAACTTGTGAGACATGAGGGAGGAGTCTTGGACATTCTCGTGGAAATGAGAGATCGCAGCCAAATGTACTCTAGTGGTAGATGCTGACAGCCCCAATTGAAATAGGGCGGTTAGATATTCGAGTACCATCGACACCGGTACTGAAAAGGGATCAATTTCCTTATATTTCAGCCAACAGGTAAATCTTTTCCATTTGCCTAGATAAGTCATTCTAGTGGAAGGCTTATGAGATGCAATAAGAATGTCCCGTACTTGTGAGGGAAGATCATTTTGCCTGGTAATCAAGGGAATTGGAGGAGCCAAGCTGTGAGCTTCAGACTGTGCAGGTTGGGGTGAATCAGATTCTGTGGATGGGAGATCAACTCCGAGGTTGGACGAAGAATGCATGGTTGATCTAGCAGGTGAGGCCACAGAAAGGGGAACCAAATCTGATGAGGCCAATATGGAGCAATAAGGATCACTTTGCTCTTCAATCGACGGGCTTTCTTTAGAAACTGGGGAATGAGGGGAGTGGGTGGGAAGGCATAAAGAAGACCCGAGGGCCAATCGTGAACTAGAGCATCCCTGGGTGACTGTCCCAGAGGGGGAATCAGGGCAAAGTAGTTGCTGCATTTGAAGTTGGTCGGGGATGCAAAGAGATTGCAGCATGGATGACCCCAACGGTGGAAAATCTCCACCGCTATGAGAGGATTCAGGGACCACTCGTGAGGTTGAAGAATGCACCTGCTGAGTCTGTCTACTATCACGTTGGAACTCCCGGGAATGTGCGTTGCTAGCAGAAAGCCATCGCCCATTGCCATATCCTCATGGCCTCTCGACAGAGGGGGTAGGATTTGGTTCCGCCCTGTTTGTTCATGTACCAGACTACCACCATGTTGTCTGATTGTATCGCAATTGTCCCTGACGGCAGCAAGGGATGGAATGCCTGCAACGCCAGAAGTACCGCTCTCACCTCTAAAACATTTGTATGCAGATGGGCCTCCACTTTGGACCAAGTGCCTTGGACTGTCTAACCCTGACATAGCCCTCCCCACCCAATCAGGGAGGCGTCCGTGATCACTGTAGCCTTGGGCTGCTGAGGGTAGGGGCGAGACCATTGTGACGGGTTGTGGTTCAACCACCACTTTAGATCTTGTTTGCTTCTCTGAGTTATGTGAATCTTGGCTGAAAGGGGAAACTGGAAAGGATACCATTGGGTGAGCAGTAGCCATTGTAGAAGCCTCATGTGAAACCTGGCTAAGGGGACAATGGTGATGCAAGCTGCCATGGAGCCCAACAGCTGCAGGATCGAGTGAGCTGTGGACTTTTCCATTGAGAGAACTGGTAACAGTTGCTGTCTGATTCTTGATATTCTGTGTTCCGGAATGGACGCTCTGCAAGTTTTTGAGTCCAAAATGACCCCTATGAATTCTGTGGATTGAGATGGGGTGAGATTGGATTTCTGCCAGTTTATTGTTATGCCCAACTTTTCGATAGTATTGAGAGAGTATGCCAGGGCTTTCTCCAATAGGTGTCTGGTGGGGGCAGAGAGGAGCCAGTCGTCTAGATATGGAAAAACCTGAAAACCTTGAAGTCGCAGGTGAGCTGTGACAACTGCCATGCACTTTGTAAACACTCTGGGGGCTGTAGAGAGTCCAAAGGGCAGTACTCTGAACTGGTAATGACTGGCTCCCGCAGTGAATCGCAGGAATCTTCTTGATGGTTTGTCCACCTTTATGTGGTAGTACGCATCCTGAAGATCTATCGAGCACATCCAATCGTCTTTTTCTAAGAGAGGAATGATAGACTGTATAGTGACCATCCGAAATTTTTGCACACTCACAAATTTGTTTAGTACACTGAGAACCAAAATTGGTCTCCAGTCCCCGGTTTTCTTTGGCACCAAAAATAGTCTCGAGTAGAATCCGGATCCTATCTGATCTGTTGGGACTACTTGGATGACTCTTTTGTTTAGCAGCTTTGTAATCTCTAGAGCTGCTTCTTCCCTTTGACTGGGAGGAATGTCAGGAAATCTTGATGGAGGGACAGGACAAAGTTCGAAGAGGATCTTGTAACCTCTGGTTATTATTCTTTGTACCCAAGAATCGTTGGTAATGGTTAGCCAGGCAGAAGGATACAAAGAAAAATGTCCCCCAACCACTTCCAGAGGAAAGGGGTTGGGCCGCTCTTTAGGAGCACTGGTAGGATTGCCCGGAGAAGAAATCTCTGGAACCCTGATTACGCGGACCCCCTCTGCCTCGAAAGGGGCATCTTCCTTGTGAGTCCCCCCCCCCTGCCCCTAGGGGAAAAATCGGCCTGTGTGTCACGGAAAGGACCCTGAGATTTTCTGTACCACATATTCCCGTTCTTTTGGTTTTTGGAGAAAACACGTTGGGGGGAAGAATAACGGACACCTATGGCAAACAGGGTCTTACTGTCCTGTTCACACCTGGCCAATGTAGTTTTGACTTTGGGTCCAAACAAGGAGGAGGACTCGATGGGAGCAGTGAGAAAGGAAGCCTTGAAGGGTTCTGCGAAATTACATAAGAGCATCCAGGCATGTTGTCTCAAAACAATGCCTGAACTCACTGCTCTAGCTGCTCCTTCTGATGCGTGGGACACCAAGCGCATGGAGGAGTTTGAAATCGATTCAATAGTGGCCAGCTGAGAGGCCACTTTGTCACGGACCTCATCAGACATGGCACCTGCCAAAGTTTCAGAGAGCTCAGATACTAGGTCTCTTTGAAGCCTGGTGAAGTGTGCCATATAATTCAGGGACCTGATAGCAAAGGTTGCTGATGCAAAGGTGCGCTTCCCTATCCTATCCAATGCCCTGGACTCTTTGTTGGGCGGATGGACAGTCTGGCTCTGCTCTTCTGCCAGGTCTTTCTTAGTTGCGGCTGCCACCACCAGAGCATCTACAGGGAGACCTTTAGACCAATGAGGTTCAGAAGCAGGGGGGGACAAGATTTTGTCTGGCGTCCGGGAAATGGCCTCAGCAGTATCAGGGGCTTCCATGCACGCTGCACAATGAGCCGGACCAGTTCGTCTGCAGGTGGGGTAACCCAGGAGGTAGGGGGCCGGGCGCGAAAAGCCTTCAGGAACACAGACTCCTCAGAATTCAGGTTAGAGGACTGCCATTCACCTCTCTGTTTAAGGATTTCTAGGATATCACCAAAGGATACGTCAGAAGGTGAATGAGGGGACCCTTCCCCATCATCAAAGTCTGTGTCTTCAGTGAGAGACTCCTCAGTGGAGTCCATATGTTTCCTCTTGCACAAGGATTTCCGATGAACTTCTTCAGAGGGAGACGCTGGGGAAGACAACACCAAGGGGGTATCCTGTGGGAGTATATCCTGAGACCTCTGCGCCCGGTGTCCACTAAAAGTGACTTGTGTACATAGTGGTCCAGAGGAGGACGGTGAGATAGTAAGCACAGTATCAGCAGTAGACGCCAAGGCCTTCTCTATGACTTGAAAGGCAGGTCCACTAGAAGAGGGGTGAGTGCCCAAGGGGGAAGTCACCTCTCCCCTAAGTGATCCAGCCTGCCGACTGGGAGTCCCAGGACGGCTGAGAAAAGTCAAATCCTGGGTCGTAGCAAAATGTTTCTGCCATGAAGGCAAGTGCGGCTCCTTAGAGAAATCCATAAAGGGAACCGTAGAGGGGGAAGACTGTGCTACGTCAGTAGATTTCAAGGTCTTGAGAGGTGGAATTCCTCTGGCCAAAAGCACTTGATCCACAAGTCGCAATAAGTCATGTTGGGAGAGGCTTCTGGTAGATCTCACAGAAACAGTTGAGGAGGAAACAGGTCTATCGAGAGATGAGGGCAGGTCGGTGCCCATCTCAGTAGACTGCACCGAAAACAATGGTGCCGTAAAGGACTGCACTACAGGTGTCTGCACCGAGGAAGTCATCGGTGCCTATGTAATGGTCTGCACCAGCGAATAGGTCGGTGCCGAAGTAGTTGTCGGTGCCACGGTTGGAACCAATAAAATAGTAAACAAGGACTGAGCTGTCGGTACCAAAACAATGGTGGTCTGCGCCGACTGTGAGGTCGGTGCTGGTAAAGAAGTCTGAACCGAGGGGCCCCTCGGTTCCAATACAGCAAAGGACATCGGTGCCATAGACATAGGTGGTGCCGAGGACTTTTTCAGAGCCAAAGATCTAGGCGCCGAAGGTGTCTGATCCGAGAGGGTCGGATCCGAAGCAGAAATCTTTCCTTTTTTTCTTGGTTGATGAGAGTCCCCAGCCAGGGACGAAGGAAGAGATTTAGCCTTAGAAGCATCCTTAGACTTTTTTTATGGGATCTTGGAGGGGTTGAGGCCTCTGACCCAGAAATAGCCTCTGAAAAGGGAGACTTTAGTAACCCTTTCAGCAAAAGTTTATTTTTCCTCTCTATCAGTGTCCTGTTGGAAAAATTCTTACAAATCCCACAGGGTGGGTCAACAGTTAAGTGAGGTGCACCTAAACAAAAAACACACAAAGAATGTGCATCTGAAGTAGGTAGTTTATGTCCACAATCATAACATCTTTTAAAACCAGTACTACCTTTTTTATCTGTCATGTTAAAAGAAAGGCAAATACCAACAATAATACACAAAATTACTTGAAGGAAAGAAAGAAAAGGCTATCTACCAACTATGGTAATCAACTGATACCTTACATTAGATAAAAAAGGTGAAAGTGACTAAAAAATTTTTAGAAAACTGAAAGAAAAGGGAGTCACTAAATGAGATAAGGTAAGAGAAATCAGAAAATCAACTTTTCTGGGAGAAAAAGTCCTTATTTTGAAATAAAAGGATAAAAAAAAGTTTCACTTAGCTCAAGAGCAACAGCCTGACACAACCTGATGGCGATGTGGCAAACGAAATCTGAGTTAACAGGGAGAGGGGGATTATGGGTAAGAGATTGCTTAGCTCGAGCGTTTATCACTGGCGTGAGCTTGGTATATGACCGGCTCGGTTCCGATATCGGAACCATAACCCATATGTAAGGAAGTGGACGAGGATTAACAATATCAGATCAAAAGTTATAGAAACATGAAGTGTTCTACTGGCTTTGAAACCCAGTAAAGCACTTGACACTGTCAGACAAATAGCAAAAAAAAAAAAAAATCCACTTTGTTTAGAATTCTGAACAAATACAAAAATAATGGAGGAGCAAAGAATCAAAATAAGGCTTAGATTTTAACTATTGTTCTAACTCAATTAAAAAGTTAATAGTACATGTTGTGCATCAACATGCATTTTCTGAGGAATAAGAAATATGAAACTCTAATGAATGGCATTGTTGCCTGTCTGTATAATCCTTGGAGCTATACCAGAAGATCAAATATTTAACAGAGAGAAGGTAAATATATGAGATAATATCAGAGAAATTTGTGAGAGAGAGCATGCAGAAATGAAATGACCCTCTGGCAGAAGATAAAACAGTTTCTAAAAGCTGTCTGACAGTTAATTCTACCACACTGTGTTTTACCTGCTGTCACTACTGTTTGGTGGCCAGCACTGTTATAATCAGATCTCACACTAAGAAGCCGTTAACAAGTTTATCTTTTTCCAGTATTGAAGCAGTTTTCTGTACCATTAGTTGTAGGTATTTATATTGACAAAGTATCCTTTCCCCACTTGTTTAGTATTTATAAAGTCTGCCACTTTAATGTTGTGTTTAATTATTTCTTGACTCCTTAAGGGCTTGCTTCCAAAATCCTAATTTCTCTACATCCCTTGTAGTTCCACTTTGCTCCATTGTCATATTTTTCTGCTTTGTTCTATAACCTTGTGCTTGTATAATATATATGAAAGTCTCAAATGTGTAGGCTTAAGGTCCCCATTCAAATCCAGTAATCCTAAAACATTTGTAGCAAGCTATTTGCTACAGTTTTTTTAAAGTAGAAAGTGTTCAAATCCTGAATTAGAGGATCTTGTTTTTCAACTCAAGTAGAATGACAAATGAAGCACTTCAGTTCTGCCCACAAAAGCAGTACTGCCATTCATGTTCATACCTGCATTCAGAAATGCCTCTGTGGAAATGAAATACTGTATTGCAGTACTGACCAATCATATCTGCCAGTTGTGCCCCTAACACTTTGTGCCGGAGGCAACTGCCCCCATTTGCTCCACCCTAGCTACACTTCTGCTTATGTTCAGAACCAAAGGAGCTAAAAGCATTTTTGCCGATTGCATCTTGTCCATGTCCATCAGTTTCTAGTCTCTTAGCCTGCCTATTTTCTTAGGTGCTGGCAGTTGTGTATAAGGGTGTTAGTAAGTAACATTTGTAAAATTCTGAAAAGTTCTTAACAAAGGGGAATAGTTAATTCAATCTGTTTGTCTCATCATCTCACAATACCTTTTCCTGGGGGAAGTGTTTTCAGTAGGCTATACAAAAATCTCATCCTGTTAATTAACTTTTTTTCCAAAAGTTGTCTCTTTGGCAGGGTAACTTGATAATAATAATAATAATAATAATAATAACATGATTATAGAGTTGGGGCAGTTGATTAAGGCTCATATAGAATTCTTCTAAGGATAAAGGAAAGGGCATATACCTTCAGATACTGATGTGATTAATTGGAGTAGTGCCACATTTACGATTTTGTTGGAGAACTGTGATAGGTCTAAACTGGTACGGACAAAGGGTGCAGTGGCATGAAGTAAACCTTAGACCTAGTGGCTTCCTGCAATGCATTAATGTATTATGGACAACAAAGGCTTTATAATCAGTTAAAAATCTGCAGCATGGTAACACTGGCATTCCCGTAGCTGCTGATTCATAAGTCTCTGATGTCATGCTCTTCACAAGCGTTTGCAGAAGTAAATATTTCTTTTTTTTCTGTAGTAATACTCTGAGTCATCATAAAGAGTTAAAGGTTCCTTCGTGCAAGATTATTGTTGGAAGTTCATAGGTACGGGCCTGCAGCTATATAAAATTGCATAAGTTTATCAGAGATCACAGCAACATTGATGCATCCTTTTTTGGAAAATGCTTTGTCTGGGCTCTGTATCGAATGCTTAAACGTGCCCCTTTTGAAGACAGGAAATGAGGACTTAACATTTCTTTCTTTATTATTATTTCTTTTTATCCATTATTAGTCCAAATCAGGAATTGCTGGCTAACCAAAAGTAGGCCATTCCTAGTTAGGTAAGGTATGAAATTAACTTCTTAGAGCCATTAAGACTGCCACATACTTTTCTTCTTTCAATCATAGGTTAGACAGACGTGTTTAAGCTAGCAAATAGTCTAGTGAGAAAGTAGACACAATATTGGCATAACTGCAAACTGTGTATGGTACAGGTGCTTTTCCTGAACATTTATTTTTTTTATTAGTAAAATGCTGACGTTAGTTTTCCATCTCAGCTTTGTGTTTGCTTTATAGCTGCAAGCCTATATTCTGACTGTAAAACTGTATACTTTTATATTTTTAAACACCATTATTCAAACATCACTGATGATATAGGCGCACACATAAATTAATATAAAAAAAAACAAACCTTATTAACATTTGTGTCATTTACATGTAACAGCTGTCTTTCAGCCCAGCATCACATAAATCACTCAATTTCTGCCTTCCCGTAAACCTTACTCCTCCTTTTGAGCATTAGTATGCATGTATTTTCCCATAAATTCTATTTATTTCTATGTAATTTCTCCTTCCCTTTTCTAAAGATCCTTCTTTCAGTTATGTTAACTCTATATCAATATTCAGTACTTGTAATACAGCTGATTTAGATTTTGATTTCCTTTTTCTAGTAATTGCTTTTTTGGCAGGAAACAGAGTTAAAATTAGTAAGGCCTTACTATGTCTGCACAATTCATATCTTGTATCCCAGTTTAAAAGACTGATTGCCTTACTTATAGTCATTTGCTTCCCAGTAATTGCTTCCCAGTAATTCTGACAGAGTACTCTGTAGGGATTTTTTCAATCTACCAACTTGTTACACTCCCAAAAAATATGTTCCCAGTTGCATCTTTCTTCCCAATCACACCTATAACATTTACTGTCTACCTGAGGAAAATTCTTTGAAGTCTGCTTGGAGTATAAAAATACCCATGCAAACACTTACAGGCAAAAATCCTAAACCTTCTCAATTTTGTTGCATACTTGAGTGCCATAGATTTGCCTTCCCATTAATCCCTTGTAAATTACTTTTCCAGTCTCTTTCCAGTATTTTCTAATCTCCTCTGATGGATTCTTATAGTTATCATGCAATATTTTATATACCCTACTAATTATCCCCTTTTTTATCAGCGGTTTCTGTTCTAGATTCTGCCAGAGCAGATCTTTCACTTAGGAGTCCCCTATCTCTCTCTTTCTTCCCTGTAATCTGATATCAGTCCCTGATAGGGAGGTCAGTCTCTAACCTGCAATCCAAAGTTATTCTTGGCACTCTTCCCACTGTATTACCTTTCCCTTTGTAATTATTTACTCCCATTACATTGGTTCCCTTGCCAGTTTTCTCCAGTAAATTTCAACCCCCCCCCCATGCCCACTTTCTGTACCCCAACTTGCAGTCATCCCTACTGGCAAAATCTTCCTCCATTCACATGTTGTCTTAGATCTCAGAATACGTTCTGCAAATTTACGAATATAATATTCTGTATGGTGGTTATTATTCTGCTTAAGGATCTACATCCAAAACTTTAGTCTCACCTTACTTCTTGGACTTTCCCCTGCTTCATTATATTCCCTTTTCACTTTGAATTATACCTTCAGCTTGTGTTAGGTGTATAAGTATTAACTTTGTAGTGCTAAAATATCCTTTCAAATCAGGTAACCCTAGACCACTTTGTTCTTTTAAGAGGATTCATTTATTCCAATTAACTTTTGCCCTCTTTCCCTCCTAGATAAAGTCCTTCAACTCTTTATTAATCAGTGGCCACAATTCTTACTCTAGTTGATAAAAATATGCCTGAACTATATGTAAAACTAAAGGGACTAAAATATTTTCACTGCTTGTATCTTAAAGGGACTAAAACATTTCCACTGCTTGTATCTTTCTAACCGTATATGTAAATATGAGTTTCCTGTTTCTCAGTGTTTGTATTATCTTTTGTTTAGTCTCTTCCCACATATCTTTAGCTTTCGTAACAGAGGCCTCTTTAATCCATACTCCTAAAGTCTTCATCTTGTCATTTCCCCTTAAATGCAGGCTCATGAGTGGGCACACAATGTATGGCTGCTTTGTTTTATCTTCATTCATTTTATATCATTTTATATCCTGAAAAGACTTGAGACCATCTCAAAATGTTCCACAACACCTGAGATGTCCTTTTCTGGTTTTATCAAGTATAACATAATATCATTTGCAGATAAAGCCAACTTTTCTTGATTGCCATACAAGTTGTATCCTTGAATTTCTGAGTCCCGTATTTTCTTTGCCAATGGCTCTCTGTATAAAGCAAATAACAAAAAAGAAAGAGGACACCTTCCTGATTCCTCTGTTCAAATACAACTTATCTGAGAGGAACCTTCACACTTTAATTCTTGATTCTGTTCTATCATATATCCTCCTAATTAACCCAATTATTGTATCAGTGAATCCAAATGCTTCCTTTGCCGTACTCTGCAAAACCACATCGATTCATAACTATGTCATGTCAACATCTTTGCCATTATTTTAGATGTTATAGACACAAACATTTTATAGTTGTGGTTTAAAATTAAAGTGAGTGTATATGAGGCTGGGTCTGATGGGTCTTTTCTCCTCTTTGGTTAATACAGCCACCACAGCTTTCTTCCAAGATGCTGGTACTTCCCATCCTTTTAAAATACTATTAAACAAAATTTTCCAGATCTTTTGTCACTTTCTACACTCCTAACTTGCACATTTCCACAGGAAGAACACCTGTTCCTGCAGACTTCCCTGCAGATCGATTCTGCATCACCATTTTTATCTCATATCCTCCTATCTTAACTATAAGATTTTGAGTATCATCTTAGAGAGTGGGATTTTGGCTACAGATACTTACGTAGAATAATACCAACCATACAAAATGTTATACTAATAAAGTAGCAGAAAGTAGTCCAAGAACTCAGCCAACACAGAGTGGAAAAAGGAGATTCTGCCAATAGGGATGATTGCAAGCAGGCGTACAGAAAATAGGCAAATGAGAGCTGACATTTACTGGAGTAAACTGGCAAAGGAGCCAAGTTATTGGGCGCAAATAGAGAGGGAAAGGTAATAGAGTGGGATGAGGCCAATAAGATGTTTGGACTGCATGCTAGAGACTGTCTACCATGCTAGGGATTGATATCGGAGTATAAGCATAGAAAAAGGGATAGGGGGATCTTAAGTGAAAGACCTTCTCTAGTAGAGTTTTTCAGTCAAATCTAGGACAGAAGCTGCCATTAAAAATGGATAATTAATAGGACATGTAAAATATTGCATAGTAACTAGGAGAATCAATCAGAGTAGGTTAGAAAAGACTGGAAAGCGAGACCAGAAAAGCAATTTACAAGGGAACAGTGGGCAGACATATGTATGGCTACCAAGTTTACAACAAAGTCCAGAAGATTTAGGATCTTTGCTTGGAAGTGTTTACATAGGTATTTTTACACCCTAAGCAAACTTTTTCCTCAGGTAGATAGCAAATGTAGGTGTTATGGGGAAGAAAAAGGTAACTGGGAACATATGTTTTGGGAGTGTAATAAGTTGGCACATTTAAAAAATTCCCTGCATAGTACTCTCTCTGAAATGTACTTATTTATTTATCTACATTTGTTTACTGGGAACGTCCGACTGGGCCAGAAACCCATTTTCAGCAGAGGCCCATGGAGAAAAGCTCCACAGAAATATAAGCAAAATAGAATAATTAGTACAATAGTATACATATAGTAAGATGCAGAAATGTTGGGTGATCAAATGGTTGTTACTAAGGGAGTGATTGTTTTGAGATGGGGAGACAGGATCTAAATTTCTTAGACATTGTAAGGCCTTGTTAAGTTGAATTTGTTTGGCTGCCCCCCAAAAAAAAAAAAAACAATTACTAGAATATGGGAATCAACATCTAAACCAACTATATTTGAAGTATTGAATAGTATAAAAGAAAAAAAAGAACTGGGATAGGGGTATTTTGAAAAAGGAAGGAGAGAATTACACAGAAATAATTCAGTAGCAGGCACAGTAATGTTCAGGAGAAGGAGGAGGAGTGAGTTTTAAGGGAAGGCAGGAATTTAGTAATTTATGTAATGCTGGACTGATGATAGTTACAAGGAAGGAAAAGATATGTGATGTAAAATGTATGTAAATTGAAAAATGCTAATATGTTTTTTTTTCTGTTAATGTGTTTGCTTATGTCTTAAGTGATAATTTAATACAGATGTTAGAATAAAAGGAAAGAGTACCTATATCTCTTACAGTAGTTTCTGATTGTAATGGTGTGTCACTGTGGTTGATGAGTACGTGTTTTGCTTTCCAGCCTGAACAAGGTGAGCAGTGGTATATGTGATCTAGGAGATGCTAGAATAACGGTGATGGATTGGGGATCAGAATAAGTGGTACCATCAGGTATGAGGTCAGAGTGCATAAGAATATGCATTTGCCCACCTATGAGACCAGTAGTGTCAGGTAAAGGTTGGGCAACTGAACCCCTTTCATTTTATATAGATAAAACTTTACGCCCTGCTCTAGAGGGCAATAATATTGTACTGAAGTATACAAAAACATTTTACACGACTTTTATACTATAGAAAAAGAATTGTCTGGTGATCATTTTTTGTTTGTCACTTTGGATGTAGAGCCACTATTTACTGATGTCCTTCAAGGATGCATCTGCAGTCTTTACAAATGGGTTGTCCTGTCGCTTCACCCGACGCGGCGTCATTGCAGCAGTTATTCGGTATAAAGGCATCAGCCGGCCATTTTCCTCAGTCTTTCTTGCGCCGTGGCGCCGGAGGAAGCTGTTTCAGTCAGATCCAGAGATTACTACTAAGACTTCTATAAAGCTCCTCAGCCGATGTCAGAGAAAGTTAATAACTGTTTATCTTGAAACAAATACCTCATAAAGATTTCCACTCTATTGCATACATTGTTTAGGCCCAGACCACGTAGCAGCTTGTCTAGCCTGTGCTTCTTTTAACCGGCGGGCGCTTTAGACGCCGCCGGACTTTGCTGAACAGATTTTCGGCTCGATTTTGCCTACATTATGCCGCGGATCCTCCGGTTCTTTCTTCAGCCGATAAGGCCTCTTCTAACCTGGTAAATCCAACCTTCTGTTGCGATTTCACAGGATTTATCAGACACCATTCCCTAGATATTTCTAGCTGCTAGGCCTCCTCCAGCTATGTCTATTAAGGCCTTTGCCAGGGCTAAAGCAGCCAAAGCATCAAAACCTGTGCCTGCCAAGCCCCTCTCACAGGCCCAGCACCAGCTCCCATATGCTTTCTTTGGCAGAGGATCTCATCTCTTTAATTCGTGGAGCCCAGCCTCATCCAGACAGGGCCTCTCTCCCTCCTCCAGAAAAGAGGCCTAGAGCAGAGCCCCCTGAGCCAGTATCCACAGATGATTCCTCTGATGACTCAGAACATACAGACCCTCCTGAGGCTTCTTATTCTCCTTACGAAGACTCTGGTGCTGAGGAGTCCATCCCTTCAGCCTCTCCTCCTGAGGAATTTTCCTTTGGGGAAACCTTGCACGCTATGAGGGAACAATTTCAGTGGCAGGGCCAAGATTTCTCAGACTCTAGAAAAAGGCTTAGGACCTTTCTACATTTGCCACAGCATAGGCCTTTAGCTATACCTCCAGTTCTATCTATTGTTGATGATGCATTTAATGATGCTTGCACTGCTCCTGATACTTTACCTCCGGCTCCTGCTAAGCCCGATAGGTACTACAGGGTCCCGGACACTCATCACCACTTATATAAGGCTCCTTTTGCAGATCCAGAGACTATCTCCCAGGGCCCTAAAGCTGTAGCAGCTACTTCTTCTAAAACCCTCCCTCTGAAAGGGAATCCAGGTCCTTAGAGATGGGGTAAAAAAGTTTACACCTCTGCTACTTTGTCAGCTAGAGCTTTGAACTGCCAATTTCATATGATTCAATATCAAGAGTTTATGCTTGACCAGTTGACTAAAGCTGTCCTCTGAAGAATCTTTAGATAAAAGTATGTTCAAGAAATGTTACATAACATACAGCAGGTTAGTAACCATTCTTTAAAATGTGGCTATGATGCACTGGAGGCTTCCTTTAGATCAGCCATGACTGGCACAGTTATCAGAAGGCATGCATGGTTGAAAGAACAGGCATTACCAGACCATGTCAAATCTAAGCTTTTGGATGCACCTATGGACAAAGTCAATTTATTTGGTGCCCCGCTTTAGCAGGTACTAAAAAGATGGAAGAGAAAGCAAAATCTGTGCAAACAGTGAAAGATTTCTTACAAGTTCAACCTCCAAGGTTTAGCAGGAACTGGCCCTCTCTAAGGCACAAAGAGGCAGGAATAGGCTCTAGAGGCAGAAACCAATCCAGTGGCAGGGTAACAACCAACAAGGCACGGATACAGCCACCACCACTACAACAACTCAATCACAGTGACTTGGTGGCAACCAGGCAACAACTAGAAGCACCCTTAGGCGGAAAGCTAACATTATTTTCAAGAAACTGGCACTGCATTACAAGAGAAAAATGGATTTTGCAAACTATAGACAAAGGTTACAGGTTCCATTTCCATACACTACCAGGAAAGAGAGGAATGCCAAACCTACCACCTTCTCAAAGGGCAGAAGCTCTAAAACAAATATCTCAATTATTAAGAATGAGAGCTGTAGAAAAGGTACCATCTATGGAGCAAGGGAAAGGATTTTACTCCAGACTCTTTCTGGTACCAAGAAAAGAAAACAAATGGAGGTCTATTCTAGACCTGTCCGCTTTAAACACATTCCTCATTGTTCCAAAATTCAAAATGCTGACCCTACAGCAGCTTCTTCCCATGCTGGGCAAGGAGTCTTGGCTGGTAACTCTAGATCTCAAGGAGGCATACCTGCACGTCCCCATAAGACCAATTTGCAGAAGATACCTCAGATTTCTTGCAGGATCAGAGCATTATCAATTCTCAGCATTGCCCTTTGGCTTATCTACTAATGCCTGGCATCAGTAATCGCTCATTGCAGACTTCAGGGAATTCAAATCTATCCCTACCTGGACGACTGCCTGATACAAGCGGACAACAAAACAAACTAACAGAAGACTTACAAAGAGTCATCTACCTGCTGCAAGCCCTGGGATATACAGTCAATACAAAAAAGTCAAGGCTGATTCCATCCCAAAGAATAACCTTTCTGGGGGCAGAACTGGACACATCAAAACAAATGGCATTTCTAACTGCAGAAAAGAAAGAGCAACTTCCTCTCTACTTCTTGGCATTAACAAAGCAGAACCATCTAACTGCAAGAAAAGTGCTACAAGCTCTAGGCTTCATGGCATCCTGCATAATACTGGTCCCTCATGCCAGGCTGCATATGAGAAAGCTACAGTGGTACCTAAAGAATTTGTGGTCTCAGCACAAGCACAGCCTAGAAACCAAAATTCCAATGATCCCATGCCTGAAGCAAGAGTTCTTATGGTGGGCTCAGGCCTGTCAATCAAACACAGGATTGCCCTTCTGCAAAAGTCAACCAAGACAAACCATCACGACAGATGCCTCAGACCTCGGTTGGGGCACACATGATGGGCAAGTGCATTCAAGGCCTATGGACTCAAGACCAGCTGCATCTGCACATAAATCTAAAAGAAATGATGGCAGTAAAATTGGCAATCCAGGCATTCAGACCTTTTCTCCAAGAAGGCCAGTTGATGATAAGGACAGACAACACCACAGTTATGTGGTACATCAACAAACAGGGAGGCACACACTCATACCCTCTATGCCGGCTGGCACTGGACCTATGGGATGTGGCTCTGAGCTACAACATTCAGTTACAGGCAATTTATGTACCAGGAAGGAAAACATTCTAGCAGACATATTAAGCAGGACTACAACAGATGCCCACGAATGGATGCTGCATCCGGACATCTTCAAAACCATCACAAGAGAATGGGGATTACCACAAATAGACTTGTTTGCATCCCCATTCAATCACCAGTTGAAGAAATTCTGCACAAGGACTTACCACCCACTTGCTTGGAAGGTGGACTCCTATCCTTCAGTTGGAAAACCTGACAGCATCGCATTCCACCACTTCCTTTGATGCACAAGGTGCTTCTCAAGATCAAAGAGGATCATTCTGATAGCCCCAGACTGGCCAAGACAACATTGGTATCCACTGCTGAGGAGCATGTCCGGGAACAAATATGGACACTGCCCTGATCCCATTACTGCTGACACAGAACAACTACAACATCCTGCATCCAAACCTAAAACTCTGCAGCTAACTGCCTGGAACATTACATAACAGCAATTAACCCAAATTTATCCCAAAGGGTTAAAGACATAATCCTGGAGGCTCGTAGACCTTCAACAAGAAAGAATTATGCAGCAAAATGGAAAAGATATCTCATCTGAGTACTGCAAAGGGCAAGATGTGACACTGGTGAACATAGCCAACATCCTGGAGTACTTGGCGGAGCTCTTCCATACAGGCCTGTCCTATTCTTCCATCAAGATACATGCATCAGCTATTTCAGCAGAATACAGCTTGGATCCTCCTGTCTTCTCACATCCTCTGCTCAGACAGTTTCTGAGAGGAATTAAAAATGTAAAACCTCCCAGGAAACCTCCATTGCCAGCATGGGACTTGAACTTTGTGCTAGAAAAACTGACTCTACCTCCCTTCGAACCAGCAGCTACAGCAGAATTACAATACTTATCCTGGAAGACTGCTTTCCTGCTGGCAATAACTTCTCAGAAGGGTCTCTGAACTACAGGCATTAATGGCAGTACAACCCTTCCTGATCTTCCATCAAGATAGTGTCCATGAGAACAAATCCTACATTTATGCCTAAGGTGGTATCCAGAGTCTCTTTAAATCAGGCTATCCACCTTCCTACATTCTTCCCCAACCCACAGAACAGGGAGAAAAGCTCTTACATACCTTGGATGTACACAGACAAACTACCTGGACAGGAAAAAAACAATAGAAAAACTGACCAGCTTCTGGTAGCATATGCAACAGGAAAAGAAGGAAAACCAATTTCTAAACAGACAATCTCCAAATGGATAGGAAATTGCATTAGATTTTGTTACTCCTACCATGGAAAGAAAACTCCAGAGAACATCAGGCCTCACTCGCCACTACCACAGCTTTCTTGTGGCTACCAAGGACATTATAGAGGCTGCTACTTGGACCTCCGTGCATACATTTGCCAAGCATTATAACTTACCTCTATACTCTAGATCCCGTGCTGGTTTTGCCACTGCTGTTTTGCAAGGGATCCTGACTACACCATAATCTATTCTCATTTCCTCCTCCCTAGTTTAGCTATGGTATTCTACCCATTTGTAAGACTGCAGATGCATCCTTGAAGGACATAGTACAGTTTTGTACCTACCATAAATGTAGATGTCCGAGGAATGCATCTGCAGTCACCTCCTTCCCCTCTGAGGTACTTACCAATCTTCAGCTAGCTTGGGGATCTATTATGGTGTATTTGTTTGTATATATGTACATACATGCTTATTTTGTGTGTTTGCTCTCTACTATTTGGAAACTTTGGCATTTATCCAAATTTAGCCATCCTAGAGGGCACCTGGCATCTGGGGCAAGAAACACTGAGGAAAATGGCATCGGCTGATGCCTTTATACCCGAATAACTGCCGCAATGACGTCGGGTGAAGTAAGCCAGACCCAGACTTTGGAATCCGAGGGCTGCCTGACGACAGGACAACCCATTTGTAAAGACTGCAGATGCATTCCTCTCGGACATCTACATTTATGGTAGGTACAAAACTGTACTTTATTCCTAACATATGGGGAGTGGAAACTATCAGAGAGTATATAGTGACTAAGAAGTGCTTAGCTTTTGATAAGATTGATCTAATATGCGTTTTACTAGAAATTGTTTTAGTGAATAATGTTTTTGTATTTAATAATGACTAGTTTTTACAGAAGATTGGCGTAGCTATGGGCACAGCATGTGCTAATAGCTATGCCAGTCTGGCATTGCTGCAGTAGGAGGAGATGTGTGTTGTGCATAATAACAGATATACAGATAACGTACTATGGTACGTGCGATTTGTGGACGACATAGTTCTCTTATGGAGTGGTTCAGAAGAACTTCTGCTGGAATTTATTGAGTAGCTTGGTAACACTACAGCCTTCCTTAAGTTTACAGTTAAATTCTCTAGGGAGCATATTGATTTCCTAGATGTGATGGTAAAGAAAACAGGAAGGGGTTTTCTGACAACAAGTTTAATGTAGGAAGCCAACTAGGAAGAACTCACTACTTCGTAAAAGTAGTATGCATCCTAGACATGTGCGTAAGAATATTAAAAGGGCAGATTTTGCATATTATGAGGTTACATAATGAAGAACATTCCTTGATGGAAGCACTTACTGACCTCAGTAGAGAATTTCTAGACAGAGGTTACTCAAAGAAAGAGATATACAACTGCATTTCTCTACTTTTAAGAGAAAGAGAGACGAAGGTTAGACCTTATTTCTCTGAACGACTAGTGGATGAGGATGCAACACCTGCTATGAATATTGAAAGGAGTATCAGAGTGCCTATAACTTTTTCTAGTAATATTAATACTTATTGTGAAATTATCAAAAAGAATTGGAACATTTTGAAAGCCTCTGAAGAGATAGGTAGAATTGTTAGTGATACCCTTTTGTTTTCTTTTAAAAACAACTTATCCATAAAGAGACAGCTCTGTTATAGGACAGGAATGAATAAACCACTTGTGACTTCACAGAGACAAAGAACATATCCTTGTAAGAACTGCAGTGCTTGTTATTCTATACATATAGGACCATCACTTACACATATGCATAAAGGGATAGTGATGAAACATACTTTTTATGCAGATTACTTCACAAGGAATGTAGTATATTGCAGTTACTGTATGGAATGTACAGCATTCTATACAGGTAAAATGAATCGGTCCTTAAGGGAGCGTATTATGGAACACCTTGGAGATATTAGGAATAATAAGGAGCGTTATGCAGTAGCAAGGCATACTAAGGAGTATGGCATGCACCATGCCTTTAGATTCCTAGTACTTGAGATAGTTAAAGAGAGCTTAAGGAAAGGGGATACCAAGAATAAAACAGAATTAGCTGAGCTTAGGTGGATAGTACATTTTAATGCAGACAAGAAACCAGGTTTTAATGATGCTGCATCTGTTAAACCGGTACTGTACACACGCACATTCCCCCATTGAGTAAAGTGTTTTTTTAAAATTTTTTAACCCATGTTTTTTCATACTATGTGTATTTACATATTGACATGGTGACTCTGTGAAATGTAATTCATTTTTAGTAGTTTCTGGAGATATGCCTTTAAACTGACTAATTATTTAATTGGTACAACAAATTTCCAGGTATGAGCCAAAGGATTTTAATAAAACAAATCTGTCAGTACCACCAAAAACAGCACCCTAGTACTTCGGCTTCACATAAGCCTTCAAGGATTATTTAATTGCTTAAGACTGGGCAGTCTTTTTAAGTGCTTTGATACTATTCTCTTTGTATTTGAGTCTGAAGAAGCAAATGGAAAGTCGTGAAAGTGCTTACTCTTTTTTTGTGTTTTATTAAAGCTGTTTTACACCAAGCCATGTTTGGTCCTCTTTGGTCTTTGGAGAAATGAGGTCAGAGTAGTACAGGATGGTTTTAGGATAAGAATAAAAGGTAATTAGATATGAGGTCAGAGTAGTAATGAGTGTTAATTCTGAGTTTCCTGGCGCATGTAAAGAAGGCCCTGCAGTTGTCTTTTTTTTACATCTTTACTGATTCATCATTTCTGACATAGACAACTTTACATTTATATAAAAGCAATCAAACCACATTAATAAGTTTACATTTACAAGTATTGTACATCACATACATTATTAAATATCATATAGTATAAGCAACATTATATACATTATTCAGTGACTGCCTTTTCTTAAACCTCGTTCTTCCTCCAAACCATTTTTCTGCATGAATTGTTCCAAAGATTTCCATTTTTAAGCAAAAAACATCTTTATTAAATTATCACTTATGACATAGGCAGTCATACTTTTATATAAATGAAAACAAACATGTTGATCTGTCTTTTTGTTACAAAAGATTTACATAGCGTATAATCTATCCAGTCTTTGCCAGTCAAACATTACATAGTTCTTCAAATCCTGCTTTCTCTTAAACCCCATTCCTCCTCCCAAACATTTTTTGTATGCATTGTTCCCACAATTCCCATTTTTTCTATGTAAGTTGCTGCTACCCTTTTCTAAAGATCCCATTTCTAATTGTTTTATCTCTGTTACTGTATTCATTACTTCTAGTACAATTGGTTTAGACTTTGATTTCCATTTTCCAGTAACTTCTTTTTTGGCAGCCACCATAATTAAACTCAGCAAGGCTTTACTATGTCTAGGCAATTCTAGGTCTGTATCATAGCTCAAAAAATAATTTCCTTAGTTATACCAATTTACTCATCCAGTATTTCTGATAGAGTAGTCTGCAGGGAATTTTTAAAATATGCCAACTCATTACATTCCATAAACATGCTGCAGATTACCTCTCTCTTCCCCATTACACCTCCGACATTTACTATCTACCCAAGGAAAATTTCTTTGGGGTGTACTTGGGATATAAAAATACCTATGTAAATACTTCCAAGCAAATTCCTAAATTTTCTAGCGTTTGTTGCATACTTGGGAGTCATACGTATACCCCCATATTGTTTCTTTGTGAATTGCTTATTTGGTCTCTCTTCCAAATCCTTTCTAACCTCCTCTGATTGATTCTTATAGTTATCATGCAGTGTTTTATATGCTCTACAAGTTATCATTTTTAACAGCAGCTTCTGTTCTTGACTCTACCAAAAACTCTACCAGTGCTGGTCTTTCGCTTAGGATCCCCCTATTCCTTTCTCTTTACCTATACTCTTGATATCAATCCTTGATAGGGAAGGCAATCTCTAGCTTGCAGTCCAAATAAAGTCTTGGCTTCTTCCCATTCTGTTATCTTTCCCTCTCTAATTATTTGTTCCTTGGTTCTCTTGCCTTTTTTTCCAGTAAATTCTGACCCCCTCTTGCCTGTTGTCTGTATTCCTAATTGCAGTCATTTATCCCTTCCCATGTTGGCTTAGTTCTTAGAATACTTTCTTCTATTTTATAAATACAATATTCTGTGTGGTTATTGTTATTCTCCTTAAGGATATACATCCAAAATCCCAGTCTCTCCTTGTTACTTGAGCTTCCCCCTGTTTCATCATCATCCTTTTCCACTTTGAATTATAGGTTTCTGCTTGTGCTATGTATAGGAGCCTTAACTGTGCAGCTCTGAAATACCTCTTCAAATTGGGTAAACCCAATCCGCCTTTTTCTATCCTAAGAATCAGCTTTTCCCACTTGACTCTTGCCATCTTCCCCTCCCAGGTAAAATCCTTCAGCTCTTTATTAATAGCTATCCACAAATTTTCTGGTTGATAAAAAATACAGCCAGCTTTTCTTGACTACCATACAAATTACACCCTTGAATTTCTGAGTCCCTTATTTTTTTGCCAGTGGTTCTAAACATAATGCAAATAACAAAGGGGCAAGAGGACATCTCTGCCTGGTTCCTCTGTTCAAGCAGAAATTATCAGAGATGAACCCACATACTGTAATTTTCACCTCCAATCTCGCTTATGTACTCCTAATCAACCTTATAATATTATCAGGGAATGCAAAGTCTTCCACTGACCTGCTCATAAAGTCTCAGCTTACTCTATCAAATGATTTCTCTGCATCAAGACCCACCAATAACAGTGGTATTTTCTTACATTCTGCTTCCCTCTTGATAATCAGTGTTCTGTTAATGCTGTCAAATATTTGCCTCCCCTCCACAAAACTACATTGATCTGTGTCAAGCAATTTTGGCATCACTTTTGCCATTCTTTTAGCCGTTATAGACATAAATACTTTATAATCATAGTTTAGTATTTAAAGAGGCCTGTATGAAGCTGAATCTGATATGTTTTTACCCTCTTTAGGTATTAGAGCTACCACTGCTTTTTTCTAGGGTGTTAGTACTTTTTCCTTCTCTTAAAATAATATTAAACAAAACCTTCCAAATCTTTATCAGATTTATCCCCCTAAATTCCAAACTTCCACAGGAATGCCATCTATTCCTGGGGACTTTCCTCTGTGTACATCACCATTTTTATCTCATCTCCTCCTATCCTGTTATCAGTTGAACCTCATCTACCTCTTACCTTGGTATATTTAATTCTTCCATAAACATTTCCATTTGTACCTTTTTTTGATTTCCATATTTCTATGGTTTATACAGTTTTTCACAGAATTTCCAAAATATTTCTAATGCCTCTACAGGTTCTCTTATTATCTTCCTTCCGTAAGCATGGTGACAGCCCTCTCTACTTTATACTGCCTGAGTCATTGTGCTAAAAGTTTTTGTGCGCTAGAGTTGTTATCAAAAAACAGTTGCTTAAGAGCAATCTTTCTAAACTCATGCATATTACAAGGGTAATTCCTTATTTACTTTTTAGCATTCTGCAGTTGCTCCTCTTGTTCTGTGAGATTTCCCTTATTCTGCAATACTTAACATTTGTCAGTCCCTCTAAATAATGCTTGCTACTTCTTAACCATATCTCCCTTTCTTTTATTTCCACCCTTTTAAACTCTACTTTAATTTTATCCCACTCCCTAGCTATATTTTCAGAAGAAATTTATATATTCTGTAATAGCTCCTGAATATTTTCCACTGACAATTCCTTAGATTCCTCTCTTGTCAACAGATAGGTGGAAAAGTGCCAGTGTCTTATTTTTATTTCATTATCCTGTGTTTTTATTTTAGTTGTTATTGGCATAGGATCTGAAATAGTTATGGGTGCATATCAAGACATTCAATTAAATGCACATGTTCCTGGGAAATGTACATTCTGTGTAGCCTAGTCCAGTTTTTGGGGGTCTGTATCACTGTGTCAAAGATTCATTTATGCGAACCTTCATTCATCGACCCTAATGCAGTGAACGTTCACATCAGAGAACATTCACTTCAAAAAATGACTTACCCTGGAAAAGGAGCAAGTTGGCCATCATAAGAAATTTGCCCTTTTCCTCACAGTAGTTGGTATATACAGTTGAAGGGTGGGGGAGGTGAAGCTGCCTGCATGGGTGGGTTTGAAATACTGTGTTTTGTGTGATGGTTGGAATGCTGGGGAACTTGTTCCTTTCCCCGGGTAAGTCGTTTGTTGAAGGTAATGTTTGCTGATGTGAATATTTGCTGTATTAGGGTCGATGAATGAGGGTTTGCAGAAATGAACCTTTGATGAACTGATATAGACCCAGGTTTTGAATTTTTGGGAATAACATGTAAATTCACTCTGAACTCCTAGTACTGACTTCACATCTTCCATGCCAAATGTTTTCATACATTTCTTCAAAAGTCTATCCTCCTTTGTTATATTTTCCCTTCTGGGCCCCCCAGGACCATCTTCACTGCTGCAAATCAAATTCCAGTCCCACCTATAAGTAATATCCCTTGTTGAAAGTTGATTATTTCTCCCAGAATTTTTCTTAAGCTCCATTGTAGCAGTTTTAGGTTGAATATAAATACATGCTAGTGTAATCCTCCTCCCTTGCCAGTAGCCCCTTAGTACTACATATCTTCCATTATTATCTTTTTTATCCTCTTCTATTACTATTAGAGCTCCTGTTGCAATTAATATAAGTACTCCTCTTTTCCTTTGTCCCAGGTATTCCCCTGAATAACCATCCTGAAAACATTTCTTTATCAAATTCACATGTTCAGTTCTTTCCAAGTGTGTCCCCTGTAGCATAGCTATTTGCACTGTACATTTTTTGATATAGGTCACTACTCTTTCTTTTTTTTTTGTATTTATCTCTGAGACAATTGACATTTAAAGGTATTACAGAAAGCATCACTGAGTTAAAAAGTTATTATTCCCAAAATTTATTTGTAACATCTTGTTTGCTAAATGTCTAGTTCCAGATTTTGTGTTACATGCATACACTGTTTGGCAGGTTTTATTGAAAGCCTTAAAAAAACAGACTCCCAATACCCCAGTGCCCCCCTAAAACCTGTTAACTTAATACTAATACACACAACTATGTACATCTTCGAATATTGCAGATTTACCCTCCTAACAGGAATAAATGTCCAAAACTCACAGCCACCCTGACAGGCTTGAGTTAACCTAAAAGAAAGGTTATCCACGCTAAGATTACTATTAAGAAAAAAAATGATTGTACTTACAGTAAACTTTCTTCCTCCTCTTCTCCTCTCCTAAGTATTTTTCTGAACATTAATGACTGACATAGGGTATATGCTTTAGAATCTTTTACAAGTTTAGCAAAGTCCAAAAAAGTCCAATATTTCCAGATTTTCTTGTTCTGTCATATTTCACAAATGTAATTAATTATTGCTTTGTAATCCCATATTTTTCAATTTCCAAGTTATTGGTTTTATTTCTGTTCATCTCCATCTCCCAAACCCTGTCTCTGCTTCATTTCCCATGTACTCTCGAGTCTTCAAGTCAATTCTTGTGCTTTTTTCCTTCTGTCAAGCATTTTCCATTGAAACACTGGAAGAGGTTTCACTGGCACAGTCTCTCTCTGTGGTTGTTTTTACCAGAAGAACAAGAAGCAGGATCTCCTTCTGTTTCACAGCTCACTTTTTTGTTGGACAAACGTTTGAATTTCCTTCTTAGCATATACTGCATCAAAAAATGATTTTGTCCCTCTGAGAAGAAATATTTTGAAAATAGCTGGGTATAGCAGTTTGAATCTCACGCCTGCTTCTTGACATTCCCTGACTAGTGGAATAGATTTACTCCTCTTCGGCCTGGTGTACAGTTAGTAATCATTCTCCACAAGCACTCTGCTGTTTCCCAGTTCTAGTACTTTGTCCTTTTACAACAGTTTTCTTAGAATTAACTCCTTCTGCTGGTAGGATTGTATCTTTACTATTAAAGGTCTAGGTTGCTTTCTCGTGACCAAGTTTGGAGCATACAAATGATCTTCCCTTTGAACTTACAGCCCCTGCTGTGGAGTACCAGTCCAGTTGCTTATTTATGCTTTCATAAAATTAATACAGTCTGTTTCTTCCAGCTTCTCTGGTACAGTTGAAAATTTCAGTTTTTCCCTACGTGCTCTGTCCTCTAATTCTATTTTTAAGCATCTCTTCTTGAGCATTCTCATATTCAGTCAGCCTTTTCTTCATTTTGACCTTTGATTTTTGCAGTTTTATCACCTCATCTGAAAATCTGTTTAAAGCTTCTTCCATTTTTTCCAGCCTTTTGTTGTTTGAGTTGATATACTCCATCAGCTCTTTGTTTATTTTAACCATGTCTGTGTGTAGTTGTCTTGCTTGCACTGCTTTTCACTGAGCAGCTGCAGCACTCTTCCCAGTCACTGCTTTTTTCTCACCTTTTTGCAGCTGATTATATTTCAGGTCGTCTGTATTTCTTTTTTTTCCTGGCATCCAGGCAGCGCACTTACTAGCCAGTTACTGAAATTTACCCATAAATATACGTCCAGTGGCTTTCTCTGCTAAGTTTCTGTTTTCACACTGGGAGAACTAGAATTAAGCTGTTAGTCAATGTGCAGCCATCTTGGAAGTCCCCTTTCCTACTTTTTGTTAATAATATATTCAATTTTCTGCATCTTGTCATACTGTTGCCCAAAGCATCAGTGAGATGCAAGGTGCTCTAACTGACAAAGAATCAAAAGGGCAAACACAGGAGGACTCTCTTTAGTCATGTTAACCTACTTGCCTGTGATGTGGATACCTCTGTTTCTACTGACTAGCTAGAAGAGACTGGGTCCTGATGTGGAGCTCTCTTTTAGTAGCTGCCATATCCCCCCTTTATTTAGAACTGTACCCTTGTCCATGAGTTTTGCAAGAAAATAAGCGAGGGTGGGGCAAAGGGGGCAGCCACTCCAGGTGAAAGGTGTTGGTGGAGCAATTGGGAAATGCAGGTCCTGCATTCTTTTTTGAAGTGGCATTTCAGTATGCTGGTACAGAAAAGCATTTAGCACTTGAATGCTTCTCGTATGTATGCTAAGCAATTGTAGCAGTTAATTTGTATAGAAGAAGAAGAAGTCCAGACTAAGGGAGCGCAGACATCCAGACTAAGGGAGAGCAGATGTTTTTTACTCTTCAGAGCTGAGGGAACAGAGCATCAGATCTGCGACCAGTAGATGAGACATCTGAAACTCTGGGTTTTGTTCCCAAGTACTGTTCACAATCATTTCACAAATTCCTTCTTGCTCTGATGCTGAACTTTCTTGTGTTATCACCTCCAGTTGTTTCTCCTTGAACCAAAATTCCTCAGTTCACTCATGTTGTAAACTGGGGAATATGTCTGATTGTACCGTTGATTCCTCAGTATTTGTTGCTTCCCCTTTAGACGCAACAAATATTGAGGAATCACTGGTACAATTAAACATACTCCCTGGATTACAACATGAGCGAATGGAGGAATTTTGGCATGAGGAGATAACACAAGAAAGTATGGCATTGGAGCAAGAAGGGCTTTTTGAAATAGTTGAGAATAGTACAGGTGATTTTAAAATCTTTAATTTTTTAACTTATTCCCAGGTACACAACAGCATAATATACGAGTACGAACTTATTACACCTTTAGGAAACTTAGACTTGTGCATTTACAGGTATTTTTATCCATTGACTTGCTATCAAGTAGGAGCTCTGTTTCTAGGCACCAATGTGGCCACACATACAGATCTTTAGCTATGAACAGAGCCTTTTGTGGCTGTTTGAGACTTATTTGCTATTATTGCTAAATGGATCGGTGGACTGATTCAAACTCAATTTCTAGCCATATTGAGTTATAGAAACATATTGTAGCAGTGCTGCCCACTTCCCCATCTGTCTGTTGCATCTTATTGGCTTTTCCTGTTTTATTGGTATTTCCTGTTTTATTTCCTGCTTAGCTTTTTCCGATCAGGCTGTGGTACTTGGTACTCCTTGACTGTCCCTGCTATGGTACTAGGCAGGCTGCTTAGTAAACAAGGCACACCATTAGAGGGAACTGCTTGCACATATGACACAGTTCATAAAAAGCAATGTAGTTTATATACCATTAGAAGTTTTTTATGTGCAGTTATGAGTCTTATGTAGCAATTATTTATTCATGTAAACCAGATAGGGCAAATCTGGTGTCTTGAAGAGGAATATTTAGCAACTCACAGTTTTGCATAACAGTTTAAAGCAATGTTGTTATGAATCCAAGGTTATTCTTCTGACAACATTTATGTAGTCTTCTAACCCGAGAAAAAAATAAACTGTCTGCATTAATGAGATGTGGTCTAAGTTAGGTTTTTGTCATGTTTATTATAAAACACAGTATGATGTTTGCTTACAGTGGATTAATGAATAGGCTACATTGCTGCTTCATTTATTGTTTGTAGACGGAAAGAAGGATGTATTGCATAATAGCCTGTTTATTAATTCTGCAGTGCCAAGAACTATTTGCTTGCCACTAAGATTTTTGAAAATATCACCACTGCTGTATGCAGTTCCTCCATGAATGAAAAAGTGCCATTTCAGTAATGCTGCAGGTTTTATATGCTTGCACTAACAGCTTTGTCATTGTTTTCATGTTCATAGTTTGGCTTTGATGAAAGAACAAGGCTAACAGATAAGATGAAACTTGGCTGGCAGTATGAAGAAGCCAAAAAAAGGTAAGGTGATTTTTTTTAACTAGCGCCTGTTTTCCTACTGTGTAGTAAAGCATCACATGTAGTGGCTAGGTGCATGGCAGTATAGATGTATAATAGGATTGTATATCATGTCTCTTGGTTTTAAAGTGTAGTATCTTACTACTGAGAAATATAAATGAACTTGAACTCTGTGTGCTACAGTTACAGAGGAGGTTTATTTATTTATTTGCTGTTGGTTAACCAGGATGGTCCATTGGGCCAAGTGAACCCATTTTCAATGGAGTCCTGGGGAGAAAAGCTCCAACAAGAATACATGTTACAGAGATATACATTACATAGTATACAACTCAAAGCAAGGTAAAGTTTACAAACAGTAGAATTATCCACAAAAATAATGATAGAGTGTAGTTATATACATTTTTTTTTTTTAGGTTGATAGATGATATTTAGGATAGGATTATGAGCAAAATATAGGAGGTGAAAGTAATAAGGATAGAGGAAGTGGAGAATGATTATCTGGGGAGGGAGCAGGAGCATTCCCATCTGGATGTTAGGTAGGAGTGAAGTGTTTTTTTAAAGGTAGGAAGGCTAGCGATGGTGCGAATGGAGGGAGGTAGGGAGTTCCATAATCGAGCTATGGAAAAAGAGAGGAGCTTTTGTCCTGGGGGGCGAAGGGGTCTATGGATTACTATTAGGTTCTGATTAGTGGATCTGAGATGTCTTTGAGTCTGGTGAATTTTAAAGGTAGAAGAAAGGGTGGGACAGAGGGATGGTTGGAAGATGAGTTTGTGTGCAAATGTGAGTTGAGTGTAGGAGAGGTAGTTGGGAAGTTTGAGCCAATTTAGTTTATGAAGTGGTGTTTGAAGCTTTGGTACTAGTGGCAAATTTGGCTATTTTGTTGTAGCAGGTAGATAGTTTAGTTCTAATAGATGATTGTAGGTTAGTAAAAAGGGGGGCACCATAAAGGAGAGAGGGTAAGAGAAATGTAGTAGAGAGAGTGAGTTTGGTTGTTGATGAGAGGAATCGCTTGTGTCGATAGAGCAGGCCGAGTTTTTGGTGGGGTTTTTTTATGTTTATTAGTAGATGGGACTCAAATTTAAGGTTATTGTCAATTTGAACTCCTAGAAGTTTGGTTTCGGATACCAGTTCAAGTGGAGTATTATTCTGACTGGTGATGGAGAATAGTTGTTTATCAAATGTGTTTGTTTTAGAGGGGGTAAATATCATTAATTTTGATTTGGCTGCATTAAGTGCAAGATTGTTATCTTTCATCCACAGTTCTGTGGTAGAGAATGCTTCTTGGGTGAACTGTAGAAGGGTTGGAATGGAAGAGGCTGCACAGATGATTGTAGAATCATCAGCGTATTGGATGATACTAGCATGGGGGATAGAGTGATAGTAATCATTTATGAAGATGTTGAACAGGAGGGGGCCTAATATGGAGCCTTGTGGGACCCCTGTGGGGGTGTGTAGGAAAGAGGAGATGGCTTTTTTCCATTTGGCAGCTTGTTGCCTGTTTGAGAGATAGCTGGTGAACCAGTTAAGAGTTGAAGGTGATAGGTTTAGCTTTGACAATTTAGTGAGCAGTAGGTTATGGGAGATAGTGTTGAATGCTTTGGAGAGATCAAGAAGGATGGTAGATACAGTGAGACCGGAGTCTCTAGCTTTATTCACAGTTTCAAGGAATGAAAGGAGGGCTGTCATAGTACTATGATTAGGGCGGAAGCCATGTTGGGTAGGACTTAGTAGATTGTTCATAGGTTCATAGGTTTATACTAGGCTATCTGCCCTAAGGCATTTATAAGCCTAGTCCAAAGTTATGTGGCTTACGCCACCCCTTATGTTAGAAATAATGTGCCCATTAGTTTGTTGTGCCTCTGTCCAGCAGTGACACAGAGATGATTCCCGGGGTAAACCTACGATCTCCCATCCACCGGTCAAGATTTCTCTTGAACAGAGCCAGCGAGGTGCTCTGCCTCACATGGACCGGGATTTTATTCCACAGCATGGGGAGTCTCTGGGTGATAAATCTATCCCTCCAGCACGTCCTATTTATATCCGTGCTAAGGTTTAAGTCACTTGCTCTAGTGGTTCTGGTGGATTTGGATTTTTTGAGGTTGTCTAATAAATAGGGAAGGAGTTGTAAATGGATACATTTTTCTAGAATTTTTGATATGGGAGAGAGGATGGCGATGGGCCGGAAGTTGGTAATGCTAGTATTATTCCCTCCTTTATGAAGGTGAATGATAAAAGCTTTTTTCCAGACTTGTGGAACAAGACCTTCTTGGATGGAGCGGTTTATTAGGATACTAATTGGGAGGGCGATGGCATCTGCAGATGTGCTGAGGATGTGTGAGGGGATGTTATCGGGGGCATTAGTGCATGGTTTTAGCTTCTTTAGTAGTTTTTTTACAGTGGAGGTAGGGATTGGTTTCAGTGAGAATATAGGGGTTTGTGAGGTAGTAGGGTGATTGAGTGGAGAAGAGGGGAGTGTAGGAAGAGGGCAGGTGGTAGTAGGGGGTGGGTGGTTGCTTGAGAAGGAAGAGGTAAGTTTGGAGATACAGTCAATGAAAAAGGAGTTGAATTCGGTGGCGAGTTCATTGTCTTGTACATTTGGGTTGGGGTTTGGGTTTTCAGTTGTGCCGGGTTTTAGGAGGGATGTTATACCTTTCCAGAATTTTTGTGGGTCAGATTTGTATTTACTTTGGAGGGAAGAGTAATAGTTTTGACGGTCTGTCAAAATAATCTTTTTTACTGTATTGCAAAGAGTTTTGTATTCATTAAGGGTAGTGGGAGATTTGTGCTTCTGATAGTGTGACCAGGCCTTATCTCTTAATTGCATGGTTTTCAATGTGCTTTTAGCTAGCCAAGAGGTAGTTTTGTTTTTTATTCTTTTGGTTTTTAATGGAGTATGAATATCTAAAAGACTTTGGAAGGAAGTATTAAAGTGAGTGATTGCACTTTCGAGGGGGAGAATTTTTAGGGGGCACCAGTTGACTGATTTTAAGGAGTTGGAGAAGGCTTCTGGGTTGAAGTTTTTTAGGTGTCTGAAAGAAATGTAATTATGGGTAGCTTGTACTGGAGAATGGAAGCGTGTAGCAAAGATGGGAAGATGGTCGCTTAATGAGTCAGGGAGAGTTCCACTATCAGGGTAATAGTGGGGGTGAGAGACGAAGATCCAGTCAATAATACTGCCAGTGGTGAAGTCTTTAGAGGGCCTAGTGGAGGAGCTGATGAGTTGGGAGAAGTTATATAGGTTGATGTTGATGGAGGGGGTATGGGATTGAGTGGAGGACCAATTGATGTTGGTATCTCCCATTATGATGGTTTTGTTAGATATATTGGTTGAGAACCAGGAGAGGATATCTTCAAGAGTAAAGATATTGTCTCCAGGGGGAATGTAGAGAGAGGCAATACATATATTTTTGTGCTTGTTTAATTGAAGCTGGGCAATTATTAATTCTGCATTGTTAAATTGGGGAATAGCTTTATTGTAGGGAGTAATGCATAGAGAGGAGGAGTAGAGTAGGGCAACTCCACCATCTTTTTTGCTGGTTGTGTCTGCCCTGATAATAGAGTAGTTAGGTGGGACTATCTCCTTGTCTTTGATATGAGGTTTTAGCCAGGTTTCGGATATGCTTAAGATATCAGGATTGTTATGGTGTAGCCAGGCTTGAAGGTTATGAATTTTGTTAGCTATACTTTGTGCATTAAGGGATGCAAATGTCATAGATTTAGAGGTAGAGGAGGAGGTGTTTGGGCCTGGGTTAGGGTGAACATCTCCAGATAATAGAAGAGATGTTAGAATTTGCTTTATTTGGTAGGGGCTTTTCGTTTTTTTTATAGATATTGTTAGCTGTTGGGTAATTGTTTGGGAGGGAGTGGTTAGAAAGTTTGTAAGCTAAGATAATTTTGTAGCGAAAGCATAGATTGTTATTGATGGGTTGTTATAGAATTGCTTGAAAATAATCCCACCTTAAGTTGACTTTGAAGAGTGTATATGTGTGTAGTCTAGTAGTTGTGTCCAGTTAACCAAATGATTTTTCCTCAGTATCTAAAGGTTTTCAGTCATCAAACATTTTGCAAGAAAATTTATGATTATGTATGTACTGTATGTATGTACATGCATGTGTCTCCTCTCTCTCTCTGTCTCTATAAATATATATATGTTTATATTTATTATGTGCACACATACGCACACGCACACACACACACACACCCGTGTGTGTGTGTGTGTGTGTGTGTGTGTGTGTGTATATTTATGTGTGTATATATGGATATACTTCAAAATATCAAAGTACAAAGCCAGCGGATGGCTATATAATTTTAAATGGAAAGGGATAATCATGATGAAGCAGGGGAGATGTTTACGAAATAGAGTGAGAGAGTGGGATTTTGGATGCAGATCCTTAAGGAGAATAATAACCATACAGAATATTATATTCATAAAGTAGAAGAATGCATTCTAAGAACTAAGCAAATACAAGAATGGAGAATGGAGATTTTGTCAGTAGGGATGGTTGCAAGTAGAAGTATATAAATTTACTGGAGAAACCTGGCAAAGGAACCAAGTATTGGGAGCAAATAACTAGAGTGAGAAAGGTAATAGAGTAAGATGAGGCCAAGGAGACATTTGGACTGCAGGCTAGAATAAAGGATCCCTACCAGGGATTAATAGCATATAGGCAAAGAGAGAGGGAATGGGGAATCCTAAGTGAAGGACCTGCACTGATAGAGTTTTTAGTTGAGTCTAGAAAAGAAACTGCTATTAATAAAAGGAATAATTGGAAGGTCATATAAATTATTGCATGATAACTATAAGAATCAGTCAGAGGAGGTTAAAAAAGAGTGGGAAGAGGGACTGGAAAAGCAATTTACAAAACAAGTGGGAGGACATATGTGTGGCAGCCAAGTTTGCAACAAAGTCCAGAAGGTTTAGGATCTTTGTGTGAAAGTGTTTGCATAGGTATTTTCACACTTCAAGCAGACTTCAAAGAAGAACATATGTTGGATGTGTGATGGGGATAATGAGGTAACTGGGAACACATGTTTTAGAAGTGTAATAACTTGGCAGATTTTAAATATTCCCTCCAGAGTACTTTGTCAGAAGTATTGGGTGAACAACTGGCTGTAACTAAAAACATTATTCTTTTGAGCTGTGGGGCACAGTCTGTAGTAAAGCCTTTTAAATTTAATTCTGTTGGCTGCCAAAAAAAAGATTACTAGAAAATGGAAACCAAGTCTAAACCAACTGTATTTGAACTACTGAATATTGTAAAAGAGATAAAAGAACTGGAAAATGGATCTTTAGAAAAGGGAAGGAGCAAATTAAATAGAATTAAATGGAAATTGTGGAAACAACACATGCAGTGTAATGTTCAGGAAGAGGAGTCAGTTTTAAGGGAAGGCAGGAATTTAGCAATTTATGTACTGTTGGACTGATGATAGTTAAAAAGAAAAGATGTGAAGGATAATGTATATAAATGGAAAAATGTTAACATGATATCTTTTCTTTTCTGTTAATGTTTGTCTGTTTCTTAAATCATAATTTAATAAATGTGCTTAAAAAAACTTTATGTAAGCCACCTGCACCCCCGCCATCTCTGAGATTGCACAACAGTTAGTAAAGGACAAATTCCCACTATACCTTGCAACCTTACAAAATTTCTCTGTTTTTACTGGTTTTGAGGTCCAAATAATGGGGTTCCATGATTCCCGAGTGGCACCCCTTAATTTCCGAATTTCCTTGCCTTTTTTTTTCATTCTTTTTTTCAGCTTTTTTGGGCTAACGTCATCATGTGCAGAGGTTTGTGCGATAACGTCAGCTCAGTGAACAGCCTGCAGCCTGTCAGAATTGGCTGAGGGCTCGAGGGATTCAATGTGTACTTTCTGGCCATCCAGCAGCAGTACAAAATACCATGGTAGCCATGTGTGCATTTTCCAGCTGCTCCAGGTAAGGAACTCAACACAAGAGTAATATTAGTTCTTCTTTGCTAGTAGGTTAAGCAGTTCTCTTCCACAAGCGTTGATGATAGTTGAATTTAAGCACCAGCTTCCATGAGGCACAAGCATTTAGTTGTTGAAGATGTTTGACTTGCTTAGCGGATTTTTAAGCAGTGTGCGTGTGTGTGTGTGTGTGTGTGTGTGTGTGTGTGTGTGTGTGTGTGTGTGTGTGTGTGTGTGTGTGTGTGTGTAAAATGCCCTGCTGTGGCTGCAGTTATTCGGGCTCAAACCCTGTAGCGTGGGTGCAGGTAGCAAGAGCCTAAATTCCCTACCCACTGCCACTTGTGAAAACTGTCCAGATTTTTGCCTCATATTTTTGTTCTCTTCCTCATAAAATCTGTGGTTTTCTGGGTTTATGTGGCACATCATTGAGGACTGAATTCACTAAGTAATGACAGTCATTTGAATTTCAGACTTCATATTCTTCAGAAAATACATGGTATTGGTAACACAGCCTTTTATTCTAGCAATTTTCCAGGTTTATAAGATCAATATTTGAAATTTGTCCCTATTTTTGGGGCTGTATTCCCCCATTATTGGTTTGCCAAGGTTTGTTGTGCTAAGAAGTTGAGAGCTATGGTCAGAACTGAATTCACTGAATATTTTTGGGGCTATATTCCCCCATTATTGGTTTTGTCCAGGCTTTTTGTGCTAAGAGGTTGAGATCTGTGGTAAGAACTGAATTCACTAAATGATAGCCATTTAAGTTTCAGTCTTCCTATCTTTCAGGAATCGCATGATGGTAACACAACATTTTATTCTAGCAACTTTCCAAGATTATACAAGCAATGTTTAAAATGTGTCCCTGTTTTTTGGGCTTTTGTTCCCCCAATAAATTTTGGCTTTTTCCAGATTTCTTGTGCTGCAAAGATACAGTTGAGCGACGAGTGGATTTTACAAGGACTTAAGAACTTCAGGGGAAGAGAAGTTTAGTGCTGCTTATGCCAAGTATACTTGCTTTTGATGCAGAAGGCTGTGGTTTATACTCCCATAGTGCTGCTTATGCCAAGTATACTTGCTTTTGATGCAGACGGCTGTGGTTTATACTCCCACAGTGTGTAGATGCATTGCTGATACTGTACTGTGTTGTAGTTTTAAGGTGGATGCTGCAGTCCTGAGAATGTCCTATCTGTCAGGGATAACTAGTAACTATGAACTTGTTATCAGTTTACCATCCATTCCCTATTGCAATATTACTAGCTTATCATTTTTTTAATGTAACTTAGGCAACTATTCTTCAAGGGCAACAGGCACTTTATTTGTAGATGAAACAATGAAATATAAAGTTGTTTGGTAGCAACAACCTCTCCATTAGGTACAGATCTCTTTAATGTGGAATTATTTAGATGATTTCTACTTCTGCAGAGATGTGCATATTTACTGATACTGGTGGATTGTAGAACTTTTTGAGGTAGACATTTATGATAGAAGTGTTCTGAATTGCGCAGTTTTGTCATTATTGTTTCATGAATTTTGTTTCATTGTTTACTGGGAAAAATGTTCAAAACAATACATTTAAAATGCCGTCTAATAACTGTACTGTATTGTACAAGGAATATAATTTAATACAATCAGGAAGGTGTATCAAAGAACACATGTATGATGTTCTTCGTGTTTCACTGTTGCAGTCATCACATTTGGGTTATCTGTTTGCAGTAGCCCTCAGTCAGCCTGATTATCAAAGTCTTGTGTCCTGCATCAGTTGCTGTCTCATCTTCCATGACGTCAGGTAATCAGGGATGTAAAGCATGCAGCCGACGCCATTAGATCAGTCTGTCTTGCCGTGTGGTGCCCGAAGCAAAAGCGGTTCGCAAGTGCCGGTCAGCCGACTCCTGAAATTTTTGTTTTCGAGTTTCAGAACTGAAGTCTTCAACTAAAGATAAGTACCCCATTGGGGAAAATTTTTCTTACTCTTTACCGATGTCAGTAAAAGTTAATAATTGCATTTCTTGTGGAAAGCAAATACCTCATAAAGATTTTCATTTGTGCTGTATTCCTTGCCTAGGCCCTGACCATGACGTACCTCACTGTCGGTTTTGTGCCTTATTTAATCAACAAACAATCCATGGTCGGTATATTTACGCTTCTTAATATTTCAGTTCTCAGTTCAATTATCCAGATATGTCTTCGGTAAGCCATCCGACTACTGACATTCTGAAAAAACATAAAGATAAAGACAGAGACAGGCCGCCTATGTCCAAAGCTGCCGACGACGCTTCTCCTAAGCCAGTCGCCAGTTTGCCGGTACTCAGTGAGGCACTTTTGCAGCCCTTGATACTCGGTACTTCAGATTCACAGGCCTCTACTGAGACCTATTCGGAGTCCGGTATGCCGCGAGATGCTTCAAGTGTGGAACCTGCGGATATCTCTACCTTGGATGGGTCTGGAGCCACTGTGCAGGCACTGGCTTCTGAGGGTGTATTCAGGCCTTCTAACTTGCATATTAAACCAATGCCACTTTCTTCTTTAAGGCCTAAAACTCGTACCATGCCTAGAAAACCAACACCTAGACTGCATGCTCAGGCCTCTATGCCTAAAAACAAATGTTAAGAATGGCTGAAGACTTTATTACTTTAATCAGGGGATAGCCAACCCTCCCCTTCTAAGAGACCTAGGACTGAATTTGCTTATGACTCTTCTGTCCAGGATTCTGAAATTTCTGTTTCTTCTGATGACCAGAATTTACCCTTATCTACCTATGAGGATTCTGATGCAGAGGACTCTATTCCCTTTTCTTCCTCTCCAGAGGATTTCTCTTTTGGTGAAACCTTGCATACCCTTAGGGAACATTTCCGTTCGGAAAGCCAGGATTACTCGGATTCTAAAAAAAGGCTTAGGGATTTCTTACTCCTGCCTCAACACAGGCCTTTAGCTATCCTTCCTGTACTAGACATTGTTGATGATGCCTTTTCAGAATCTAGCTTGGCCCCTGATTATTTACCTCCTGCTCCCAGAAAACCTGATAGATATTACAGGGTTTCTGACTTTCACAAGTTCCTTTTCAAAAATCCTACTGCGGATCCTGAGACAATTTCACAGGGACCCAAGGACATTAAGGCTACTACTGCCAAAAATCCTACCCCCTTCTGATAGAGACTCCAGGGCACTGGATAGATGGGGTAAGAAGGTATACACTTCTGCAACCTTGGCCATTAGGGCCTTAAACTGTCAGTTTCACATGTTAAAGTATCAGCAACATATTATTGGTTTGCTTAAACAGAAAATGATGTTGATTCCGGACTGTGTTGAAAATAAAGATTTACAGGATTTAATGCATTCTGCTGAACAGGTTGGAAAACATACTTTGCAATGTGGTTTTGATTCATTAGAAGCATCTTGCAGGGCTGCTGTCATTGGGTCTGTACTTAGAAGGCATGCTTGGCTTAAGGAGCAGTCTTTGCCAGATCATGTTAAAGATAAATTATTGGATGCTCCCTTAAATCAGGACTGCCTTTTGGCAACAAAGCAGAAGAAGTTCTTAAAAAAATGGACGAAAAAGCTAAATCAATGCTAACTGTTAAGGATTTCCTACAAGTACAGCCTCCAAGATTTAGTAGGCATTGGCCGTCTAAGAATTGGTCCTTTCCTGCCTCTTCCAGGCCTTCTCAGTCCAAACCCAGAACAAGCAGGACCCCCAGGTTTCAGTCCCAGGGTACGTACAGAACTAAGCAGTGGGGGGCTTCCACTTCCAAATCAGGGAGTACTAAGACTCTCCCTATGGTAAGCTGTCTCAATGACTTAATCTTAAAACTTCCAAGCACTTCTCAACTGTCTGCTCCTTTAAGGGAAAGATTGCAGGCAAAAAAACTGGGAACTCATTACCCAGGACAAATGGGTTTTAAATACAGTTTCTCAAGGATACAGATTTTACTTCCACACGTTACCAACCCCAAATCAGTGGGCAGAGGCTCAAAAGCTAGTACTCTCTCTCTTTTAAGCATAACGGCTATTCAAACTGTACCAGAAGAGGAAAAGGGACAAGGTTTCTACTCAAGACTTTTCCTGGTACCCAGAAAAGATAATTCACGGTGTCCTATCCTGGACCTATCCATCTTAAACACTGTTTTGGTGATTCCAAAATTCAAGAAGCTAACTCTTCACCAGTTGCTTCCTATGCTGGGCAAAGATGCCTGGTTGGCAACACTGGATCTAAGGGAAGCCTACCTGCACATCCCAATCAGGGAATCTTGCAGAAGTTACCTACGCTTCAAAGCAGGCTACATGCACTATCAGGTCTCTACACTGCCCTTTGGCTTATCTACTGCACCCAGGGTATTCACAAAGTGCCTAGCTCTAGTCATTGCATTTTGCAGGCAAAGAAAAATTCAAATATATCAATACCTGGACTATTGTCTAATTCAGGATGAAAGCCAAGACATACTTTTGAATCATCTGGCATTTGTACAAAAGGTGCTCACTTGTCTGGGGTACACCATAAACGAAAATAAATCTCATCTGGTACCCTGTCAACAAATTATATTCCTGGGAGCAAGCTTGAACAAAACTTCCCATATGGCTTTCCTCATGCCAGAGAAACAAATTAATTTGACAACTTATTTCAAACTAATGGCCATAAAGACCCTGCTATCTGCAAGGCAAATACTACAAGCCTTGGGGTTCATGGCCTCTTGCATTCTACTAATTCCATATACAAGACTGCATATGAGGAAACTACAATGGTATCTAAAAAGCCTATGGTGTCAAAATTCTCAGAATCTAGAAGCAATGATTCCTATCATACCTTGCCTACGGTTAGAATTTCTTTGGTGGGCAGAGGCCTGCCACCTAAACAAGGGACTACCTTTCACTCTACCCCCTGTCACCCAAACCCTAACAACAGACGCATCAGACTATGCACTGGAGGCTCACCTGGCAGGGAAGTGCATTCAGGGCAAATGGAGCCCAAGTCAAAAGCACCTGCATATCAATCAAAAAGAAATATTAGCTGTACAGAATGCGCTCACTGCCTTCAAGGACCACATTCTTCCAGAACAATTAAAGGTAAAGACGGACAATGCCACTGTTATGTGGTACATAAACAAGCAGGGGGGCTACCCATTCCCACCCGCTCTTCAGACTAGCTATGGCTCTGTGGAACACAGCCTTGAGATACCTGCCAGGAAGACTAAGTACACTAGCAGACGAACTAAGCAGAAATCTCATGGACCTACACAAGTGGAAATTGGAACCAAAGACTTTCAACATGTTAATACACAAATGGGGAGCCCAGATATAGACCTGTTTGCCTCTCCCCAGAACTACCAATTGGACAAATTCTTCACAAGGACTCCCCACAAACTAGCTTGGAAAGTGGATGCTCTGTCCTTCAGCTGGAAAAGTCTATCAGTGTATGCCTTTCCCCCTCTGCCTCTCCTCTCCAAAGTACTAGAAAGATCTATCAGGACTAAACCTCAAAAGAAATCTGAACTGATGGTGGCATTTGCTGCAGGGGCAGAGGGGAAAGCTATTTCAAAGCAAACCATTTCTAAATGGATAGGCCATTGCATTCATTTCTGCTATAAGCACCATGGAAAACCTTCCCCACAGGGGATTAGACCCCATTCAACCAGGGCTGCATCTACCTCCACAGCCTTTCTCAGAGGTGTTCCTACCAGGGACATCCTAGAAGCTGCTATCTGGAGTTCTGTATATACTTTCACCAAGCATTACCATTTGCCTATTTTCTCTAAATCCAGAGCTGGCTTTGCCATTGCAGTCTTGCACGGCCTTATGTCTGGTCCTAAGGCTATCTAATTTCCTCCTCCCATCCTTAGCTTTGGGAATCTACCCAAATGTGATGACTGCAACAGTGAAACATGAAGAACATAGTACAGTTATGTACACCTACCATAAATGTAGATGTTCGAGTGTATTCACTGTTATACCCCTGACGACCTGCTGACTGAGGGCTACTGCAAGCAGATAACCCAAATGTGATGACTGCAACAGTGAATACACTCAAATATCTACATTTATGATATGTGTACACAACTGTACTTTTTGTGTTCAAGGGGCCTATGATTTGAAAACAGCCCAAAGGTAATCTTTATCTGACACTGGCCAGAGGCATTTTCTTTGAATGTGGGTTTTAATGCTGTTTCAATGAATGTGAGTTTCAAGTTTTAATACCAAGTCTATTTTCATTGTGAGACTGCATTGCTCCGTTTAGCAGATGTCTATTAGTGTTTGTGCTGTAAAACATAAAATAAAACTTTTAAATGAAATCCATATCACTGTAGAAGTAAAGCAGTATGCACATTACAGTGTTTATGGTAAATGGGGCAAAATAGCCAAGTAATTGGAAATTGGAATGGCTGCAGGGGGGAGGGCTGTGTATGGGGAGGCCCCATTCAACCATGATTTTGTGAGGGGGAAGGGCGAAAAACTGAAAGACAGCCCCGGGTGGCACAAACTGTAGTTACGCCACTGATCAGCAGGCCATGGAAAATTACTTTTGGAGGTCCTAGCAAACTATAATATTCTTTTGCTAAGATTAGAATACTGCCTACCATTAAATGCCCGACTTTTAGCATAAAACCCACATACTGCAAGTCACCAAAAACAAAATCCTAAGGTTCATTATCTTCTCCCTTCCCAGTGAACATCATTACTACACATTTAAAAAATGGTTACCATTTACTACAGAGTCTGGGTCTGGGGCCATATTTGCTTGTCTGTTCTTCAGTTTGCATTTGAAAGTTGTTATCCCACAATTCCATTGGAGTGGGTAGGGTTATATAATTATGTATGCAAATGTTATGATAATCAGTGTACAGATTTGTACCTATTTTTCATAGGCCTTTGTCCAGATTTTTGATGTTTCCAGGTAGAGAGGTATGATTCCCACTCCCTGTTGTTCCATGACATCCCACAAACTAATGCTGGTAGAAGCAATCAAATGATCATTTGCTTGCTCTTTCCTGCATTAGAAATGCTTAATGTTACAAATGTTCGATTATATGGAGCATTTCCACATATTTATTTATGTATACTTGTACATATATGTATGTACACACACACACGTTTGTGTGTTTGTGTGTGTGTGTGTGTGTGTGTGTGTATCTATGTATATGTTGTGTATATATATATATATATATATACATACACATATATATGTAAATAAATATATATATATATATATATATATATATATATATACATATGTATATAAATATATAAATATATATATATATATATATATATATATATATATATATATATATATATATATATATATATATATATATATATATAAAATATATATACACACACATATGTATATAAATATATGTATATGTAAATATATATATATATATATATATATATATATATATATATATATATATATATCAATACACACCCTAATATATACATACTTTTTTGAGCTCTGTCTTGATGTAAATAGCATTGAAAGACAGAATTGTTAAACATTAACAAAAAATATATCCGATGTTGTCTGCTCTATCTGGATTCATTCTCTAGGATCCGATACTGGCTAATTCAAAAGTCTTTAGCCCATTTTGGCTCCTCCTCCCCCCTTATCAATAGCTTCCA
The DNA here is from genome assembly GCF_019279795.1 of Protopterus annectens. NCBI lineage: Eukaryota > Metazoa > Chordata > Ceratodontiformes > Protopteridae > Protopterus > Protopterus annectens. The sequence goes on from NC_056735.1 coordinate 728,185,238, forward strand.
GCTCTTCCAACAATGTTCCAGTTTTAGTTTGCTGCTGCCAACAATGTTCCAATTTTAGTTTGCTGCTATTCATGTCTGCAGCGTGGTCTTTGGCTTTACTTAGCTAATTAAATTTAGTTAAAGAAGTTGGCATCAGATTGGTGAGGTCTTTCTTTCCTTACCCCATAAAGTAGTCGTTAGTAGTTTTTTGTTATAGGTTTAGGTAGTTTTTGAGGTATATTTAGGGTTAGGTAATTTAGATAATTTCCTTTGTTCCCCTTCTCACCATCTTCCCTCGAGTTGTTAGATAGTTTACTGTTGTTCCTGTTCTTGTTTCTCTTGTCTGTGTGTTTTGTGTTAGGAGAACGCATAAGAGGTTTAAAAAGTACATTTCCTGCAGGAACAAGTTGCCCTTCCAGGATGCACACCTTAAATGTGTGTACTGTCTGTGTCTGGAGCATTTAAACTCTGGTTGCTCCATCTGTAAGAACTTTGTCTCACATATTCTTAACGCGCATAAGACCAAACTTGTGTTGAAAAGGCTTTTGCACTCTAGCGCTTTGGGTTCTTCTTCTGCTGTCAGGGCTTCTCCATCGGATACCAAGACTGGGTCCAAGAAACCTCGGCTGCCAAAGTCTAGGCATACCAAAAGGGAGCACAAGAGATCTTCATCGGCCTCCAACTCTGGACCAGCTCCCTTGAGCTCTGTGTGTCCGAAGGTCCTTCGACTGTCAGCATTCCTGGCAGCATCGGCACCAGCACTGGCTCTGATGTCTTGTAGCCAATCACCTTAGTCACTGAAACCAGATAAAATGTCATCTCCAGCTCTGAGTATTCCAAAAATACTCTCACTTATTCGGTACTGGGCATAGGTCACAACTTGCCAACTTCTAGTTTGTGTGTTTGAGATCTAAACACCACTCTGTCAATCACATTTCCTGAATATCTGGCACTTTTCTTGCAAAACTTAGTTTTGGCAGAGTGAACAGGACCTTTGCTAATCATGAATACCTGTCTAAATTGGCTACAGTGCCGTCAAAGTATGCCACTGAGTACCTGGTGTGAGATTTCAGAATGTTATCCCTGAGTCTTTGAAAAGTGTCAGGATCTCCTTTTTTTCAATATTTTTTTTAAGTTTTTAACTAGTAATATATCACAAAACAGAAAACAACCAATTGAGCAATTGATACAGTCAGGAAGTCTTTGAAGTTGAAAGAGTAAGACATTATAGTGAGAGACCTTCAGAGGTGGAGAATGTTGCTTTCTCTTTGGCTTCAGAGATGTGGAGAATCTGCCAGTACCCCACTGGCTAAATCTAAGGTCATAACATTTGGTGTACCTAGCCTCTTTGTAATCTTTATCCACCCTGGGAATTAGATACGAGTCAGATTTGGATATTTCATCACGCTTCTAGAAAAAAAAAATAACTAGAAAGTCTTAAGTAGATATTTGCCTGAGGTTGCTAGCACAGTTGGACTGTTATATCCATGATAAATTCTGCTTGAAAGTTTTTTTTTTCCTTCATGTATTTTTTTTCCTGGATTCTGGTACCATATACAGTTTTACATTGACCTTCTTCTTGTGTGTTCATTATGCTGCTGTATTAAATTTGTTGCATCGGGTGGGTACCTCAAGGAAGAAATATTTCTTTAAAAACTATCTTGCTACTTATTTCTAGGCTTTTGGCAGTGGGTATCTGCTTAAACAGCTGGGAAGGAATTCACTGATACCATATTTTTGGTATTTGCAAACTCCTAGACTGACTACAGAAGCTTCAACTTTCACCAGTTTTAACACATTTATGCAGTATATCTATTCCGAACTTTCTCTTCCCAATTTGTTTTATATTTGTAGTTCACACTGTTTAGTTTCACTACCACCTCAAAGGGTCTTTTCCATCTGAACAGGAACTTGTTTTCAGTAAGGAGAACAAGCACTAACTGTGTTCCCAGTTTTAAATTCCCTGAGTCTGGCATTTTTATTGTACACCCTTTATTGTATTGCTAATGCCCTTTGCTTATGGTTCATAACTATTGGCATTACTAATTTTAACCTGGCTTGCAAGTTCATGTAATGTGCTATCACACTTTTAAACAGGATGTCCAGCTGACTTGGGGATGCCTATCTACAGTAACTCAAATGTTGTAAATCCTTTTGAAGTGTGGATTACCTCTCTTAAGAAGTAGGGAAACAACTGGTCCCAGTTTTAACCTTATTGTTCTGTCTTTCTTTAGCATTTTCTGCAGTTTAACTGAAGTGTTCCACTAACCCAGCAATCTGGGGATTGTACAGTGAAGTTTTTAACCATTTTACTTTAAAATGCACTAGCAAAGCTTGTACATATCCCTGGTCATCAGGAGGGCTCATGCATCCATGTGTATTTCTTCAGGGATCTCAAATCTGCAAAATAATAAGACTTGTTCTTTGATTGTTGGTTTGTACTGGATTTTGCAGGAGTATTTCTACAAGAAACTCGGTCACGTAATCATTTACCACTGTTATGTATTGGTAGCCATTATTAGACTTTGCTAATAGACCTTTGAGATCACTGCTGTTCACTTGAATAGGACTTCAGTAATAGGCATGGGAATCAGCAGGCATCTGGAGTGCGATGCCATCTTGTGACTGTGGGCAGGCTGCAGAGACATTTTCAATGCCTTTTGTTGCTATAGGTCAGTAAAATTGAGCTACAATTCTAGCTTTGATTTTTGTTCATCCCCAAGTAGCCTCATAAAATCTGTCACAAGTGTTCTAAGAGGTTTGCAAACTAACAGCTGGTGTATTTTTCTACTTTGTTTTTGTTTACCCTGTACAACATTTCATTCTTTAAAGATATGAGTATGGATGCAGCCAGTCTGTTATCTCCTTCTTCCATTTTAGCTGTGTTTTCTCCACCCTGCTTATCATTTTCCCCAAAAAACTAAGCTCCTACTATTTCTTCCCAAAACTCTCCACCACCTTAAATCCACCTTTAGTATTTCTTCGCTAGATAACACTCTCTTAAAAGCTGAGCCTCACACTAAGTTACTGGGTACGATAATCGATGACCAATTCAAATTCGACATCCATATCCAACACTATCAAAAAAACGAACATGAAACTGGGTCTTCTCTACAGGAATAAGAAATTTCTTGCTCTCATCTCCAGACCCATCCTTGCCCAAGCCTATCTCTTTCGATGTCTCCTCTATGCCTCCCCTATCCTAACTCACCTCCAGTAAAACTTTCCAAACTAGAAAAGGCTTACAATAACATAGCCAGATTCACCAGTAACCATCCTTATAAATTCCATCATTGCCTTGCCCTGAAGCAGCTTCAATGGATAGAATTCCCCCAGCTCTTACTACTTGCCCAGCTGCAGCTCACACACTCCCTACTCAACAAACCCCTATCCTGCCCATCACTGACTACTTTAGAATCCCCTTATATCCCAACCCGGTCTCTTCGTAGTTCCGACCAGCACCTTCTAGACATCTGTAAACCTAACAAAAGTTCTGTAAACTCCTCTATAAACACTCTGTGTCCCTTGCGTGGAATAGGCTACCACTTCACATTCATAGCATCACTGGTTCCAGCTGCTTTAAACCTGAAGTCAAGCACTACTTTCTGAACTCAAAAGCCTGTCCTTGCCTAAATCCTCCATAATCTGCATTTTCCTTTCTTTTTCTTTTCACTACCTGTCTACATCTAATAATTCAATGATTAATCTGCTCACTAGACAATACTACATTATGCTACTTGGAAAAGATGTCATTATTGTAAATGCTTAAATGTACTAGTTGTATTTACTTCATTTTGTTTTATTTTTATTACAGTTATCCGTTTCACCTGATTACTGCTTATGTAATTTTTGCTTATGTTGTATTCCTGCACTGTTTTTCTTGGGTTTTGTATATTTCCTACTATGTTATCTTTTATATTTGTATTGCTGGAGCTTTTCTTCTCGGGTCTCCACTGAAAACGGGCCATTGGCTCAGATGGACTAACCCCGTTAACAAATGTCAAATAAATAAATAAACTGAGTATGATTTTGGTCTGCACATAGGTAGAAAAGGCACTTGTTTCTATCTTCATGGGGAATCTGTCTCCCACACTCACATTTCCCCTGTCTGGATGATGTATAAAATGGTAAACCAACAAAAAGAAAGAAGGAAAAATCCCCAAAGGAGTACTTATCTGCTGGCAGCTCAGTAGTTGGAACAACACGGTGAATGACTTGACAGACTGAATTCATTTAGACTGGTGGCAAAGAAGTTTTGAGGGTTAGGTGCCCGTATGTCACTTATATACCTTACATCCTGGATGTAGGACTCATGTCAGATGTATGGTGCCTGGAAAAGCCTAAGGCTTTGGTATGTTGGCCAGAAGTTTGGTTATGCTTGGTAAGATATGCCTTTAGTCAGTAATACTGCAACAGTGATAAGGAAGGACATCATAGTTTGTGCTAACTGTGCACCCTCCCTTAAATGTCTAAAGTGTCTTAAACTGATGGAGTTCTTTATTGTTTATGATGCTGTGTGTTGTTTGAAGCCAAAGCAAACTATGCAGTAGTTTAACCAACATTGTCTGAATGTCTCTATGTAATGTAGAATACTCTTTCTTTTCATGGACAGACACTACTTCTGCCTTCCTTTTATCATATGAACTGATGTTGTTGCCTTCATTTGCTCTTCAACTTGTGGGTTTTGGATCCGAGCATCAGATCCAACTCGGTCGCATACCAAAACTTCAGGCTCCCACGTCTGAGCTTTTCTCCTACCCATAATGCTCCTCTCCTCCAAATCCCTCAGATCTCATTTGCTGCGCTTCGCTTAGCATCGGGTATCTTGCTGTCCGAGCTCCTCAAAGTTATTTCTGTGAGCTACTGCATCTTTTTGTCCTCTATTCTTTACCTTATATAAAAACTTAACTTTTACTTATCTGATAGCCTCCCTCTTCTCCTTAGATTTGTAAATCTCTACTTCCTGTTATATGAAAAAAAAAAAAAAAAAAACTTTCTAAATCTTTTCTATAGTTAAAGTTTAGAATTGTATTTACATTTTTTGCTTGTTGGTTTTGTGTGTCCATGTGCATATGCGTGTGTGTGTGTGTGTGTGTGTGTGTGTGTGTGTGTGTGTGTGTGTGTGTGTGTGTGTGTGTGTGTGCATGAGCACACACATCATAGGCCACTTAATTGTTGTAGCCTTGTCAGATCCTAAACCCGCTAGCTTTAAGAAATGTTGCACTTGTGGGCACAAAATCCCACTTTCAGATGCCCACTCTGAGTGTTTAGTCTACCATGGTGCAGCTCACTTAGATTCCACTTGCTCAGTTTGTGCTGGCTTTACCCAGTGGGTTCTTATAGGTAGGCGCAACAAGCTAATTTTAAAAGGCCTTCTGCCTAGCTCTTCCTGTGCAGCTACTCCATACACTTCAGGGGCTCAAACCCCCATGATAAAACATAAGAAGTGGAAGACATCCCCCAGTAGATCCTGTCTGTCAAGGGAACCTCCTGCCAAGACTAGCAGGCCTTCAGAGCCGACCTTTTTGGCTCCTATTATCATTCAGGCCTCCCCTGCATGCCAGAGCTGAAGCCTCTCCCCAAAGCCGGTGACAGCCAGACCCAAGTCCCCTCTCCTGCAACAAAAGAGGCCCAGCTCCAGGTCTACTTCCATTGCCTCTTCTGTTACATCTTCACAAAGCCTTTCCAAAGCCAAGGTGGACAGCATGATGGTCAAGTTCCTTAAGGTACAAATATAGCTGGGAGTCTTGCCTGCTCTGTCCCCTCCTGGATCTGCAAGCAATATTCCAAACTTTACACCTATCTCTCATTCTCCGATCCAACCTCAGGTTTTGGAGTTATCAGGCCTGAGCCTTCCTGGAGTCGAGACGTCTGAGCCAACAGGTACAGTCACCTTGATTGCGACAGTCTTCCTGACTCTCCTGGCTCAGACTGTTTGGGAGAACAGTGGCTCTGGGAGGCGTAGCTTCAGCGCTGGTTCTGAGGGGTTGACACCAGCCATGAAGTTCTCAGAGCTGCCTCTTCCCCTCGGGGCTTCGATGTTTGATAGCTCAGCTCTGACTCCTCACCTGGATCTGGGGACAGTTGGGATTAATGGAATTTCCCTGTCAACAGCTTCAGCTCCAGCAGGGGTGCCCACTCAGTCTCAATCTCCCTTGGTGTTTGAAGTGGTGGAGAGAGTTCTCTCTGTACCCAGAAGAGCCTCAACTGTTCCTGCTTCAGAGACCCCCCCCCCAGCAGCTTTTGTGCCTGAGACATCTATTTGATCTCCTCTGGGACAGCCTGCCCAAAAGGACTTCCATTCTGTTTCCCTCTTGGAACCCACAGAGTCTTCCGATACCTCCCTGGAGCATCTCACCGAGGAGGTCCTGCGGAAACATCAGTGCAAAAGGAGGCATTTGGATTCTCCTGTGGAATCCCTCACAGAGGACACAGATCTTGATGAAGGAGAAGGGTTCTACAGATCACCACCTGAGAAAGTCTCGTTTAGAGACATCATGGAAATCCTGTGCCAGAAGGGTGGTTGGTTTTCCAAAAACCCTAACCCTCAGTAACTGTTTTTCTGGAAGCCTTTGGGGAAGGCCCATCTACTTCTTAGGTATCTCCCATGGACTCCCTTATTGACCTTGTGTCATGCACAATGCAGAAGGACATGGATGCAGTGCAACCTATCCCCAGGTGGCCCGACAAGATCCTTAGTACCCCATCTGACTGTCCCCACTAGACTAAAGGTGTTTCAGTTGATGCCATGGTGCTTGCAGCCACCACCAGAAAGGAGCTTGCCAAACCTTCACTGTCCATCCCTCTAACAGGGAGTGAACTACTTAGCACGCATAACCAGGCTACAGAGGGACTTGGTTAAGTAACTCTCTAGCTGTGTCCCGGGGGCCATGTCTGCCGAGAAACAGAGGACCTTTTCCTCCAGATTGTCCACCCTTCAGTCTATTTCAAACACGTCCATGAGGTTGATCTCTCATGCTGCTGAAGGTGCCTCATGTGCGGCTGATTCAGGCATTGTTACCAGAAGCTATGCCTGGATGCGGCTGTGTGACTTCTTGGAACCATACAAGGCATCTTTTACCAATGCACCCTTTTGATAGATCTACACTCCTTCCCAAAGTGAAAAGGATGGAAAGAGCCTGTCTGCCATTGAGATCTCCTTCTCTACCCCACAACAGACCTTTTCCAGGAACCAGCGTGGAGGTAAGAAGTTGTGGTTCCAGAAATCTCAAGGCTCTTTTCAGGATTCACAGGGAGACCATCCTCCCAGAGGCAGAGTGGGAAATAGTTACAATGACAGATGCCACCCTCATGGCAGAGGCGGTCCAATGAATCAAGGGTCTTGAGATACCTTCTCGGAAAGACCCAGTCAACATCTGTGGAGGCAGTTGGGGGACATTTGTCTTTACATCCAATAGCTTGGGAAGGCATCACAAAAAATCATTGGGTGTTAAAAATGATGTCCAGAGGCTATTCAATACCCTTTTTCCAAAAATCCTTCCCCAAGCAAAACCCTCCCTGATGTTTCACCTAATCAGAGGGTGGCTGCAGCCTTAGAAATTTCAAAGCTGCTCTCAAAAAGAGTCATCAAAAGTGTCCCCCAGACCAACATGGATCAGGCATCTGCTCCAGATTCTTTTTAGTGCTCAAAAAGACAGAGGACCTCAGGCCCATTCTGGACCTTGCCATCCTCAACAAATCGGTTGCCAGTTCAAAGTTCTGAATGGTCATGATACAGTCCATTCTGCCCTTCCTGCAGAAGGATGACTGGATGTGCTCTACAGACTTTCAGGACATGTACTGTCACATCAAGATGAACAGGTGCTCCAGAAGGTTCTTCTGCTTCTGGCTAGGAGGCAATCATTATCAGTTCAGGGTACTGTCCTTTGGCCTCACCACAGCCCCCAGGATGTTCAGCAAATGCATGGCAGTTGTAGCAGCTCACCTGAGACTGCAAAGATTCCAGGCATTTCTTTACCTAGATGACTGGCTCCTCACTGCTCCCACCAGGCATTGACTTCTAGAAGCCAAAGAATTCTTATTCCATCTAGCCTCGACCTTGGGCATTTCTGTCAACCTAAAAAAGTCTCATCTTCAACCGGTCCAAGTCATAGACTTCATCAGAGCCCATCTGGACACCACTCATTCTCTAGCTCTTCTCCATCTGTGCAGAGTCTCCACCTTGAAGGCTCATGTCAAGCAGATAATGGACATTCCTTCCCCCTCAGCAAGTCTTGTCCTAAGGGCTTTGGGGCCTATGGCAGCCACAATCACCCTGGCACCTTCATATGAGAATACTTCAGTGGATCTTAGCAGTATAATTGTCTCTTCTGCTCTGTCCATTAAATTACCCAGTCAGGATTTCACGAGCATGCAAATGGTCTCTACTGTGGTGGATTCAATTTGAGGATCTTTTCCAGGGCTGCCTGCTCATCGTACCCCTTCCCATGGCTACTGTGACCATAGATGCATCCCAGTTTGGGTGGGGGGGCATTATCTAGGACAAACCGTCCAAAGCACATGATCCCCCCCCCCCCCGGAGACCAATCTGCTTATAAACATTCTGGAGATGAGAGCAGTGCTTCTTCTGTTGCAAACCCTTTGTCCCTATCTTCCAACAGGAACTGCTGCTTTTCAGACAGGCAACATGTCTGTGGTCTGGCACATCAACAAGCAAGGAGGAACCAGGTCTTACACCTTCTGTTGAGAAGCCACGAGGTTGTAGCAATGGACAATTTAGTCCAACCATTTTCTCTAGCAATGCAGATTGCGGGGAAGTCGAACATCTTGGTGGACAGGCTCAGCAGGACCATTCTGATGCCGCATGAGTGGTCTCTGAATCCTTCAGTGGCAAACAGGATCTTCCAGAGATGTGGTCAACCTTGCTGCGATCTTTGCATGTCTCCTTCTAACACCAAGTACAGCGAGTTCTTTGCCCTGATCCCTCCCAGGAACAGTCACCTAGAGATGCTCTAGTCCATGCTTGCCCCTCCCGGTTGGTTCTGTGCCTGTCTCCCTCTTCCTGTCATTCCCAAATTTCTGCAAAAAGCTCAGAGGTTGAGGTGATAAGTGATCCTCATTGCTTCCTTTTGGCCTCAACAAGTCTGGTTCCCCTTCCTTTGGTTTCACCTAGTTTGTCCACCTTGGAGTCTGGACACCTCTCCCGATCTTCTGACACATCCCTCGGGATATTCCCATCCAGATCTTCTAAACCTGAAACTAACCACTTGTTTGCTCCAAATCCAGTGATGGAAAGAACTCCTAGGCTTACTTCCCTAGTTAGAAAATTTTTTATTGCATCACGTAAACCATCCACTAGGAAGTTGTACAATAGCAAGTAGAAGAGATTCTCCATCTGGGCTCCTCAGAACAACTTAGATCTATTTACAGGCCCGGTTCCTGTTCTGTTGGACTTCCTAGCATATATCTTTTGTAATGGGAGCAGTTTTTCAATGGTGAAAGGTGCAACTGGCAGTCATTTCCAATTTCCTATAGGGAAAACTTCTATCTCTCTGGCTTCATCCAAATTGTGCAAGGCCCTCTTAAAAGGTACCTTTCTCCTTCACCCTCCTGTTAAGGAATCTGGTTTTCCCTGGGATCTCACCTTAGTTTTACAAGCTCTTGTCTCATCTCCCTTCAAACCTTCAGCTAAGGTAGATTTAAACTTTCTGACCTGGAAAACCATTTTCTTGGTGGATATTACTTAATCCAAAAGCGTGTCTGAATTGCAGGCCTTGTCGTTCAAGCCTCCATACTTGATTTTTCACAAGGACAGAGTTACTGTACACATTAACCCTTCCTTTCTGCCCAAGGTCGCTTCTGAGGCTAACATAAACCAAGTTATCAATCTGCCTGTATTCTTTCCTAATTTTCAAAACAGAGGAGAGTATCCACCTCATATGTTGGACGTACACAAACAACTTAGTTTCTGTTTGGATAAAACCAAAAATTTTAGGAAATCTGACCAACTTTTCATTTCCTTATCCAAGTCCAGGTTGAGTAAGATAGTTTCCAAGGTTACCCTGGCTCATTGGATTACTAGTTGCATTAAAAGTGCATATTCTACAAAGGGAATCCCTTTACCATGTCACATTAGGGCCCATTCTACTAGGTCTGACTCCACTAAAGCTCATTCTACTAGATCTGTCTCCACTTCTGACTTCTGGTCAAAGCTTTCCCTTGATGACATTTGTGGTGCAGCTACTTGGTGAAACCATTATACCTTTATTTCATATTATATACTAGACCTTATTTCCAGGAACAGGGCATCCTTCGGTTATGCTGTGCTCCAGAATATCCTTCCCTGAGGGCCATCCAAGTTCTTTTGTAGCTGGGGACTCTGTCCCATCGGTTCAAGAGTATATGAAGGCAACGACATTGGGTAAAGAAGTTATGTACTCACCATAACTTTCCATCTGTGTTGTTGCCTCTCATTTGCTCTTCAACCTTCCCTCCTTCCATCCCCTGTCCTTGGAAGAACCTAATGGAATATTCTGTTGGTACAAATACTTCTTTATTCTTTAAGCTCCTGAAATATTCATTCATGATATATCCTATTGCCACTAGATTATTTCTTTTTACCTTTATGATATGATGATTATATGATATATCTTGGTGCAACAAACTCGATCTGAGGGATTTGGAGGAGAGGAGCATTATGGGTAGGGTAGAAGCTTGGATATGGGAGCCTGAGGCTTTTGTTTGTGGCTGAGTCAGATCCAGTGCTCAGATCCGAAACCCATAGATTGAAGAGCAAATGAGAGACAACTACATACATGGCCGGCCTTAGGCATAGGCGAACTAGGCACTGTACAGGCCGGCCTCGTAAAGGAAGCAGTTTGTATTAATTAATTAATTAATTAATTAATTAATTAATTAATTAATTGTAATTATGTTACTTTTCTCATTATGCATTTGTACCCTGGAACCATGGGGCGAAGGGGGGGGGGGGGCAAGCACACACCCATTTTTATAGCTGCAGATTGGCCAGGAGGCTTCAACAGTTAAAATAAAAAATAAAAAAGTCTTCATTCCATGGTAGTAGAGTCTACTCCTTTAAGGAGAAACATGCATGCATCACATACACACACGCCAACGTGAATGCAAAGATGTTTTGCAGTCGCACGTGGAATTTAAACTAGCAGTTCAGTTATGAGAGGGGTTAAGTCCATGTGTTCGCATGTGGCTGTTTGGTTTAAAAAGACGCTAAGTGTATGTGCGTGTCTGTTTGTAGTTTAAACCAGGCTTCTGTATGCGATAGAAAGTGTGTCTGTGTGTGTGTGTGTGTGTGTGTGTATGTGTGTGTGTGTGTGTGTGTGTGTGTGTGTGTGTGTGTGTGTGTGTGTGTGTAACTCTCAACTGTCCAGATTTAGCATCGTAGTTTTTGTCTGATTCTCATACAGTCTGTGGTTCTGTAGTAAATTACAAAGAAATCAAGTCACTAAATAATGATTTTATATTTATTTATATATATATATATATATATATATATATATATATATATATATATACACGCGCACACACACACACACACACACACGACTTTCATACTTCATATCCTTCAGAAATGTACGTCAACACAAATCCTGTTGTTCTAGCAACTTTCTAAGTTAAAAGTGCAATATTTAAAATCTATCCCTATTTTTTCAGGCCTTTCCATTTGCATCCACATTATGTTAGGCTCTGTCCAGATTTCTTACACTAATAGGTTGAGAGGTATGCATACCTCTCAAATGAACAAATTTTGCATCATATTTTTGGCCTTTTTCTCATAAAATGTGTAGTTTTCTGGCAAATCACTGAAGATTTAAATAACTAAATGCTGTACATTTGAGTTTCAGCCTTCATTTCCTTCAGAAAATGCATGCTAGGACAAATGCTGCTGTTCTAGCAAATAAGTCTATAACAGCAATATTTATAATCTGCCCCTGTTTGTGGGCCTTTGACTCCCCCTATTGTTTTAAGCTTTGTTCAGAATTCTTGTGCTAAGAGGTTGGGAGGTATGGAGGTATGGTATGTAATGCCCTAGCTGCTGATTATTTGGTGCATTTTAAGGGGGGATAGGGGTTCTGTGTTTCTTAGTGTGCCCTCCTTTGTATAAGATGCCTAGTAACTATGAACTTGTTGGTTTCTCAGTCATTCCCTATTGCAATAGTAACAGTGTACCATTTTTTTCTTTAATGTAACGAAGGCAATTAATTCTTCAAGGGTAGCAAACACTGAATTTGTAGAAATTTAAAGTTATTTACTAGTGACAGCCTCTTCATTAGTTATAAATCTCTCTAAAATAGAATTATTCGAATGAATTTTACTTCTGCAGAGACTGTGCTTAATGACTGATACTAATGGATTGTAATGACAGAAATTTGAGTTGCTTACTGGAAAAATTTTCAAAACTACAAATTTAAAACACACTCTAACAAGTAGAAATATTTTCAATGGGCAACTAGCCATTTTTTGTTTATTAAATGGCACACTGTATTGTAGAATTTGAAAGCAGTGTTAGTAACATAACTGCCTTTGGTGCAGAAGGCTGTGGATTCTACTCCCACACCATGTAAATGGAGTGCTGGTATTGCAGTGCCCATATGACTGCTGATTATTTGGTGCATTTTAAGGGAGAAGGGGTAGGGATTCTACACTCCTGAGTATGTTCTCCTGTGTATGAGATGCCTAGTGTCTATGAACTTGTTGGTTTGTTAGTCATTTCCTATTGCAATATTACCAACTTACCAATTTTTTAATGTAATATAGGCAATTAATTAGAGTGTCTTCTGCGTGGAGACATGCGTGAATGGGCGTACCTTCGTTGAAGGTTGTGCGTCAGGGCTGGTAACTCGGCACGTAAAAATCAACTACCAATCATTAGCGGACCGGAGTTCTGCTGTGGTGACCCCTAACCGGGAAAAGTCGAAAGACTCAACAACATAGGCAATTAATTCTTCAGGAGTAACAGACTTTGAATTTGTAGATAAAACATTGAGATGTAAAGTTGTTTTCCAGTAGCAACATCTTCATTAGTTATAGATTTCTTTAATGTGGAATTATTCAAATGATTTTACTTCTGCAGAGATTGTGTGTATCTAGTAATACTGGTGGATTGTAATGACAGAAGTCTTGAGTGGCCTTTTATGGTTGAAATTTTCTGAAATGGCTAGTTACTGGTTCATGCAATTTCAGTGCTACCCGTTACTAAATATCTCAGTTCCATTTGTTTTATTTCTGTTACTATAGTCACTGCTTCTACTATAGTTGGCTTACATTTTGATTTCCATTTTCTAGTAATTACTTTTTTTGACAGCCACTATAATTAGACACAGCAAAGCCTCACCTACTGACTTCAGTCAAAGAATGTGTGATGCAGGTAAGAGTGTGGAGGTGTGTTGCCTAATGTAGATATGAATGTCTGAATATGTATGTGTGTGTGAGTGGGGAGGGTGCCTATGCCAACATGATGCATGGCCCTCAAGTGTAAATACTACCAGTGTCATAGGTGTGACAGTTCTAGTGGGAAAAATACAATTCTGAGTGTCAGGTATGAATTAGCATATATATATATATATATATATATATATATATATATAGATATATTGCTTGTATAAATTTGGAGGAAGCAAACATGATGTCTGCCACTCACATGCTCTAGATACATAGAAAAGAGACATTTATGTGGAAACTGCATTGTGCAAGTGTAGATCATATACTTGTATAATGTAACTAAAGTTGATAGGCATGTTTATGATGTTGCATGTAATATAAAGAGACAAAAAAAATAAACTAATGAATGTGTTATCATACAGAATATTGTGATTCCAGTCCCTGTGCAGGAATTTAAAATGTCTCTAAGAGGAGTGGCTGCAGAAAGAGACACTGTCTTCCTTTCTGGCATTTTGTTAGCTCACTTGAGTATTAAAACAAACTATGTATGATTTGAGTATGTGGGCACAAGAAGTACAGCTCTGTGTCAAAACTTATCTGTAATACTGAGAATGAGTTTATATACTGCACAGGGGGATTGTAGCCTAGTGAGTATATAAAGTAGTAACAGAAAGGTATTGTCCTTAATTTAAGGGCATATTTTACCAGGGACTTCCAGAGGAATATATGTTCATAGGTTGGTACTCGGCTGTCAGCCCTAGGGCCTATACAAGCCTAGTCATAACAATTCCTTGGCTATTTCTTCTCACACTTTTTATTCCCTGGACCCCTGTCTAGCAGGGTGACTGATGTGATCCCCGGGGTGAATTTCCTTTCTCCCATCCAATCATCAAGGTTCTTTTTGAAGAGAGCCAAAGAGGTGCTCTGCTTGACATGTATGGGCAGTCTATTCCAGAGTCTGGGAGCATGTTTTCTTTATTGTGATGACAAGATTTAGATCCCTGGAGCATGTGGCTCTGAGGGATTGGGATTTCTGTAAGTGTAGCATGTCCAACAACTCTGGGTTTGACATGGCTTTGTATGTTAAGCAGAGATCGCCTCAGAACAGACGATATGCGACAGAGTATAGCTGGAGTTTTTTAAGGTGGTCAGCATAGGGCATGTGCTTTAGGCCTGTGATTCTTTTAGTGAGGTATTTCTACGGCCTTTCCAGTTGTTGCAGATGTCTTGAGAGGTACATACCAAATGGGGCGTTGTATTCTATAATGGGTCTAATGAGGGATGAGTACAGTGGGACAATGACCTCCTTTTTTCTGGATGAAAAGCCCTTAGTGATGAGGTGTGCCACATAGAAGGATTTCCTGACTGTTGTGATGATGTGATTATTGAAGGTGAGGCCACTGTCCACCTGTGTCCCTAAGTCTCTTATCACACTTTTGGTGTTTATTGTACTGCCACCTATGTGGTAATTCACGGGTACATGTTTTTTCCCAAAGGGGATAACTATGCATTTCTTGGCATTGAGCTTGAGCCCATGGCTCTGGCACCAAGCATCTGTTTCTGTAAGGCCCTTTTGTAGAGTATCCACATCATTTGGGGTTTCAGTAATGGCTCCCAGTTTGCAATCATCTGTGAACTTTGTTAGCCAGAGTCCCTTAGTGTTGGCCTGTACTTCAGAGAAGTAGATGCCAAACAAGGGAGATCCCAGGACTGAACCCTGAGGTACTCCACTTGTCATTTGTCTGGAGCTGGATTTGAAGTCAGCTACTTTTACAGTGTGGGTTCTGTCAGTAAGCCAGTTGGCAACCCACTGAGTGATGTAGGGTAAACAGCCATGCAGGGCTCGAACCCAGGACCCTATATACCATAGTCACAGTAGTTTACCACTAAGCCATCACAGAAGGATGTATTTATTCAAGCAGTCAGTCATTTCAAAAGCATCAGATATTGTTTTTGATCACGTTGTTTATGAATAGTTAAAGCTAACTGTCCAGTCCTTGGAGACAGTAGTGCTTTGAGTAACAAACTGAAGCAGACTAAAATATTGCAATGACTTCAACATGTGCAGGTATTATTTGTTTCCATTTTAATTTTCTGAGGGTAACTCTTATTTTATGTTCTGCTTTAAAAACCTAAAGCTATTCTATAGTAAAGTCATGTTAATTATTTGAAAGACTTAGTACTGTATATTCGGCTTTAAAGGGGACTGTGTGTGTGACCCAGAACAGTGTACTGAGAGTGTTTTCTGAAGTGGAAAAGGTTTTTAATGCCTCAGAATAAAATAACTGTGATTTATAAAAAATCAAAACTACTTTATAAAAGAACAAAGCTACTTTAAAAATAAGAAATTGTTCATGTGGTAAAGGCCCTGCAGGGACATACAGATAATGACTAAATAGACTGCTTTGCTACTGGAGCACATATATGATCCATTCCTCTGTTAGTTCCACCCAGTGCAAGTTTTCCCAATTCTGCTTCCAACGGTCAGCAAATAGTGGGAGCCAACCACTTTTTGCAGAAAGTAACTCTTAGTGGTAATATTGAAGCATTCCTGCAGTTCTTTGAGTGAATTGCTGAAAGAAGAATGTGGTCAGCATTTAAGTGGGCTAGCCTTATGGTTTCTTATGATTTCTTCCTCACAAGAGAGATACAGAAGGCATAGATGGACGCCATAGGTTGCCTGTTTGTAATTATCAGGCACCAAAAACTGAAACACTGCCCAGACTTGGAGTGAATGCTAGTATTGGAGCTCATTGTTTTTGTTTCTTGCTTATCAGTTAGGAAACCAAAGCAATCCTGTCTGTGTGAAAGCATTTATATGTAAAGCTGTAGCACAAGAACAACTTAGTTACTCATGGTGGATCTATTAGAGAAGAAACCTGATGTTCTTCGTATTTCACTGTTGCAGTCATCACATTTGGGTTATCTGCTTGCAGTAGCCCTCAGTCGGCCTGATTAACAAAGTCTTGGGTCCTGCGTCTGTTGCTGTCCCTTCTTCCATGACATCAGGTCATCAGGTGTGTAAAACTTGCAGCCGACACCATTACATCAGTCTTTCTTGCCATGCGGTGCCCGAAGCAGAAGCAGTTCGCAAGTGCTGGTCGGCCGACTCCTGAAATTTTCATTTTCGAGTTTCAGAACCGAAGTCTTCAACTAAAAGCTAAGCACCCCTTTGGGGAAACTTTGTTTTGCTCTAAACCGATGTCAGTAAAAGTAAATAATTGCATTACTTGTGGAAAGCAAATGCCTCATAAAGATTTTCATTCATACTCTATTCATTGCCTAGGTCCTGACCACGATGTACCTCGCTGTTGGTTTTGTGCCTTATTTAAACCACGGACTATCCATCATCGGTATATTTTCGCCTCTAAATATTTTGGAGCTTGGTTCAATTATCATGATATGTCTTCGGTAAGCCATCCGACTACTGACATTCTGAAAAAACGCAAGGATAAAGACAAAGACAGGCCGCCTAGGTCCAAAGCTGCCAACGACGCTTCTCCTAAGCCAGTCACCAGTTCGCTGGTACTCAGTGAGGTGCTTTCTCAGCCCGTGATACCCACTACTTCAGATTTACAAGCCTCTACTGAGACCCATTCGGAGTTCGGTACGCTGCGAGATGCTTCAACTGTGGAACCTGCGGATGTCTCTACCTTGGATGGGTCCGGAGCCGCTGTGCAGGCATCGGCTTCTGAAGGTGTATTCAGGCCTACTGACTTGCATATTAAACCGACGCCATCTTCTTCTTCAAGGCCAAATCTCGAACCATGCCTAGAAAACTGACGCCCAGACTGCATCAGGCCTCTATGCCTAAAAAACAAATGATAAGAATGGCTGAAGACCTTATTACTTTAATCAGGGGAAGCCAACCTTCCCCTCTAACAGACCTAGGATTGAGTTTGCTTATGATACTTCTGACCAGGATTCTGAATTTTCTGTTTCCTCTGATGACCAGGATTTACCCTTATATACCTTTGAGGTTTCTGATGCAGAGGACTCTATTCCCGCTGCTTCTCCCCCAGAGGATTTCTCTTTTGGTGAAACTTTGCATACTCTCAGAGAGCATTTTCATTGGGAAAGTTAGGATTTCTCTGATTCTAAAAAGAGGCTTAGGTATTTCTTACTACTGCCCCAGCACAGGCCTTTAGCCATACCTCCTGTACTAGACATTGTTGAGGATGCCTTTTCGGAATCTAGCTTGGCCCCTGACTCTTTACCTCCTGCTCCCAAAAAAACTGATAGATATTACAGGGTCCCTGACTCTCACAAGTTCCTTTTTAAAAATCCTACTGTGGATTCTGAGACCATTTCACAGGGATCCAGGGGCATTAAAGCTACTACTACCAAAAATCCTACCCCCTCTGATAGAGTCTCCAGGGCACTGGATAGATGGAGTAAGAAGGTATACACTTCTGCAACTTTGGCCATTAGGGCCTTAAACTGCCAGTTTCATATATTAAAGTATCAGCAGCATATTATTGGATTGCTTAAACAGAAAATTATGTTGATTCCTGATTGTGCTAAAAATAAGGGTTTACAGGATTTACTACATTCAGCTGAACAAGTTGGAAAACATACTTTGCAATGTGGTTTTGATTCAGTAGAGGCATCTTGCAGGGCTGCTGTAACTGGGTCTGTACTTAGAAGGCATGCTTGGCTTAAGGAGCAATCCTTGCCAGATCATGTTAAAGTGAAATTACTGGATGCTCTCTTAAACCAGGACCGCCTGTTTGGCAACAAGGCAGAAGAAGTTCTTAAAAAGATGGAGGAAAAAGCTAAATCTATGTAAACTGTTAAATATTTTTTACAAGTACAACCCCCAAGGTTTAGTAGGCATTGGCCTTCCAAGAATTGGTCCTTTCCTGCCTCTTCCAGACCTTCTCAGTCCAAACCCAGATCCAGCAGAGCTCCCAGGCTTCAGTCCCAGGGTACGCACAGGACTAAGCAGTGGGGGGCCTCCTCTTCTAAATCAGGGAGTAATAAAACTCCCCCCATGGTAAACTGATTAAATGACTTCTTTTTAAAATGTCCAAGCACTTCTCCACTGATTGCCCCTTTGGGGGGAAAGATTGCTCTTCATGCAAAGAACTGGGAACTCATTACCCAGGACAAATGGGTTTTAAATATAGTGTCCCAGGGATACAGATTTCACTTCTACACACTACCAACACCAAGCGGATGGCCAGATCTACCCCCAAATCAGTGGGCAGAGGCCCAAAAGCAACTACTTTCTCTCTTAAGCATGGGGGCTATTCAATTGGTACCAGAAGAGGAAAAGGTTTCTACTCTAGACTTTTCCTGGTACCCTGTAAAGACAGTTCATGGCATCCTATCCTGGACCTGTCTACTCTAAACACATTTTTGGTGATTCCAAAATTCAAGATGCTGACTCTTCACCAATTGCTCCCTATGCTAAGCAATGATGCCTGGTTGGCAACACTAGATTTAAAGGAAGCATACCTGCACATCCCAATCAGGGAATCTTGCAGAAGATACCTACGCTTCAAAGCAGGCTACACGCACTATCAGATGTTCTTCATGTTTCACTGTTGCAGTCAATACATTTGGGTAATCCTGCTGGAAGGTTGCCCTCAGTTGGCCTGAATTCCAAAGTCCTGGGTCCTGTGTCGGCTGTTGTCACCACTTCCCTTACATCAGGTCATTAGGGGTATAAAAGAAGAAGCCGACGCCATTTTCTTTAGTCTTTCTTGCCGCGCGGTGCCTGAAGCAGAAGCAGTTCACAAGTGCCAGTCGGCTGACTCCTGAGATTTTCGAGTTCGAATTTCAGATCCAAATTTGAATTTCAGATCCGAAGTCTTCTATAAAGCTAAGTACCCTGTTGGGGAAACTTTTTTCTTGCTCCAGAACCGATGTCAGAAAAAGTTAATAATTGCACTTCTTGTGGGAAGCAAATATCTCATTAGGACTTTCATTCTTACTGTATTCCTTGCCTAGGCCCCGATCATAACTTTCTGGGTTGTCGGTTTTGTGCTAGATTTAACCAATGCACTATTAAGCGTCGGTATGATTTTGCTTTGAACTACTTTGGACGCAGGTTTAATTATCCAGATATGTCGGCGGAAAGCCATCCGACTACCAGAGTTCACAAAAAATGCAAAGAAAAAGAAAGACACCCAAGGCCCAAAATCGATGACGAAGCTTCTCCTAAGCCAGTTGCCAGTTCACAGATTCTCAGTGAGGTGCTTTCGCAGCCCCTGATGACCGCTACCTTAGAGTCACAGGCCGCTACTGACTCCCACGTGGAGTTGGCCATGCCGCTGGAAACTCAAGGTATTGAAGCCTCGGATGTTAATCCTTCAGATGGGTCTGGAGCCGCTGAGCTGGCACCGGCTTCTGAGGGTGTATTCAGACCCAAACATCTATACATTAAACCGACTTCAAAGGCAAAGACTAAAGCACCTTCAAAGACAAAGAAGCAAACTCAAGAGCCACATGGACAGGCCTCCACGCCCAAAAAACAGATGCTGAAAATGGCCGAAGACTTGATTACCTTGATCAGGGGTTCCCATCCCCCTCCTGATAAGAGGCCTAGGCAAGAGACTGACTATGAATCTTCAGATCAGGTTTCCATTTCTTCTGATTCCTCTTCTGATCAGGAATATTCTCCCCCCCCCCCCCACCCCCATGAGGGTTCTGATGCTGAAGAATCCATACCTTCAGCTTCTCCTCCTGAGGACTATTCCTTTGGGGAAACCTTACATACCATGAAGGAGCATTTCCAATGGGAGAGCCAAGATTTTTCAGAATCTAAAAAGAGGCTCAGGGATTTCCTGTTACTACCTCAGCACAAGCCACTTGCCATTCCCCCTGTGTTAGACATTGTGCATGATGTGTTTTCGGAGTCTAGCCTTACCCCAGACTCCTTACCTGCAGCTCCTGTTAAGCCTGATAGATATTACAGGGTTCCTGACACACATAAATTCCTTTTTAAAAACCCTGCTGCTAACCCAGAAATTATTTCTCAGGGTCCCAAGGGAGTCAAGGCTTCCGCTGCCAAAAACCCTATCCCTTCTGACAGGGATTCTAGGGCTCTGGGCAGATGGGGAAAAAAGGTTTACACATGTGCTACCTTGGCTATAAGGGCCTTAAACTGTCAGTTTCATATGCTCAAATATCAGCAACATGTCATGTCATTGCTTAAACAGAAAATGTTGTTAAACTCTGAATGTGCAGAAAACAAGGAAATGCAGGATATGTTGTATGCAGCTGAACAAGTTGGAAAGCATACTTTGCAATATGGTTTTAATTCTTTAGAGGCCTCCTGCAGGGCCGCAGTAACAGGTTCTGTAATTAGAAGGCATGCTTGGTTAAAGGAACAAAATCTGCCTGATCATGTTAAAGTTAAATTATTAGATGCACCTTTACAGCATGATACTTTGTTTGGTGTTAAGGCAGAAGATGTGTTAAAGAAAATGGAAGACAAGGCTAAATCTATGCAAATGGTCAAAGATTTCTGACATGTACAGCCACCTAGGTTTAGTAGACACTGGCCAACAAAGAAATGGTCCTTTTCTGTGTCAGACAGACCTCAAAGGGGCAGACCCAGACACCCTACAGGCAGATCCCAGGTGCAAGGTTCATACAGGTCAAAGCAATGGGGTGCTTCTACCTCCAAAAGTGGCGAAGACAAGTCACAACCCTACAGAAAACAACCCCAATGACTTCCCCCTGCCTGCACCAAGCACTTATTACCTGGCAGCATCTTTAGGGGGGAAATTAGCATTTTTTTCTCAAAATTGGCACATTATAACCCAGGACAAGTGGGTTCTAAATATCGTGTCACAAGGCTACAAGTTCCATTTCCATACCCTGCTAAAGCAAACGGCTGGCTAGATCTGCCAAAAAATCGATGGGCAGAGGCACAAAAATAAGTCTCATCCCTCATGGACATGAGGGCCATTCAACAAGTGCCAGAGCAAGAGCGGGGGCAAGGATTTTACTCGATTGTTCTTAGTGCCCAGAAAGAACAAGACCTGGAGGCCAATACTGGACCTATCGATCCTGAACACATACCTGGATATACCAAAATTCAAAATTTTGACTTTGCAGCAGCTTCTACCCATGCTGGACAAGAACACTTGGCTTGTAAATTTAGACCTAAAAGAGGCATACCTGCATGTCCCAATCAGACAAATATGCAGAAGATACCTCAGATTCAAGGCTGGCTCAATGCATTACCAATTCTCTGCACTGCCCCTTGGCTTATCTACTGTGCCCAGGGTCTTTCCAAAGTGCCTGGCACCAGCAATTGCATTCTGCAGACAACGAGGAATACAAATATACCCTTAATTGGATGACTGTCTAATTCAAGCAGAGAACAAGGACATCCTTTTACAGCATCTGGCATTTGTGAAAAGACTTCTAACATGCCTAGGGTACATAGTTAACGAAAAGAAATCAAACCTCGTACCCTCTCAAGAGATAATATTCCTGGGTGCAAGCTTAAATACAACTGCCCAGATGGCTTATCTCATGCCAGACAAACAAAGGCAACTAACTACCTATTTCACCATGTTAGCAACAAAGGCCCAGTTATCTGCAAGAAAAATTCTGCAGGCTTTGGGCTTCATGACATCCTGCATCCTATTAATTCCATATGCAAGACTGCATATGAGGAAACTTCAATGATACCTAAAAAGTATTTGGACTCAACATTACCACAGCCTGGAAACCATAATTACTCTCGTTCCCTGCCTGCAAAAGGAGTTTCGATGGTGGGCAAAGGCTTGTCACCAAAACAAGGGACAGCCATTCACATTACTCCCAGCCAGGCAGACACTAACAACAGATGCATCAGATTATGCCTGGGGGGCCCACATGGCAGGAAGATGAATTCAGGGAACATGGACCTCAAACCAAATGCATCTACATATCAATCAAATAGAGATGCTAGCTGTTCAAAATGCCCTGACAGCCTTCAAGGACCTACTTCATCCAGGACAACTACTGATAAAGACAGACAACACCATGGTCATGTGGTATATAAACAAGCAGGGGGGCACTCATTCTTACCCCCTTTGCAGACTAGTTATGACTTTGTGGGATGCAGCATTGACTTACCAAGTACATCTGCAGGCACAATTCCTGCCAGGAAGGAAAAATACTCTGGCAGATGAACTAAGCAGAAACCTCATGGCTCCCCATGAGTGGCAGCTGGATCCACAAGTCTTCAACATGATAACAAGGAAATGGGGATGCCCGGACATAGATCTATTTGCCTCCCCTCACAACTACCAAGTAAAGAGATTCTGCACAAGGATTTATCACAGACAAGCATGGAAAGTGGACGCCCTATCCTTCAACTGGAAAAACCTATCAGTATATGCCTTTCCCCCTCTGCCTGTCCTCCCCAAGGTACTCCTAAAGGTCAGACAGAAGAAGCCAAAGATGATTCTGATTGCACCAGACTGGCCCCGCCAGCACTGGTACCCAATATTAAGGAGCATGTGTTAATGCCCAGCTTGGACCTCGCCTCAAGTACCTCATCTACTATCCCAGCAAAACAATCAGATCCTGCACAGCCAGCTCAGAACATTAAACCTGGCAGCATGGCGAATAATGTAGTCATACAAAACACACCTCTCAGCAAAGCTGTGATGGATGTAATTTTGGAAGCCAGAAGGCCTAGTACTAGAAAATCTTATGCTGGAAAATGGAAGAGATTTTGTGCTTGGGACCAGGCACAAGGAACAGATACAACTGTACCAAATATTCCTCAGATTTTACAATAGTTAACTGAAATGCTGGACAAAGGCCTATCTTTTTTGTCTATTAAAATTCATGCCTCTGCCATTTCAGCCCATTACAATGCAGAGCCACCAATCTTTTCTCATCCCTTATTAAAACAGTACCTCAGAGGAGCCAAAAATTTAAGGCCTCCAAGGAGATCACCAATGCCTGCATGGGACCTCAACTACATCTTGGAAAAACTCACCCTAACCTCCTTTTGAGCCAGCTGCTACTGAGGATATAAAGTTTTTATCTTGGAAAACAGCTCTGCTCCTAGCAATAACTTCTGCAAGACGAGTTTCAGAGCTACAGGCACTCATGGCTGTGGAACCTTTTATCATTTTTTCATCCGGACAGGGTCTCCCCTGAGGACAAACCCAACATTTATGCCTAAAGTGGTGTCCAGTGTGGCTCTTAATCAAACCATTCATCTGCCAACTTTCTATCCAAATCCACAGAACAAGGGGGAAAGAATTCTACATTCTTTGGATGTACACAGACAGCTTAGATTCTACTTGGACAGAACCAAAATTTTCAGAAAGACAGAGCAATTACTAGTGGCATATGCTGCAGGATCACAAGGAAAGGCTATCTCAAAGCAGACTATTTCAAAGTGGATAGGCCACTGCATTTGCTTCTGCTACTTATACCATGGCGAGCCAGTGCCTAAGGGCATTAGGCCACATTCCACCAAAGCTGCAGCCACTTCAGCAGTCTTTCTCAGGGGAGTCCCAACCAAGGACATTTTAGAAGCAGCTACTTGGAGTTCAGTGCACATCTTTACAAAGCACTATCATCTGCCACTCTACTCTAAATCCAGGGCAGGCTTTTGCCACTGCAGTTCTGCAGGGTCTCATAGCCGCTCCTAATGCTGTTTAGCTCCAGCCTCCCAACCATAGCTTTGGAAATCTACCCAAATGTAATGACTGCAACAGTGAAACACGAGGCAACATAGTACAGTTGTGTACACTTACCATAAATGTAGATGTTCGAGTGTATTCACTGTTGCAGTCCAGGTTACCCACCCGCCATTACCCCTTTTCTTCTGATGGAACCTATCTTTCCTTCTCTGATTTATACAACCTGTGTGGTGTATTTGCTTGTGGATGAAGGTAAAGTTTATATTGCTGCATGTAATTTGATATATAGATATAAAATTTGTCTACCCTATTAGGGGGCACCTGACATCTGGGGCAAGAAAAACTAAAGAAAATGGCGTTGGCTGTTTCTTTTATACCCCTGACAACCTGACATCAGGGAAGGGGTGACGACAGCTGATGCAGGACTCAGGACTTTGGAATTCAGGCCGACTGAGGGCAACCTGCCAGCAGGATTACCCAGATGTAATGACTACAACAGTGAATACACTCGAACATCTACATTTATGGTAAGTGTACACAACTGTACTTTCTCTGCACTGCCCTTTGGCTTATCTACTGCACCCAGGGTATTCACAAAGTGCCTAGCTCCAGTCATTGCATTTCGCAGGCAAAGGAATATTCAAATATACCCATACCTGGACTATTGTCTAATTCAGGATGAAAGCCAGGACATACGTTTGAATCATCTGGCCTTTGTACAAAGGGTGCTAACTTGTCTGGGGCACACCATAAATGAAAGGAAATCACACCTGGTACCCTGTCAACAAATTATATTTTCTTGAATACAACTTCCCAGATGGCTTTCCTCACACCAGAGAAACAAATTCATTTGACAACCTACTTCAAACAAGTGACCACAAAAACCCTGCCATCTGCAAGGCAAATACTACAAGCCTTGGGGTTCATGGCCTCCTGCATTCTTCTAATTACATATGCAGGACTGCATGTGAGGAAACAACAGTGTTATCTAAAAAGCCTATGGTGTCAACATTCTCAGGATCTAGAAGCAATGATTCTTATCATACCTTGCCTGCGCCTAGAGTTTCTTTGGTGGGCAGAAGCCTGCCATCAAAACAAGGGACTACCATTCACGCTACCCCCTGCTGCCCAAACCCTAACAACAGACGCATCAAGCTATGCATGGGGGGGCTCACCTGGCAGGAAAGTGCATTCAGGGCAAATGGAACCCAAGTCAAATGCACCTGCATATCAATCAAAAAGTACAGAATGCTCTGACAGCCTTCAAGGACCACATTCTTCCAGGACAATTAATGGTAAAGACAGACAACACCACTTTTATGTGGTACATCAACAAGCAGGGGGTACACATTCTTTCCCCCTCTGCAAACTAGTCATGGCATTGTGGAACACAGCCCTGAGCTACCAAGTGCACCTACAAGCTCAATTCCTGCCAGGAAAACTAAATACACTGGCATATGAACTAAGCAGAAACTTCATGGACCCACATGAGTGAAAACTGGAACCAAGGATTTTCAACATGTTGACAAGAAAATGGGGGAGCCCTGATATAGACCTGTTTGCCTCCCCCCCCAGAACTATCAATTGGACAAATTTTGCACAAGGACTCCCCACAAACAAGCTTGGAAAGTGAATGCTCTGTTCTTCAGCTGGTAAAAACTATCAGTTTATGCCTTTCCTCCTCTGCCTCTGCTCTCCAAAGTAATACTAAAGATCAAACAAGACAAAGCAAGGACGATTTTGATTGCACCAGATTGGCCATGCCAACACTGGTACCCCCTCTTGTGCATTGTGTCACTGTTGGCCCCATGGCACCTGCCTCAGACTCCTACCCTATTGTCTCAGCAGGAGAACCGGATTCTGCACCCTCAGCTTCAAACACTGAACCTAGCAGCCTGGCTAATTACCTAATCTCTCCTTTACCTTCCCTCAGTAAACCTGTGATGGATATCATTTTAGAGGCAAGGAGGCCTAGTACTAGAAAATCTTATGCTGAAAAATGGAAAAGATTCTGTGCTGGAACCAATCTCAAGGGATGAGCACAGTAGTGCCCAATTTGCCTCAGATTTTACAATACTTAACTGAGATGCTTCACAAGGGCCTCTCTTTCTCCTCCATCAAGATTCACACCTCAGTCATTTCAGCTCATTATAACACAGACCCTCCCCTCTTCTCTCATCCACTGCTCAAGCAGTTCCTCTGAGGGGGCCAAAAATCTACGACCACCCAGGAGACCTCCAACTCCAGCCTGGGACCTTAACTTTGTATTGGAGAAACTCACGCTTCCTCCTTTCAAGCCAGCTGCTATTGCAGACTTAAAATTCCTTTCTTGGAAAACAGCTATCCTTTAAGCAATCACTTCAGCAAGAAGGGTACCTGAATTACAGGCCCTCATGGCAGTGGTGCTTTTCATCATCTTTCATGCAGACAGGGTATCCGTCAGGACCAATCCCTCCTTCATGCCCAAGGTGGTATCCAGTGTGGCCCTTAATCAGTCCATTCATTTGCCAACCTTCTTTCCTAATCCATAGAACAAAGGGGAATGGATACTGCACTCCTTAGATGTGCACAGACAACTTAGATTCTACTTGGGCAGGACTAAACCTCAAAGGAAATCTGACCAACTGCTGGTGGCATTTGCTACAGGGGCAGAGGGGAAGGCTATTTCAAAGCAAACTATTTCCAAATGGATAGGCCATTGCATTAATTTCTGCTACAAGCACCATGGAAAACCTATCCCATAGGGGATCAGACCCCACTCAACCAGGGCTGCATCTACCTCTACAGCCTTTCTCAGAGGCGTCCTTACCAGGGACATCTTAGAAGCTGCTACCTGGAGTTCTGTACAGACTTTCAACAAGCATTACCATCTGCCATTTTTCTCTAAATCCAGAGCTGGCTTTGCCACCGCAGTCTTGCAGGGCCTTATAGCTGGTCCTAATGCTATCTAAATTCCTCCTCCCATCCTTAGCTTTGGGAATCTACCCAAATGTGATGACTGCAACAGTGAAACACAAAGAACATAGTACAGTTGTGTACACTTACCATAAATGTAGATGTTGGAGTGTATTCACTGTTGCAGTCCTGGTTACCCTCCCACCAGCCCCCTTACTTCTTTTGGCTGTACCTCTACTCTCCTTTACTATGCTCAAAAGCTTTTTGGTGTATTTGCTTTTTTGTTGGAGGTATAACCTTGTATATTTATAGATTTAATTGCTTCCCATTAGGGGGGCACCTGACATCTGGGGCAAGAAAAACTGATGTAATGGCATGTTTTGTACCCCTGACGACCTGACGTCACGGAACAAGGGACAGCAACCGACGCAGGACCCAAGACTATGTTAATCAGGCTGACCGAAGGCTACTGCAAGCAGATAACCCAGATGTGATGACTGCTACAGTGAATACAGTCGAACATGTACATTTATGGTAAGTGTGCACAACTGTACTTTTCCATACCTAGTGTGGTCCAAAGGTAGGTGATTCAGCCCACTTCCACAGCCATGGAAAATCTAATAATGTTGGTAGAAAGAAAGAGTTAAATGTTGATGAAAGCACTTATTAGTTTTAATAAATTTTGAGTTCATAGTACTGTTTTATTGTGGTTTAGTATACAAATATACACTTATTTTTTGGGAGTGGAACCTAGTTGATTTGCATGTTTGCTTGCTTCTTTATTTTTTGTGTAGTAGGTAAGTGAACTGGCCCTTGTTTCCTTTTTAGCACTGCAAGGGCCACAAGTGTAAAGATGAATATGGTGTGTGTGTGTGTGTGTGTGTGTGTGTGTGTGTGTGTGTGTGTGTGTGTGTGTGTGTGTATGTATAAATATAAATATATATATATATATATATATATATATATATATATTTATATGTATATAGTTCCCCTTCGTATGACTGAATTAACATAAGCCTGAAGCTCATAAGCCTGAAAAGTCAAATGCCTGAATATCAAAAGCCTGAAAACACAAAAAATACATATACTGACTTTAAACAACAGAAACCATATTCATTTCCATGTGGGGGGCTGCACCCCCCACACCCCCTGCTACTTAAATATACCGACTCCGAGATTGTACTTAGTGTAATGAAGTGCAGTCTTGGAGTTGATATAGTTAAGTAGTAGGGGATGTGGGGAGTGCAGGGGGGGCTTGTCCCCCTTTTTATACTTAGTGGAAATTAATATGGTTTCTGTTGCTTAAAGTCAGTATATGTATTTTTTGTGTTTCCAGGCTTTTGAGTTTCAGGCTTTTGTAGTTTCAGTCATATGAAGGGGAACTATATATATATATATATATATATATATATATGTATATATATATATATATATATATATATATATATATATATATATATATGTATATATATAGATTTAGATGTAGGTAGATAAATATTATTCCTGAAACATTTCTGTCACTTTGTACTCCATCTCGTTCCCTGCATCTTTTCCTCACACTTTTACCTGTACTCTACTCTGTCACATGAAATAATCCCATCCATATCCTACCTGCTCACCTGGTTCAGTGTATTTCCCATAAAAATATGTCCCCATTTTGTCTCCCAGTTTTCCCTCCAAATGGCGAACATTCCAAGCTCTTCCATTTTCAGTGATAGCACCTTCTAACTGTTGACATGGAATTCCACTGCTCTAAACTCCTGTCTATTCTAGTTTCTAATACAGAATTAAAGTCTTCCCTGTCATCCTTCTCCCCTGCTTCATACTGATACACACTCACAGATGCTCTGTAAGCTTCTCATCATTATTCACATTGAGTCCATAATATGATGCAAGAAATATCCCATTCCCCACCGATTCATATATCCCTAACACTCATCTGTCTCCTCTGCCTTACAGTGTTTATACTGTCATCTTACCTGATCATGCACCAAAATACATGACCCTCTCTTGCCCACCAGGACATGACACCCCCAGTCTTTTATAGCCCTTCTTTTATAATTTAATTTCCTTACAGTTTTATTTTCAGCTGCTGTAACATAATCATCTTAATCTGCTCCCTTAATAACTGATCTATAATCCCTTCTCTCTTAATAGGATTATTTACTGTTCCAGCATTTTGTTTTCCCACCTGAACCTCCCACACTCCCTACTCATTCTGTGATGTCTCCCTGCTGAATTGTTGGAGTTGGACATCATGGATTTATGGACAATCCCCTCAAGGCTACCTGTGTACCCCCAAGCAGCAAGAAATCTTAGTCACTTATCACTGTCAGTCCCCTGATATCAGCAACTCCCTTCACAGTCATTCCTAGCTCTTGGTATACTGATGCCATTAAGCAGCAGTCATTTCTCAAGATCTTCCTCCCAGTTTAGGACACCTATCCTAGTCAAGGGGTTCCAAGACTTATGCAAAGCTTCCATATGAGACTGCTATTCATTCTATACTGTTAATATAGCATCTAAACTTCCTGTTATACAGAACTGATCAAACCTTCACTTCAAGTTTCAGAATTCTGTAACCAATCATTTCTAAATTGTCTAATCACTGGATTCATGTCAGTCATAGATGAGCAGTTATACAAGTCCTTATGAATCTAATCCAGATCACTGAATATGACTTTCTACAATCACCAACATGATTTTTTTAAGGAGGGCAAGCCTCCTTGCACTTCCCTTGTGGGGGTAGCTCTCAACCTCTCAGCAGAAGAAATCTGGACAAGGCCTAAAATATTGGGGGTACAAAGGCCGAAAAATAGGGACAGATTTTAAATGTTGCTCTTATAAACTTAAAAAAGTTGCTAGAATAACAGGTTTGATGTTAGCATACATTTTTTGCAGGACATGAAGTCTAAAATTCAAATGTCTGTTGTTATTTAATGATTTCAGTCCTCAATGGTTTGCCAGAAAACCAGTAATGTTATGAGAAACAGACTGAAAATATGAGGGAAAAATCTGGACATTCTGCAAAAATTTGGATTGTTGAGAGGTACGGCGGAGGAGATTCCTACAACCCAATGTATGTATACTTACTCCTTGGTTGGGGGAAGAAGACAGTATCAGTGATCGTTGAAACCAGTAAGTCATTGATCCTGTCCTACTGAACTGGGATTCATACGTGTCAATCATTTAGTTGTCTGTTTCCCCTAATAACTCACCTGTCTGCCTCTAACTTTGATTTACTCCAGTATTTTCCCTTCAAAAAGTTACCTCCTCTCCTTCCTTCATTAAAACAACAAAAAAAGTTAACATCCAGTAATATATAATAAGATATTCTTAATGCAAAACTTTTCTCATTTTAGTTGAATTGGTGGTAAAAAGTAAAAAAAAAATTAAATATTGCTAGTATGCAAAAGATCCCCACATTGAGGACAAACATTGAAAGTAAAAAAATGTCATTCTGCTGGTATTCCAAAGTTCTTCAAGTGCGTACTGCTGGAGCCTTCAAGCATCCTTATTGTGTCAGCATCCATTTCTTCGTTATGAAATATTAAAGAACAGTCTTACCTCTGCGTTTTGCTGGCTCGAGTTGGCTCACATGTGCAGCATGCCCTTTCCAATGCAGCTTCATTTCGCTTCAGAAGTCTACATGCACCTGTACTTTGACTTCCTTGCAATCTTATGTTGTGTCCCTCTCTCACTCTCTACACCAGTATAAATCATAATGGAAGAAGAAAGAAAAAGGCTGAAATGTCAGCAACTGACAACACATATCCCTCCATCTCCTGCTCTCTTAAATTGTAGTAATTTAAGTGGTAAATAATCTGACACTGTCAGTCATCTCCATTCTCATCTGATCCATTGAGTAGCAGAATCATCTTTGTGCCCTTAAATTGTAGTAATTTAAGTGGTAAATCATCTGACAATGTCAGTCATCTCCATTCTCATCTGATCCATCGAGTAGCAGAATCATCTCTGTGCCCTTAAATTGTAGTAATTTAAGTGGTAAATCATCTGACACTGTCAGTCATCTCCATTCTCATCTGATCCATCGAGTAGCAGAATCATCTTTGTGCCCATACTTTAATGTATTCATTTAGATTGAATTTCTTTCTCCCTTCTCTTAAGTGGGGAACACTTCCTGATTAATTCTTTTTTCACTGATGCTGCACCTTAATAGGGTGGAGGGGGGTGTTTAGTCTTTGTCACTCGCAAATCATTTTGTTGCCTCAGTTTACCCTGCTGCCTTCCCACTGATGCCTGACACCTCAGTATGGTCATCTGTCTTAATGTCCTCACAGTTTCACCAGTGCATCTTACCCTCAGTAACCTTGGTATATAACTTGACCAGCTTTTCCAAAGTCTTTCAGAAATGTATACGCCAATGCCAGGTTACTTTCGATTGCAGCAGGTTCACAGTTATCATTGCTGTTCTTTCCTGTCATAAATTAGTTATGGCTGGGATTAGTTGCAGCCTTTTTTGATGCATCAGAGCAGAAAAGTCATCTGGCACCCTAACTCAGTATCCAGACCTTAATATAGTTCCATTCAGTAACTGCTATTTTGTTGTAAAACTATAGAGCTTTACCATCATCTGCATGGGGTTGTCTGTCTACCCTTCATGCTGTCCAAACTGAAAGGTTCTGCCATCACTTAGATTTAGGATTCCATCCTCCCCTGACATCTGTCTTAGCAGTGACTCCACATCAGCAACAGAATCACCTGCTTCCAGCCTTACCAGCAGGCCACTTATCCAAGCATTATCTCTTTTCAGCCCATTCTCAGTCATTCTGCTTTTCAGTCATGGGCGTTATTACCACTCTAAGACGTAAATTCATTTTCTTATCTCATAAATGACCTCTTCAGTTCTACATTTCTGCTGTCCACAACATGCACTTTCCTCTTCGGTGTCATTATCTTCCCAGAGAGCTGTCATTTCCTGTCTCATTGCTCCCAGCTCTAACATGAGGCCATCTAGCTTTGCAAGTAATGCCTGATGTATTTTATCTTCCATTCTTGTGCCTAATTCTGTTTCAACTATATTTTCTGACATCCTCATTTTTTAACAGCATAACTGTTCTGACTTCGCTCAAGAGTGGTCCAAAACTGGCAGATTTGTTACTCTATTCTCAGCATCAGCATTTAAGTTTAAGAGTCAAGCTGCTATATCATAGATGGCTCCACAATGTACCTAGAATATCTCCATTTTGCTGTTGCCTAAGCCAGGTGGATTCATATTCTTTGCAGCTGAACTCCATTTCCCAGTTCTGTGCCTAGCCAATTCCATTAATAAACAGACTGAAAGTCCAGGACTTGCTAAGTACCTTATAGCCTTTAACTTAATTGAGGGGTACTGACAGGTGCCAGTCTTGTGTATGGTAAAGGAGAAGATGGCATTTTTTATGGTAATCAATATTAGTTAATGAATAAGCGTCTTTGGCCATGTAGACCTCATACAGCTGCCTATCCAGATTACATAGTTATCTAGTTTCAGGATTGGGAAAACCATTTACTTAAGATAAAGTCAGTACTCAGCTTTCTGACAGAGGATAGGTCGATGGTCAGTTAAACTATTTTTGGCTTTTTATGGCCAGTTACAGTAAACTCACCTTTGTCCTGGAAGAGGACTTTATATGTTAAGTGTATTGTAGGCAGAGTTTGTGTTAAGCAATAAGTGGAAAAGTGGTGACCCATTATAAGATAACCTTAGCTGGTCGTTGAAACCCTGGTACAGTCCTGTTTAGGACTAGTGAGTAACGTGGCTTTAATCCCATTTTCCAAACTAACTACCCTTCTTACATTCCCGACTAGGGTCCCCTCCTGTCATGTGAAAGGAATGAGGAAACAGAATTGATATTTTTCTTTAGAGGCCATTTGTAGACACCTAGTCGTAGTCATGCCAAACTTCATGCTGAAGTTCTTTGTCCAGACAAATGCATTGGAAATTTTTCTAGGACTGTTTGTCAGCTGATCATAGGAACTAGGGACTATTCTGTGCTGCGTCTGTGATAGACATTATTTTGGGAAGACTAGTGATGTGTAATCTTGAAATGGGAATGCTTTGCAATCAAGTGGGCCTTAAAACCATCTCTCACTTTCTCCTTGGCTGCAACTTCTGACTCGTCATCTCTAGTGACCCTCCTCTGCTTGACTCATCTGGTTTTGGATGGGAGTACGCAAACAACCTGATGATTTTTACTCTGCAGCCTTTTGCATATTATTGCTGGTCAGGCTTGGTCAGCCTGTAACAACATTTGTACTTCTACGATGTTTATGCAACTGATCTCACCTCAGGTTCTAAGATAGTGATAAGGGTATATTGTATGTGGGTGCTGAGACAATGAAAAGCTAGTTCTAGGCCAGGCTGACATCTGACCCTGCTAGCATGAGCTTTTAAACACAGAGGGTAGTTGATTAGAATTCATCCGAAATTTGCTAAGTGTTGTGGAAGGTAAGATTGTGCTAAAGTTGAACAGGAGGTCTAACACAGCTAAACCAGGGAAGGACCTGACTGTGATGAATTCGAACAAGAGGTCTACAAAAGCTGAAACGGGGAAAGACCTGTATTATTTCAGAGGATCAAAGCTGTTTCACTCTCTGGAATCAATTGTACTGTATTTTAGCTATGAGAGAAAACAAAAATGAGAAGAAGTATACTGTTTCTGTATAGTTAAAAGTGGTTCACTCCCTGGAAGCAAAGCTGCTCTGAGGAAGACACTGAAACATATTTTAGTATCTTAATGCCTGATAGAGGAAGACTGACAGTGTGTTTTGTCCTGAGAATGTTAATTTTAAAGGAATTGTTTTTTAAAGGAATTGTTTAAGTGGGCACATATATGTTGAGTCCTGTAAGGCTCCATATGTGTTCCCCAGCTTGGACTAAAACAGGTTTAGGCAGTTTGCAGATGGAATAAGGCTAAAGGAGGGATGTCCTTTTCATGTGGTTGCAGAAATTAAACCTTCACAAAATAAGCCGTTTTCAGCAAGCTCTTGATTAGAGATTGCTGGCCATGGTAGTATCTATCCCGATTCCATTAAAACAGAAACATCTTTTGAGGATGAGGCCTAGTAAAAAAAGCTGTAAAAGCTGAGACTCTCAAACAAAGAAGGTACCTAGTACTTGCTACTGAAGTTAAGAATTTATGGTAGAGTAAAAAAAACATAAGGAAGAGTATATATGGCATTCCTTTTAAGTATCTTGATAGCAACAGTATTTCCAATTAATTAAATTCTACCACTCAAAAAATATAAGGGTCAGCACATGATGTCCTATAATGTTTCCTGGTAGATAGAAAGACGGTCTTCTACCACTGACATTTTACCTGTATAAAAGGGCCTAAACTGAGAGTCAAGGACAGTCAAGAATGAGAACATCATCAAAGCTTCTGAGGTTTTCAAAGACTGAGAGCTGGATGCTCCTTTCTACGTGCTTTTTTTGCTGGTAGCTTGTTGGCCCTACTTAATAATTGAGAGATTGAAGGAAGGCCTGCAGGTATGGCAGTTCTGCATTGCAAAATGAACTTTGTAATTAGGTAGCCATTTTAAATGTCAGAACTCTTTAGCGAGTCCCTTAATATGGAGATTGGATGGTTAGAAAGCAGACTTTCATATAATAAGTCTGAGTTGGCCATATCTCAGAATATTTCCTTTTCTCTAAGGTATGGTGTATATATACATTAGATTTAAAGGAGAAGAAGCGATGTTCGAAATTTGCACTTTAACGGTATTTTCAGTCTTTTTTCAGTGTGTGTCTGCACAAGGCGGTATGAGTGCGAGCATTTCAGTAGGGAGACACCTAATTATATAACCATATAATGAGCCATGTGGGTTATAGCCTGGAGGATGCACAGTACTTTTGAGAAACTATATCCAGAATTTACAGTAAAACAGTTTGGAAGAAAAGAAAAGGAGAGGGACTGGTGAAGGAGTGAAATTGAAGGGGCGGATACTAACAGCTGTATAGAGGTGAGATAGCAAATTGTGACAGAGGTTGGGAAAGGTGTGGTTAGGTAATATTTGGGGTATGGAAGCAGGTGCACTGTAAATTTACAAGAGATTTTTTTAAATTCTGATGTAAATTCAGTGTATGACTACTTTTCAGGGTGGAGGGAAGAGATTAGCAAAAAGATGATGCAATAAAGGGAAGCTGTGTTCCATTATGTGTTTCTGTGCCTGTGGTTTTCAGAGTGAGCGCCTTGAAGGGGAAATTAATCTAAGCTAACAGAGGATCTTAAATTATTAAGTATCCAAGCTATGAAGGGGAGGGACTCAAAATGTAACAGTCTGCAAACAGTGGAGCCTAGCATTATATATGATGTCTTATTTTATATGTTGCCATTTTGATTTTGGCTAGTGTAAAGTTGGAGGAGTAAACTTTATCTTTGTTGACCAGAAAAACTAGCTTGTTAATTTTAGCTCTTGTTGTATTCGTGTTAGAATGAAAGTCTAAGTGGTTGTTAAGCCGTGCACCTAGATACGGGAAGTGGCTTATAGTATCTGTTTTTTTCATGTTTTTGCATAGACTATACCAGTTGTTAGGTAATGAACTTAGCTTTTGGTAAATTACAAATATTGTCCTTTTTTCCTGTTAAATAGGCAGATGCATTTTCTGTACCCAGTTAGAAGATAAGGATAGGTCTTTTTCTAGCTCTTTTTAATTGTGGCATTGGATAAGCTATATCTACAGATAACCATGTCATCTGCAAATAGGATGAGTGACAGTTGTGGAAGCTTGATGAGAAGTCTGTTAATGAAGCTAGAAGAGAAAAGAAGTGATAAAATATATCCATGAAGAACATCTTTTAAGAGAGGAGCACAGTGACATTTACACCCAATTTTGCTGAGAAAGTACAGTAAAAAAAGATTTTAGGGGCTAATTTCCAACTCAACAAGGACTTAAAATAATAGGTTGTGGTAATCAGATCAGATGCTTAGGTAGGCTTATAAAAACGAAGGCTATTAGATTTCTTTTGCCATAATTCAAAAATTATCAGTTAAAGTACATAATGCTGTCATCTATAGCTTTACCAATCCTGAAAGCCATGCTGGGGAGGGGGGGGGGGGTAGCATGTTACATTTCTGAATGGAGGTAGACCACTGGCAGTAATCTAACTTTTCAGAAAGTTATAATGGAAATGGGCCTGAAGTCACTGTTGGAGGACGGTTTGGAGACTTTTGAGAATATGGTTCCATATGGCTTGCTTTCATATAAGTGGTGTAGTGTTATTTATTTATTTATTTGACATTTCTTTACAGGGGTGGTCTGATTGGGTCTATAGAACCCATTTTCAGTAGAGGCCCAGGGAGAAAAGCTCCACATACAGTACAATACAAATATAGTATAATCCAATACAAAAAAAGAGTACATTAGAACAACTTCTTTCCGCTGCTCCCATTAAGGGTCGCCACAGCAGATCAAGTGTTTCCATTTTTTCCTATCCTCTGCATCTTGCTCTGTCACACCAACCACCTGCATGTCCTGTCTCACACCACTTCCATAAACCTTATCTTAGGCCTTCCTCTTTTCCTGTTACCTGGCAGCTTCATCCTTAGAATCTTTTTCCCAATATACTCTGCATCCCTCCTCAGCACATGTCCAAACCAATGTAATCGTGCCTCTCTGGCTTTGTCTCCAAACCTTCCAACCCGAGCTGACCCTCTAATATACTTATTCCTAATCCTGTCCATCCTTGTCACACCCAGTGCAAATCTTAACATCTTCAACTCTACAACTTTCTTAAATTTGTCAGAAGGTAACAAGGGAATGAAAGCAGGTGATGGCTAAGTGGGATTGTTGTGTGGAGGTTTGAGATGTCCTTTAAGCCATTTTGGGTCACGGTTATTGGCAGGGGCTGCTTCATTTGCAGTATCTAATTATAATTAGGTTGTGTAAATTGTGGGGGTACTAGCCTCAGTTCTCCTAGCAGGCTGAATATTAAGCATGTGTCTGTTATCAGGTAACTTGTGTTTAACATCAGGCGTGCCATCTTTTATCCAGGATTCTGTGAACAGAAGAATGTCTGGCTGGTAGGTACAGAGGAAGGTGTCTGACTGTTCTAGTTTGTTTCTTATGCTGCCTACATTTAGAAAAGGAATTTTGAGTGGTTTGAGAGATGGTGTTTTTCTGTGAAGGAAATGTTTGTTTTGCTGAACAACCACAGAATGTGAAAAGTTTTGATTGGATTGGGTTCTGTATTGCTTTTAAGAAGGACAAAATAAAATAGCAATGTTAATTTTATTAAGAATTTTGGAACTTTAAACTTGCAAGAATGTGTCATGTCATTTTATTTTTGCTAGTTTGCTTGTTGAGTTTAGTAGATTAGGGACCAACAATGAAAACTTGGGTGGTGGTCTTACTCTCATTTACTGATAAGAGTAAAGGGATTTGGATTAAAATGGATTACTGGAGTGTGCATGATATGTGTAGTGATATATTATAGCAATAACCCACGCCTGGGTGTGGGTAATGCGGGATTTACCCATGGTTGGCGTGGTTCGCCCTCGGGACCAAACAAAGCCAACCGTGGGTAAATCCACCATTACCCACACCCAGAAGTGGGTTATTGCTATTATACTATGACATTATTTAAGAAAAGAAATAATTACTTTTCTTAAATAATGGCATTGTATAATGCCTCTTTGCTGCCCTTCCGCAGCTGTCTGGTATCTGCGGCAGTTCTGATGTGCTGCGCATGCCTCGCGGTATCAGAGCTGTGGCCAAAGCAACAGAAAGCAAGATCTCCGTTGCTTTTTACTGTTTTGCTATGTTAAATGAGTTTAACATAGAGACAGCTTTAAAATAAGCAACGGACATCTCCGTTGCTTATTTTAAAGCTGTCTATGTTAAACCCATTTAACATAGCGAACAGTAAAAGCAACGGAGATCTTGCTTTCTCCTTTTTAAACCTGTCTCGCTATGTTAAATGGGTTTAAAATAGCGAGGCAGCTTTAAAATAAGCAACGGAGATCCCCGTTGCTTTTTTTAAACCTGTGTCGCTATGTTAAACTCTTTTAACATAGCGAGACAGTGTTTTAAAAGAGACTTATACCAATGGAAAAAGTCCGGGCGACCGTACCTTTTATTAGTATAAGTCGATTTACAACGTGCACTCTAGCCAATCAGCGTGCACGTTTTGGAATATTAATGAGGGGTCATGGTATAATGAATGTTAATGGGGGTTAATAAAGCTCCTAGAATGGTCATCTGAGGATAAGAAAGATATATATAATTGTATAGATAAACAGAATGTGTAACATTTTCAATGCTTTGTTTTCTGTTTTGGTGGAATGTTAGTGTTTATTAATAAATGTGGGAGGTGCAGGAAGTTGGGGTCTACTGGTAAACAGGGATGTAGGTGTGTCTTTACTAGTGGGACAAGCAGGAAGCTGTAACATGTTGGTAAACAGGGAAGTATCATTGGGTAGTTAACTAGAGGGGGGGAGTGATCATAGCAAAGCTGAGTGAAGCAGAATGGGCAATGCCTCAGCCAGACTCACAAGACATTCAGTTGCCAGATCAGCTTAGTGACCCCCAAGCACTCAGCTATGAGACTTAAAGCAGAGAGGAGGTTCATTAAATATATAATGTTTTTTATTGCTTAAACAACTTAAGTAAGCCAGAGCATGGAGTGCTGGAAGCAGCTAAGGGAAAATGGTGGAGGTTCATTATGTATATTGTTATATTACTGATATTTTCCAGTATGACAAACTAAAATATGTTACACCATATATTAAGGAAGCAGATCTCCTTGTTCTGTTTTCTGTCATGGGATCATGCCATACTTTAAAGCATTCTGTCAGCTAAGGTTTTATATTAGGTGGGTGTATGATTTCTGGAAGATGGACAATCTTTTTTTTCTTTTGCTGTAGGTAAAGAGGGCTAACTGTTACAAGTTAAACTCCATCCAAGCAAAGTTTTAAGTGTAGTATCACTGTTTGCTATTGGGCTGATGATCACCTTTTAGCCAGTGAATTAAAAGTCACTTTGTCAGAGATGTGACTGTTTCTGTGCCGTATTTGACAAAATGTAGACATTTGTGGTGTGGCCACTTCGAGATTGACTAATGAAGCATTATTGCTTTGATCATTATTTCAGGACTAAACTGTCCTTAGACAGTTCAGTGCTTCAGGACTCTGTCTTCTGAACATTTGCCGTTATGCCTCCATTTAGTTCCTGTCACATCAGGAGATTCATTGTGGTACTATTTGCAATTCATCCCAACAATCCCTCACTGCAGAAGGCTTTTGTCAGATTTAATATATAGAGTATCCACCCTAAGTGATTCTGCCTTGATTTCATTTCTCTGAATATTTTGTGTTTCTTATACCATAACGGGCATGGACCCCATTCCTAAGTCAGGGTATGATTAGAGTGCATGAAATTAGTATTGTTCCAGTGTTTGATGTTAACAGAGAGGTCTTCTCAGCACCAGCAGTGTGCCCAGAATTACCTCCTTATGGTTCATGCAGGTTTGCATATATTGCTGAAAGGCCACTGCAGTGGATTTTTATTACTGCCTCTCCTTTCCTTTCATGAAAGCCGCAGTGGTGCAGCAGTAGCGTTGTTGCCTCACAGCAAGAAGTTCTCCCATTCGATTCTCAGCTGGAGCGCCTTCTGTGTGGAGTCTGCATGTCCTCCCCGTGGTCAAGTGGCATTCAAAAGACATGCATGAATGGGCATGCCTACATTGAAGGTTGGGCGTCGGGCTGGCACCCCGGCACCATAAAAATCGACTGCCAATCATTAGCGGACCGGAGTTCCGCTGTGGCCACCTCTAATCGGGAAAAGCCGAAAGAAAAACAACAACCTCTCCTTTCCCTTCATCCAGCTTCAGTCCTTCAGAAAATATTTTTTTTCCTGCAAGATAGACAAGACTACAGTTTGATTTTCTTTTTTTATCTGATTTTTAGGCTGGGTGCATCCCTTAGCCCAACATGAAGTGCACTGGTAGAAACGTACAAGTTACAGTGTACAAGAATTTATTCAAATTCAGAATATGACAAGAGGAAGTCCCAAAGGTGATCCCACTTTAGAGGGACTTTGTGCAGATCAAAACATATTTTTTTTAAAAACATTTCTGGTAATTCATCTCCATTAGATTCTTATACTCCAGTAGCAATTGTATAAAAAAATGAATAAAATACTGTATAATGAACAGTCAACCTATGAATCTTGTATATTGGAAAGTACTTGTTTTATATTATGAGCTGCGGTGGTGGTGCTGCGGTAGCATTGTCGCCTCACAGTAAGACATTATCCTGTTTGATTCTCAGCTAAAGCGTCTTCTGTGTGGAGACATGTGAATGGGCGTACTTTCGTTGAAGGATGCATCAGGGCTGGCAACTCTGTATGTAAAAATCTACTGCCATTCATTAGCGGACCGGAGTTCCGCTGTGGCGACCCCTAACCGGGAAAAGCCGAAAGATACAACAACAACTTGTTTTATATTATGAGGAATAATATGCAATTTACCTTGTTAACTAGTGATCATATAGTATGTCAGATGGATTAACTGCAACCATATTATGCTGTCTGACAAAAATAATAACCACAACCAAAAAAAGAGGAAGACAAAGTGTGACTGGATGAGAAAAAATAATAAGTACTAAAATTCATGCTCAGAGTCAGTTTAATTTCTCCAAGACTTTTTGAGTTTCTAATAGCATGACGGGAATGGACCCCATTTCTAAGTCAAAGTATGAATAAAGTTCATGAAATTAGTATTGTTTCAATCTTTGATGGTAGCCAGAAGTGCTCTTCGCAGCACCTGCAGTATGCCCAGAACTGACTCCTTCTGCAATTCATGCAGAGTTACATGTATCAGTAACATATCTAAGTACGTTTGTAAATTCTTTTTTATAAGACCCATTGCTCCTACTACTATTGGAACTGTCTAGGCATCCTTCTTCCACATTGCCCTCATTTCTGCCAGTAAAGCCTGGTATTTTATGACTTTGTGTTCTCTCTATGTAAGACACTGTAGTCACTTGGTATAGCAGTTTCAATGATCACTGCTACTTTTGTCTTCTTTTCATGGACTACTTTGTCTGGCTTTCTGGCATCTCTTTTTCGACTTGTTGGTAATGGGCGATCTCATGTGATATAAATGTCATCATTTTCTATAATGCTTTGTGGCTCATGTTTCCAGTGCTTCTCAGCTACTTCAGTAATATGATGCTTGCATAATCCGCAATGCAACAGACTTAACACATTATTATGCCTTTCAGTATAGAGTCCTTCTGCCATTAGTATGTCACACCCAGCAACAAGATGTGCGACTGTTTCCAATTCTGTTTTATAGAACCTGAATTTGTCTGTTTCTCCCACATGTTCATTTAACTTTGTAAACCACTGTCAATGTAGTCCACTGTCTTTGGCCACCAGTATTAACCTTTCATCTTTTGGTTTAATTCACCTTTCCTTAACCATTCCTGCATTTGGTCCTGATCAACTTGAGATTGTTCCATGCATTTTCTCTACTTGCAACTATATTTATGCATTTTCCACATTTCTTGCCTTCTTGTCTGAGCCTTCACCTTATATTCTTTCTTTTGTTTTTTTGGCACATTCATTTGCTGCCTGATTTTTATCTACTTCTGGTTTGATTTCCATTCAAGCCTGACACTAATATGCTTCTGCTAAACTAAGCAGAGAAGTCATTTTAGACTTATTCTCCTCATGCTATAAAACGTTCACTATGTTTGGATCTTGTGAGGTCAGCAGATATGTATGCAGTCCTATGATTGCAGATCTATACATGTACTCAGTTTTCATGAGGTGCATACCCCCTTCAGAACGGAGAATATATATAATCTTGGTATATGCTGATTTTTACAAATCATTTGATTAGCATGAAGTGTTTTTCTTGTTTTCCTTGTTTTCCTATCCATCTGATCCAGTACCTTTTGGGGCCAGTCAGTCACTCCAAATCTGTAAGTTGTGACAGGAAGAGCAAATTGGTTTATAGCTTGGACTTTGTTCCTAGATGTCAGAGCTGTTTTCAGTACTCATTTTAGTCTTCTAAAGTATTCTTTACTGTTATTCGGATTTGTTCATGTTTTATTGTTGATCCTTCATCAATTCCCAAATATTTATGAATGCCCTGTCACTGAAATTCTTTTACATCACATTCCTCTCCCAGACTGATATTTGCTTGGTGCTGCAGCTTTCCTGCTTTAAAGGTTGCTTTTGCACATTAATCAAAACGAAGTGACATTCTTAGATCTGAGAAAATTTCAACCACTTACAGTTATGCTTCACTTCCTCATCTGACAAACTGTACAGCTTTAAATCATCCACAAAAAGAAGATAGAAAGTATTTACACTGTAGTTTTCTGGGAGCCAAATTGTAGCCATGACTTAATCGGTTAAGTAGACAGCTTAATGGATTAAGGGCAAGACAAAAGAGCAGTGGTGACAGAGTCACCCAGGAATACCCCCCTTTGAATTTTTATCACTGGAATAACAATTTGTCCCTTATAAAGTCCCTTAAGCTCTTTTGTATATATTCACAGACTTCATCAGAATGAAAAATACCTCAGCAATTCATAAATACTCTGAAGACTGTGACTATGTGATAGTAAGCCACCAGTCAAAATATTACTAATAAAACATCTCAAGTAGTAAAAACAATTTAAAAACAGTACCTAATTAAAAAAAAAAAAAAAAATATATATATATATATATATATATATATATATATATATATATATATATATATATACACATTAACTCATGTGAGATAAATGTAAAAGTGCAGACAAGTCAGGCTGAAGGTGTTTAATGCTGTCCAGCTTCAGTTACAGAAAAGGACTGCTGAAGCAGATCAAGTTTAGTTTTGTTAAAAGGCAGAACAAATGGGTAACCTATTATTGTATTAACAACTGAACGTGAAAGGAAAACACTAACCTTTGCCTGGGGATTGAACCGAGAACTCCCTCACATTCTGTGCATTTGTCACTGCCGCTGGACCAGCAAGAACTCACTGGACAGTTAGGCAACTGGTTCTGCTTACAACTGGGAAACCACCATGATGGTGATTTTGGTCGCAAATAAACAATGCAGTATAAGCAAGTAACCTAGTATTGTATTAACGACTAAACGTGAAAGGAATACACTGACCCTTGTCTGGGGATTGAACTCAGGAACCCTCAACTTGCATGCAGTTATCACTATCATTGGACCAAAAAGGATTGTGTTTTACATGTTCAAAATAACCACCATGTTGCGTTCCTAGTGGAGAGGAGAAACAACCACTGTTAGAGGAACCAGGTACATACCTGTAGCAGTGATAACAGCACAGAATGCAAGGGGTCCAGGGTTCAACCCCCAGACAAAAGTCAGTGTTTTCCCTTCATGATCAGTTCTTTTTAGAAGGCAAATACTATTAAGAAGGCTATTCAAACCATGGAGATGATGTTCAGTCTTAGAAAGTACCCTGTTTCAATTTTACTTTCAGAGAGGACTTAAGTTCACTATGTATTGGCTTTGTTGCCAATCCTAAATCCTCTGTCATTTGACAAGACTATGCAACAAACACAACTTATAAAGTAAATAATAAAGTGACAGGCCCCAATTCATAAACTTTTATTAAAACAAACTCTTTGTCACTGTCTGGTGCCTCAGCCAATGCCTTCTGTGCAGGATAAAACAAGTTAAACTAAACTATCACAAAGACAAAT
The DNA here is from genome assembly GCF_019279795.1 of Protopterus annectens. Classification (NCBI taxonomy): domain Eukaryota; kingdom Metazoa; phylum Chordata; order Ceratodontiformes; family Protopteridae; genus Protopterus; species Protopterus annectens. The sequence continues at coordinate 728,228,779 of NC_056735.1, forward strand.
GGAAAACAAAAGGAAAATAGAGATAAAGAAACAAACCAGCTAGATTAGGACTACTGATTTTCAGTGTACACAAGGCTTCCTTATAGCCCTCTGTTATAGACACTTGTACCTGCACTGCTATTGTAACTTTTAAACAAGAAACATCAGTGCTATGAAACTCATAGACATGCACAGCCAATGGACTTTCTGTTCTATTCCTAATATCCCTAACATGTTCCTGCAGCTTGTAAATTTCATAAGTTACTAATATGTATGCAAGGTTGCGGGCTCAAGTAGGGGTATCAGTGACACTTGCAGAATAAGAAGAAATTCAACAACAGCTATGATAGGGGTGCTGGTGAGACTGTGTAATCAAAGATGGTATATTGTAGAGACTATACAAAATAATCCTCAGTGTTTCATCCTCTATAGCTGAAGGAATTATATTCTTCAAAATTGGTCAGCTTTTAATCATAATACATTTCTCATCTGTAATAATAGTATATTCAGTGGCAAAAATATAGTATTATGTGCATTTTTCTTTAAACTAATTTTGCTGCTGTAGTAACTTCAATCTAAGGCAGAATCAGGACATCTGTATCAATTTTGTAAGCTAAATCCATCCATACCAGTGTATTTTTAGTAAGCTAAAGAAACATCATTCATGTCATAATGACTATTGAAAAAATTATAGTGTTATGCATGTTGCCGAATTTGTAATGCAGTCATCCCTTAAGCTATAGCCTATCCTGGCATGCAAAAACTCTCTATAAATAAGTGTGGAGATCTTATATTTGTGTGTGTGTGTGTGTGTGTGTGTGTGTGTGTGTGTGTGTGTGTGTGTGTGTGTGTGTGTGTGTGTGTGTGTGTGTGTGTGTGTGTGTGTGTGTGTGTGTGTGTGTGTGTGTGTGCCTGTGTGTGCACTCACACATATAAGCTAATCCTACACATTTCTAATTAACACACTTGACCACTGATTTACAAAGCAGTCATCATACATAAACCCTACTTTTGATCACTTGCTCACACACAAAATCCTTGGAACACCCACTTTCCTTCTTTTCATGCACACATAGCTGGCCTTAGGCATAGGCCAACTATGCGGCTGCCTAGGGCGCTGCTATAGCTGGGGCACTTTTGCAATATCTATTTGGTGTAGGTAGACCAGGATAGGGGCACCGGGTGCCTAGGGCACCAGTTGACCTAAGGCCGCTCCTGCATGCACACATAAAGAATTCTCACCAGAGTGCACCTTCACACGTAAACACACACACACTGTTCACCTGCAAAATATCTAGCTCACACATACATTCACAGATATGATATAATACTCACATATCAATGGAGTAGAGCTGTTATCTATCTTATACATTAAGAAGCCGCTACAAGAGAGAGACAAACAGGCCTATAGCAGAGATGATGTTCATGTATAGACTCTAGAAAAGTATGCATGCTCAATCAGTATGTATACAGGATGAGAGTGTTCATTCAGTAAATAGTTATTAACAACTTGCCCACTGATGTGATGGTAATCGGTAAAAAGGATGAAACCTTTCTTATCATATTTGCATTAACATTTTGCTTATATAATTATTATGATGGAAGTGTCAAACGCAAAGTTGCAGATGGGGCTGGTGAAATAAAGTTGTAATGGATCTATGCATTTGGTGCACATAGAAATTAAGGTATTAGATTTATTTGTGAAAGTAGTCATGAAAGGGTTTTTCTGTATTAGTTGTGTTATTAAGTTCTTTTGCAGTGTGATACACAGAAGTCTGATTCATGTTTGCGAACAGGTTGTGAAAACACTGAATCTGATATAAGACGGACTGACAGGTATTACCAGAATTCAAAAATACCATCTTGATGACTACAAATTTGTACATTTTTTGACATATTTGTGTTATTTGTTAGCAGGGAGACAATACAGTAGACTCCGTGTTATCTGGCCTCTCTTTATCCAGCCATCAAATTTCTGCTGTAGCCCTAGCAAAAGACAACAGAGAAGAACAACACTTCCACCACCTCTGGGCTAAATAATGACAGACATTTGAGTTTTAGACTTCATATTCATTAGAAGAATGAAAACTTAACACAAATCCTGTTATTCTAGCTGATATTTAACATATAAATGCTGTTTTGTATGCTTTTTCTGATTAACCAGCTATTAGTTTATCCAGCCTAAGGTCTGGTCCCAGTGACACCGGGTAAGAGGGAGTCTACTGTACCATGAGTAGGAGACGAAGGAGTAGCGAAGAATATTGTCACCTTTTTTAATACCAGTTCTGAATTCTTGGACTTTACGTACACATATGGTAAGAACAGGATTGTCTACTTAGATGTAGAACTGGGAAAGATTTTCAGAACAAAGCCTACTGTGCTAAGATTTACAGAAAGGATACTTATTCCAACAGTTTTCTACACTATGAGAGTAATCACCCTTGGTACCAAAGAGATCTGTAGTGAAAGGTCAGTTGGTTTGTGCCACACAAATGGTATCAAGGGAGACCTACTTTTTAGAAGAATGTAAAACATTACAAAATCTGTTTATCAACCGAGGTTTCCCAGCACAGCTGATTATTAACCTTGTCGAGGAAGTCCAAGAAAAAAGGTTAGACTTTTTCCAACCAATTCTGGGTAAAGGCCTACATATTACAATACAGACTCAACACAGTGACAATAGTCAATTGAATTTGTCTTTTATAACACCTTTTAGTACTAACAGTGAATTTATTTCATCTATTATCCATAAAAACTGGCCACTGATATTCAGTGACAATGAGTTAAGAAATAAATTGCCTGATACCCCCAAAATAGTTTGGAAAAGGGGAAGGAATTTAAAGCAAATTATGGAGAGTAACACCCCAAAGCTGCCGTGGAGAAATGGTATATTTCAATGTAATATCTGCAATTTCTGTTCCAACATGGCCACTGGTGAGACATTTCACATTAGGAACCACATATTCAAGGTACAAAATAGATTCAATTGCCAGTCTAAAGGTGTTGTTTATGTAGCACAATGCCAACAGTGTTTGGCATTTTACTTTGGTGAGACTGACAGAAGGCTACATGAGAGGGTTTATGAACATCTCTAGTATATTAAGAAAGGCAAATTAGAGAACGCATTAGCCAAACACATTTCTGAGTTCCCTCACCACACATTTTTATATAAGGCAGTAGACTGTGTCCAAAGTGACGGCTGGGTGGGGGGGGTCCTGATTCTGTACGTTTGGAAATACTAGAACTGTATTGGCAACTTTGCACCAATGCATGTTCATTTCCAGGTCTTAATGAGACTTGCTCCCTATACCCTATTTTGAAAATGAAGAGTCTGACCAGATAATTGCCAGGTTTTTGCATTATATTTAATTTTATATTAAATTTTAGTTGATTATACATATTGTTATATTTTTATATTTGTTGTTCATACTATATAGTTTTAAGTTGTTTGTACACTTTATTGATTTTACTACTCTGTGCCAGCATTAATTTGTTGTGCACATATATCTTTTATATTTCAGTACATTTCTACATTTTTATTTATAGTGTATTTTATATTTACATTAAATGGTATAAAATGTCATGTATTGACATACATTAGGTTGGTACTATTTACTTGCTGTTAGTTTATCATGAATGGCCCCTTCATCATAGTTGTGCTATTTTAACAATTTTTTATAGTAACAAGTTTTAATAATTTATATAATTAATTATTAAATGCATGTAGTTTTTAGAATAGCTTTGATTATGTGTTGGATCTGTTGATTTTAGAACAACACATTGTGTTATGTTTGTATGACTGCTAAGTACACAGTGATAGTGTTCTCACTTTTAATGGTTTTTAATGATTAATTTTAACTTTAAATTGTATTAGTTAAGTGTGCTCCTATCATATGTAGGACTGGGTCTTCGTAATTATGACTACAGAGTTATTTAAACAGCAGTTGGGAGGGATTGTTTGTCTGAAGAAGTCCCGCTATTTAGTGGGACGAAAAGTGCTTTACATGTATTGTGTCTACATTAAATAAACAGTTACTTGCTTTCATACTTCAAGAACTGCGTTTACATTTATCGCATCTGTGTATTGGAGAACTTGAGTGCAATTCTCAGCACCTTTCTGTGTGTGCCATGAGTATCAGGCAGAATGATATAGAAGAGGATAAGTGAAAGGAAGTACTATAGAAAATGAAGAAGTTAAGATTTGCTTGTAGCAACGGATATGAAAATTTGTGTATTTGAAATGTAGTTATGGTTTAGTACATTAGAATATAACTCAGGATTCTAAACAGGTGATAAAAATGCACTGTCACATTGATGGGGTAGCAAAGTCTGTACAAGAAACCTTATGAGGAAATACACACTTTTTAACGAGATAATAGAAGCATAATAGAAACTTTTAATTGATTGCATCATTTTGTGGTAAAAGTATTTACACAAAAACAAACTACTGAATTTGAAAGTAGAGAAGGGAAGTATGTGAAACTTTGAGAAGTTATCTAATCACTGAAAATTGCAACTTTGTGCCTGTGGTGAGAGTTTAAACCACAAATGACTTGGCCATCCTGCAGGAAGGCTAGTCTCAAATAAATAACTGGTGTCAAAATCGTGGTCTGAAACTATTTGCCAAAAAATGCATTATGTATCCTTTGGGAAGTCATTTAGCCCAAGAAAGTACCATATTGACAGTACACCAAGAGATGACCCAGTTGTTTGGAATTTGGGAACTTGTGAAGACAGAAACCTCACTTTTCACCAACATGTCATTGCCCACCCCCCTTTACTCAGCCTACTCTAGGTCATTCATTGAATATAATGCCCCCTTTGGCATATATCTATACAGACATATGCAATAACTGGAATGCCCACAGTGCTAACTTTACTAAAAGGACACAAGGCATAAACAACATGTCCTACATGGACCAGCTCAAGTCCCTGTCACTATATTTGGTATCCTGTCTGGCATACAATGTATCCTCTGACCTATTAGTGATGGATTTGCTGCATATCAGCATTAGAAGTACTTGGTCTAGGGATTCTGGAACATCAACAGAACATCTTGGAGCTGTGGTATATTTAGCATAGGATACCTCTGCTATGGAATAAACTCCCCATCCACATAAAATAAAGTTCATCCCTATCCATTTTTAAGTACAACTTAGATCTATGGATGGGAAGCAGAAAATTTACCCCAGGACTGCCCCCGTACTACTAATGAAAAGAGGCAGCTCCAAAATGCTTTATTCTATGCATGAGTCCCCTCAAATTATCTATGGTATGATCCCATTTATTTTCATTAGAGGTAATACATAATTACCAACCATAGGATGGGTAAGTCCAGTCTATAACACAATAGGATAGCTTTCTTTCGAGCACAAAAAGGGAAATTATCTATTCTTAAAATGACCCGCAAGGGCAGATAGCTAGTACTTGTCTATGAACCTATGTAGATTCTCAGGCATTTTCATAAATGAATGCGTTCTGTCATGTTCATCACAGAATATAGGAAGTATGCATTAATATTGCACTTCCATAAGCATAATTAGTATCAGGTACCATGTTACAGGTGTGGCTGGGTGCAGGGAAATTATATACGATCTGTGCATTTAGGCTGGATTGAAATGAAGGTGTTAAGATTTGTTTACAACAGTGATTATGGCAAGTTACTTGTTTTATAACAATTGTGTTAATATCTACCTTGCTAAGTTTGTTATACCAGTTTAGTTCCAGTTGCAAATAGAAATCAGAAACATGCAGTGTGACATAAACATGGAGTGACAGGCATTAGTAGAAATGAAAACATAATAACATGTTCAAAATATTTGCATTAATATTTTGCTGTCAGAAAGATATGAGCGCTATGTTCTACGTTAAGATGAGAGTGGATGAAAGAAAGTCATCGCTTCTGTGCCTTTAGGTTACATACAAATGAATATTGCTATTTGGAAATGATAACGTAAAACCTGTAGATGCTATTAAAATCACTGATCCCTTAGAAAATCAGATACAGAAAGTACACAATTACAAATATCTAGGGATGTTCAATCTAATTTTATATTTCAAAAACATATAGAAATAATAAGATACAAGCTAAGATTAAGGCATATCACACTGTGTCCCTCCATTTCACTACAGATTCCAGAAGAGCAGTTGTGAGAAATGTTTTGATGCCCTGGCTAGAGTATGGCCTTCCAGTAATAGCTGTGAACTCGCAGCACTGAACCACTCCCGATTGCTGTTAATGTTGTGTCTTTCGCCACAGCGGAACTCCGGTCCGCTAATATTTTGGTAGTGGATTTTTACGTGCCGAGTTACCAGCCCTGATGCACAACCTTCAACGAAGGCAAACCCATTCACGCATTCCTCCACACAGAAGACGCTCTAGCTGACTCTCTAAATTTTCAGCTCTTGTCCAAAATACTGGACATCTCTGCTTCTTTTGCAAAAAGCCATTTGACTACCTCACACTGCTTGTTTAACTCTACTGTTGTCAGTGGTAATATATAAACAATTATATATAGAAGGCACTGGACACTTTTGAGACAATAAGGATCTTTCCCTCTGACATAACAGGAGATTTAAAAGACTCTATGGTACTACACATGACACCTTGTATATGAGCAGTAAAAGAAAATGACTTTAAGAAGAGGGTTCCAGCCAACTAAAACCACTTCCTATAGATACTTAAAAATGAATGACACTGCTGTAACTCTAGGATCAAGTTATTTAAATATTTTAAGGAGGCTAACTTTTCCATTGTTTTAAATATGTTGGCTAATAGGAAACCAATATTTTTATCTGCATTGTTAAGTAGTGCTTTCCAACTGCACTTTTCTGCCCATTACTTTACTTCTGCACATGTTTGTTACTATCCTTTTTCAAGGGTGACCCAAGAGCTTTGTCTGGTTAAGTGACCTGTTCAGAGTCGCACAGTAGACAGATGGAAGTGGAAGGATTCAAACCTCCTGCCCAGGACTACAGGAAGTAGCTCATTAACAGCCTAGAGCATTAATCCTGTGCAGCAGCTGCCAAAGATATGTGTTCGCATTCATCATGTATTGTTTTCAAAAGCAAACAGCTGAGTTTCTTATGTTTACTAAAGTGGTGAGAAATATAAAGCTGATGATATTGTAACTACCCAACCGTTGTTTTTTTTTCTTATTTGTAAATGATTTAAAAACCTGAAGTATAAATATGTGCATATTAAACTTTTTCCATTTTGTATTCTTAGAAATTGATGTCAAATGTAGCAATTTTAAGTCTTGTATTACCCTTTGACTAAAGCTATGTCTGGAAAGGGTCCATGGGCAAGTATACCAGCACGCTAAAGACATTAGTAAATATATTAATATGTGCTTGCAAGAGAGGCTTTGCAGAATAGCGTATGTTAATAACTTTAGTCATAACTTGCATAGTGAGTTTATTGCATGTTATGGTTACAGCTGATATGGGAGGGTGGACATTGAGCAGAATTGAAGATGCACCCATTTGTTTGTAAATATTCCTTATGAAACATGGTATATTTTTATATTGGCAAGAATAGTGATTGCCATGCACTAAACAGAAGGTACTGCAAGATACCGATTAAAAATTTACACTGTTGCAGATAGATGAATACATGAACTCTGTCTAGTACAGCTGCTGGGAATAAGCAAGTAATATGTCAGATTATGATAATTTTGATATTTTGCATATTTGTGTTCATATATCAATAGGCAAGCATAGCAGACTGCTGGGAGATGTCTTATCCTGAAGGTGACATTTGGATAGCTGAGTGTGCTGCAGATACTAGGTATCTAGCTGGTGTGATTATTGAGTTATTGCCACTGGGCTGCAATAATATATACAAATGCACATAAAATCTTGGTTTATTGCTATCTGTAAAATCAGGATTATAAACTAGAATGAGCATCATTGCTACCATTGTAAGGACATGAGTATGCAAAATATACTTTTTGTGTGGTTGTTACAGTTCAAGAATTAAGATAATTTGTTTCTTGTATTTTTAGTAACAAAACAAAGAAAACATTTCTAAAAAAAAAAGCTCAGAATTACATCCCTGTTTCTATGGAGAAGGTTAAAAACAGAACTGCTTTGCTAGGCCCAACCCCTAACCCCTTGTACATTCACATATTCTCCAAGGAGATGCCACGCAATTGGCATTGCAGTGCATCATCCATGCTTCCATGTGTGGCAAAGCCCATAGCCCTGCCCCCCTTGAAGATATCATAGCCTGCCCATTCCCTGTTCATACCAGGTATCAGCCACAGAGGTGTGACCAAGCACTCACCACTCCTTCATTACTGCCCTGGAATGGACGAGCTAAGGCAAGCCACTTCTTCCACCTAGCTCCTCCAATTCCCAAGCCACTAACTGAATTTGGATCATCTGTGTCACAGTGAGAGACTTGTACCTTTCTGCCTTGGGACTTGGTTACTCTGTGTGGTGTTACTGAACTTGACATTAGCTATATTTGTGTGTGTGTGTGTGTGTGTGTGTGTGTGTGTGTGTGTGTGTGTGTGTGTGTGTGTGTGTGTGTGTGTGTGTGTGTGCATGAATGCGTATTGTGTGTCTGTGTGAGAGTGCATGCTCATCTCATGTCTGATATATGGATATATATATATATATATGTGTGTGTGTGTGTGTGTGTGTGTGTGTGTGTGTGTGTGTGTGTGTGTGTATGTATATATATATATATATATATATATATATATATATATATATATATATATATATGTATATATGGATTCACTTCATAACAATGATAACTCAAAACACTGAAAATGAGAAAACTTCATAATACAGAAGACCAAAACACTGAAAACTCAAAACACTGAAACTCAAAACACTGAAAACACATATCATACATATACTGAATTAAAACAACATAAATCATAACACTTTCCACCAAGTGTAAGCAGGGGGGCAAGCCACCCTACACCCCCATGTGGGAGGCTGCGCCCCTCTCACCCCTTGCTACTTATATATATAGCACTTAGTGTAGTGAAGTGCAATCTCGGAGTTGCAGGGGGGGTGTGGGGCACAGCCCCCACCACATGGGCGGTGCATGGGGGCTTGCCCCCCTGCTTACACTTTGTGGAAAGTGCTGTGATTTATGCTGTTTAAACTCAGTATATGTATGATATGTGTTTTCAGTGTTTTGAGTTTCAGTGTTTTGAGTTTTCAAGATTTTGAAGTTTCAGTGTTTTGGTTTCAGTATTTTGAGTTTCAGTGTTTTGAGCTTTCAGTGTTACGACGTGAATCCATATATGTAAATATATATATATATATATATATATATATATATAGGTCTACTTCATAACACAGAAATTTCATAACGTTGAATTTCATAACATTGAGAACAAAACATCTAAATCCCAAAACACTGAAAACCCAAAACATTGAAAACTCAGAACATTGAAAGTGAGCTTCATAACATTGAAAACTACAGTGCATATGTACATAACATCCTCTCCACTTACAACAACACCTAACTAACAAACACACTTTCTATTATGTTTCTGCAGGGGGACAAGCTCTCTTGCACTCCCCATAGCCCCCCATAAATTAAATATACCAACTCCCAAGATCGCACTACAGTGGACAAAGTTAATATCCTAGGAGTTAACTTTTTTCCACTGTAGTGCGATCTTGGAGTTGATATATTTAATTTATGGGCGGGGGGTGCAGGAGGGCTTGTCCCACTGCAGAAACACAGTAGAAAGTGTGTTTGTTAGTAGTTTAGTTCATTGCACTTATTGCTATGTTTGATATCTTCTTTAGAGCAGCTGTGATATGCATATAAGATCATAGCACAGCAAAAGAGATCTGCTGGTGGGAATGGCAAATTAGAGATTTTTTATCCCTGATGTTCAGCACAGATCTGAAAGATGAGATGTCATGTCACTCCTTGATTCATTGATTGCAGTGGTCCTCAAAGAATAGAAATGCAGGCTTAGTTCACAAAAGTGGGCTGTACTGTATATAACGTAGAGCCTAGTGTCATTTTTCAGTCATACCATATTTGTTGAAATGATGTAATGATTCCAGAATCAATTTAAGGAACTGAAATATCATTATAATTCACAGCAAGTACTATAACGTAGGTAATCTCTGAGCCAGTTATTGTGCCTAGTGCTGTTGATAAATACTAAAGTTTCTAACTTCTGGTTACACCAATATTCAGGCCATCCAGCCGTCAGAGGAGTGTAGACTCCTTCAGATTGTCCATGTGTTTCGTATGACCAGCCCAACAACCAGTCTTTTCCTTAAACTGTATCATCATCATCATCTTCTTCTTCTTTTGGCTGTTCCCGTTAGGGGTCACCACAGCAGATCACTTGTTTCCATTTCTTCCTGTCTTCTGCATCTTACTCTGTCACACCAACCACCTGCATGTCCTCTCTCACCACATCCATAAACCTTATCTTAGGCCTTCCTATTTTCCTGTTACCTGGTAGCTTCATCCTTAGCATCTTTTTCCCAATATACTCAGCATCCCTCCTCAGCAATGTCCAAACCAGCGTAATCGTGCCTCTCTAGCTTTGTCTCCAAACCTTCCAACCTGGCCTGATCCTCTAATGTACTTATTCCTAATCCTGACCACCCTCGTCACACCCAGTGCAAATCTTAACATCTTTAATTCTGCCGCATCCAACTCAAACTCCTGCCTTTTTGTCAATGCCACTGTCTCCAATCCATATAACATAGCTGGTCTCACTACCCTCTTGTAGACCTTCCCTTTCACTCTTACAGGTACTCGTCTGTCACAAATCACTCCTGACACTCTTCTCCACCCACTCCATCCTGCCTGTTCTTCTTCACCTCTCTTCCACACTCACCGTTACTCTGAACTATTGGTCCAAGTATTTAAACTCATCCACCTTCGCCACCTCTACTCCTTGCATTCTCACCATTCCTCCATCCTCCCTCTCATTCACACACATATATTCTGTCTTAGTCCTGCTGACCTTCATTCCTCTTCTCTCTAGAGCATATCTCCATCTCTTCAGGGTCTCTTCCACCTGTTCCCTACTATCACTACAGATCGCAATGTCATCTGCAAACATCATAGTCCACGGGGACTCCTGTCTGATCTCGTCTGTCAACCTGTCCATCACCATTGCAAATAAGAAAGGTCTCAGAGCTGATATTTGATGTAACCACACCTCCACCTTAAACGCATCCGTCACTCCCACCGCAGACCTCACCGCTGTCACACTACCCTCGCACATATCCTGTACCACTCTTACATACTTTTCTGACACTCCTGACTTCCTCATACAATACCACAACTCCTTAAACTGTATAATGTTTACAAATTGCTTGTTATCTACTGGTGAGCAATTCCATAAGGCAGTGATTGGTTATGTTATACATATATCTATTTCGCATGTTCTGTTTGGTTCCACTGTGGATTGTAAAGTTACATCCAGACGATGTTACAGCGAAGCCAACACAATTGATTGGGAAACCAATAGAAAATGTCATGGAACTTGTCCAGTTATGACTGATCAGTTGCAAACCCATCCAGTTTACATTTGACTGTTACTAAGAAAGCCATTCTGTTTATGGCAGTAGAAAAGCTAAGGATAAGATACCTAGTATTTTAAGTTTGCTAACATTACTTGATTTAAAAGAATTTGTAAAGAGGAAATCCTAAAGATCCTATAAAACCATGCAGAGTTTACTGTTTAAAATCTGTAGGTAATCTTACCAATCTGTCAGAAAATGGGTATTCCCTGGTATCTGGAATTGTGTTAGAAAACTTTATTTGAACCAATTTAAACAATATTACCTTTGAATTAGGAATGCTCACAAATCAGGTAAATATTATTAAAAATGTTTTAAAACTGTATTAAATAATGTTTTAAAATATACTATTAAAACCTTAAATATGTATAAAAGTGAACCATTTCATGCTTTGCGGCCTCATTGATTTACTAATATGCAAGCGCCATCAACTGGTTTAAAATATATAACATTCCTTAAACAAGTTGAAACTTTAAAACACAGTAAAACCATATGTACTTGAATAACTTGTTTGAACAATAAAAATATTTATCTGATTAAAACAATATGTACATAATAAGGACATTTTTGCACACGCGTAAGGCACTTTACTTTAATTTAAGCTATTAATTTAAAGGTTGTATGCATTTTTATTATTGGATAGTTTTTATGTGATGTCATTATTTTAAGCATATAAATTTAATCAGTTAATGATGGCCCACATCTGATGAAGTTTATCAAATGAAAACGGAGAGTTTAAGATGTTTATGCGTTTGTGTTTGTGGTTCTGGAACTGTTGGAATCTGCTAAATAAATGAGTGTTCTCTGAAGATTTTATCGATGACTTTATTGCTTCACCTCACAGTGGTACTGGTGTGGATTATTGGTCTTTGTGCTTTGGTACTTGATTGCTTGCTGTTTTTGGGAATTATTATGTCTTCCATATGATTACCTGCAGATTTGTCTATCTAGATAAAGTGGACAAGCTAACTGAAGGGTCCAGAGTACATAACCACTCACTTGCTGACACCAAAATTGAGACCTAATTCCCTAGTGCTGAATTTAAGCATTCATTTTATCAAAGTTGCGAGTAGGCGAAATCAACAACACAATTTCCAATCATCTGTATATTTTGAAATCCAGCCTGTATCAAACACTGGAAAGTAAAATAACATGTAACTAAATAATATTGGCCCCAATTCTGAATCCAGGTACACACTAGCAGGGGTATTTGCCCAAGAGGATGTTTTAACCAGAGCAACTACACAATGTTTTCCTTCTGTTGACAAGTCTGCAGTCTAGATAACTAGACATGGGTTAACACTACATTCATTCAAACTGTTGAGTATCCCATTATAAGGCAGCCTGTGAAATGCTTTCAGAAGTCTAAAGACTGAAGCAACCAATAAATCACAGTCTAGTGTTAAACTAATAGTTTTATAACAATCTGTTAAACTAATTAAAGTAGACTTGCCATCTAGAAAGGCATGCTGGGTGACATTGAGCAGTGCTGTATATATTTTGTGTTGCTTCATGATCTCAGTCAGTTGGTGTTCAAAATACTTTCCTATGATATTGGTTAAACTTCCTGGATGAACATTTTGAACTAAGCTCCAAGCACCAGTCTCATATATAGGGACAACATAAGCCTACTTCTGTTTGCATAGGACTTCACCAGTTAATGGGAAACTGCTGAATGTCTGTGTTACGGAATATTTGGCTCTATAAGATTACAGATGACACATCCAGACATATTTTGGCCATACTGCATGATATCTTATGTTTACCTAAGGCCTGCTGTGGTTTTAAAGAACATCCCAGAAAGGGCATACCATAAGACTGGAGTCATTAATTCACATTACATTGAATGATTTTAGACCCACTGCTGTGACCATGTAGTCCAAGAGGCCAGTTTTTTTATGATCTTGTTATTAGATTTGACACCACCATAGTCCCCATCCTTTGTCACAACAATAGTATGCGTAATAAACATTTGTATTTAATGTGCACGGTCTAAAATCCATGCCAATGAGAAGACAGACAAAAAATATATATTGTTTTTTTAGTTGCCAGAAATGTCTGATAGTGGGATCTGCAATTGTATACATGGATTTGTTTTTCTTTTTTACCAATGATTTTTGCCCATCTGTAATTTAAATTTTGGCTAACTATAAGCATCTTCCAGCTTTATTACACACACACACACACACACACACACACACACACAAAATTACTGACTGTTTTTTTCAGAATACTAACACCCAAGCCAGTGAGGTCACTGTGTTGAGGGATATTATCCTGATATAATTTCTTGCCAAATCTGAGTTCTCCTAGTCACCAGTACACTGTACACTAAGTAGGTATAATAGGCATGTGAGCTTCTGCTTGCAGCATCAAGTCAGCTTTTGCACAGATGTCACTGGCTGTGGATATTAATGAATTTTCTTTAACTTCTGCCAGAAATAAGACCTACAACCTCATTTACAGCCCTGGTGAGAAGAGCTGTCAGTCAGATTCTCACTGCTCTGAGCCAGAGACCACCTTAAGAATGCCCCAGCATGTTCCTTGCCTTCTGTTACTGACGGTACAGATCAAAGACTTATCTTTGTTTCTGTGAGCTGGCATAGTCCCAGGACATCCACTGCAGCTTGCTGGGAAGTGAATCTGTGAATTAAGATGGAGGTGATTTAACCAAATGTAATTGTTTCTGTATGCACTTTCTTATATGTGAAGGGTCACCTCATAGGTGAATGCCAGCAAGCACCCAGTACGGGGAATTAATTTCATTCTTTTCACGAGAAGTGCCTTGGACATCTAGAAACTGTTTATCAAAAATCCTTAACTTGGCAGCTTTCATAGCTGGTTTATATTTATTCTTTCAGAATACTATGTGTGTTCCCAAAATAATGCTGTTAATGGTTTGGGATAGTTTGCTGACCACAGTACTCAGCAGAAGATAACATGAGCTAATGCCACAATGTTAGAAATGTAAAGCTGAGGTATTTGTGTTTGCAGTTGTGGAACTGCTCTGAGGGACACAACCTTTTGAACAACAAGGAACTCTACATCATTTCCACTTTAGGAAGCTTCATACAAATCCCACCCTTCCTGCGATGGTGTTGGACACATCCACTTGTCCTCCCAGCACTTACATGCTGTCTCCCACAAAACAAATTCTGTAAATTATTTGCCTTTATTTCCATTTATATGTTTTTATGTACAGTGGGTTTGAATTTTATATAGATGTCAGTCTAATTTGTATTTTGCATCAGGCAGTGTGTGTTATAAAGTAATAACATTTGTTTTGATTTCTAATATGTTTTCATAGTAATTTTTTTCTCGGTACATCTTTGCGCTGGTTTAAACTTACATAGTAGATATTCTGAATCTTGTCTTTTAAACAGCTTCAGTCATAAACTTAACAAAAATCTTGTAAAATTATTTAAACTTAAAATATAAAATTAACCTAAAGCTAAGTGATTGCTGAGACATTATAACTGCATAGATCTAAACATTTCAGATAAAATGTAAATATGTTTTTATATGCAGGTGTTTTTGTTCTGATTTTGCATTAGTTTTATTTTAGTGTGGGATACTAAACTAACATCAGTATAGTGCATTACGACTGACAGTTCAGTACTGAAGTGCTAACAGAAATGGTCCCACCCAAGAGCAGGGACAGGAAAACACCAGATAACTCTGTTTGTATCCGGATTTAGATCCTGGAAAGAGTACTGAATGATGAATTTTGCAAATTGTAGTGTAAACAACATATCTGTCACATAGTGGCACAGAGCAAGAAGATTCTTAATATACACTAATCTGTTCAGTATTTCATGGTATGAAACCTGTGACTTTACAACACTGCCAAATGACTGTGGCAGACAGCTAGATGTCCTGTGCCTTTTTAACATTGCATTCATGCCTAACAGTGTTGTATGAGTTTAAAATGCTCTTTCTGGCATCATCCATGTTTAGTAAGCCTGCAAAATGATATGGGGATGTCTTAATTAGAAACTCTATAACACACAAAATGAAAGTAGATAAAAAAACTGGTGTGACAGACATACCCAGTCTGTCCAGTCTCCTAACTGTATGCATTTCCTTATAAAAAGGAGCAATTTTTGTTACAACTGTCTCATGTCTGTTGTTTTATATGACATGCAGTTATTTTCTGTGGGATGAGTCCCTGTCCAAACCTCCCAAAATGATGATATGACTGATTTGAGGGAATTTACCAGAAATAACGGTCTGTCCCTAGGAACATATAGGGATGTAGCTACTAGGTTGTAGAAGTGTGTGTCTTGTTCAGGCATTATACAGATTGCATAGGACAGTGATGGTATGCTACTGAACTGAACAGTCAGGTGCAGACATTATAAAACAAAGTGATACAGATCACAGATTAAGGTAGTAGGATATTTAGCCAAATCACAAGCTTATGAGAACACTTTTCTCTGAATGATAGTTTCTTCAGAAAGAATACAGGTTGGCATACCTGTCAATTGTCCAGATTTTTGGAGAATGTCCAGATTTTTGCCTCATGTTTTTGTTCTATTCCTCATAAAATGTGTGGTTTTCTAGCAAATTTTTGAGGACTGACATTTTAGGCTTGTACTTTATATCCTTCCGAAAATGCATGCTAACACAATCCCTGTTATTCTAGGAACTTTCTTAGTTTATAAAAACAATTATTAAAAATGTGTCACTACTTTTGGGCTTTTGTCACCCCGTTATTTTAGGGTTTGTCTAGATTTCTTGCTCTAAGTGGTTGTTTTATGTATGTATATGTATATATACATACATATTTATATATATATATATATATATATATATATATATATATATATATATATATATATCAGAATGCTGACAACCACATGGCTGACACCATATGATCGACATTCGGAATGCCGACAATGCAGAACCGGAATCTCACTATAGTGTGGAATGGAAAGATTTCCATTCCTGCACTGTAGTGCGATCTCAGAGTTGGTATATTAAAGTTACGGGGGGGGGGCATAGCCCCCCTGCTAGCAGTTGAAAGGAAATTTTATTTTCCTTTTTCATGGTCTACTTACAATGTTGAGATTTTGGATGTCATATGGTGTCGGCCATATGGCTGTCGGCATTCTGAAGTAGATCTCTATATTTATATATATATATATATATATATATATATATATATATATATATATATATGTCTGTGTGTGTGTGTGTGTGTGTGTGTGTGTGTACTTATTAATTTTTGTTTATCTGTTTGATGACTGGTACACGGACTGATCCAGGGACCCTTCTCAACCTTGACTCTGAGCAAGCAGTAGTAAGTAATACAAAATAAAAGTATTCCTGTTTGTGAATGGCCCAATGGTGCAAACACAGGGTGTCCATCTTTGCTGCTGACAACCCTAATTTAGCAGCAATCTTGGGCTAATGATAAGGTTGGCTGGGGAGATAGAATGAAGTGACCAATGGCCAATCCTGGTAGGAGGGCTTTTGGAAACACAATGCCTCTGTGCACTCTGTGGTAGAGACCCATGTCCTCACAGGTCATTGTCTAAGGTTACTTGGGTAGCAGTGGTTTCTTGACATCATTGCACTAGAATTCCCACTGTTATGGAGACTGTAGGATAGATTCCAACTCCATATCTGTGATTCCCCATCAGATCCCTGACCTCCCTTGAGGACTACAAATGAGCTATCACAGCGGTCAACTGCCTAAGTGTTGTGGGGCCCACACAATGAATGTTTACATTTAGGGGTACCCAGCAAGGAGAATTTGTAGCATTAGAGGTAGAATGGGGCGTAGAAGCCAGGTAAAATGCTCCACAGCAGTTGGGGTGGGGGAGTATAAGCACGCTTAATAGTGAAAAGTACAGCCACCTAGTGGTGTGAACATTGGCCTTAGTTGATGGTAATTATTGATGTGACACCCCAACCCCTTGTGAAAAATGGGAAAAAATAGGTGTTGAGGGATGTGTAGTGAAAAACAGATCAAATTGAACTAGAAATGGTACATGAATTAACAGTATACAATACATTGTAAGCAAACATGGAAATATATGCTACATGTTATAACAGTATATGCTAAAAGTTTCAGTAACCGTATGCAAAGTATATGTAAAATATGCTTTAAAAATGCAGTGCATAAGAAGTGCATTAAGCATAGTGATGAGGTTATCAGGGCTAAAATTTACAGGTGACAAAATCCTGTGCCATCCACTTTAGATGCTACTTTAACCAATTTCCTTGAAGCAATGACATTCATACAATTTAGCGATATGTAGTGTGTGCTTGGACCTAAAGTTTTTGTAGTTTAATTTATTCTGTGTTTCTGAAGGATTTTCCATTTGACATGAACAGCTTTGCTATAAAGCCCATTCCCAGTATGGTAATACCGAAGGCTGGTTTCTTCAGCATGTTGGCCTATGGATGTTACAACCAGAGTGGGTTGTTTCTGGATTTGATCATAAACTTATGCACTGGTGGAGGGCAGTAGGTAAGGATCAGTATTTTAAATATGAAAGAGGCCTGTAGCATTGAGGCATCAGCTGTGATTGGAGCCCCATCAGCCTGTCTGGTGTTTCTGACTGAGAAACAGTAAATGGCTAGGCAGGGGGAAAAACAATGCATTTTGTTTACTGCTACTTGAAGATTATTACTGTTGGCTGGAATTAAGGGCTGCTGACATTAAGGCATGTTTTAGTTTAGGAATATGAAGGTTATTCCAGGGACTTTTCACTCCCTGATGAGTAGGTTAGGGACTGTACAGCAGCATTTTAGTTACTTGAGCATTTTTGTCAAGCAAATAGTACATTAATTAACTGAGATGTTTTGGAGCAAACTAGAGGCCCAATATTTGTACTTCAGAATCTGCTTGATAGGGATGTGTTGCAGGTCACAGAGATTAAGTGAGAACAAACATTTTAGTATTTGGTTGGTATTGGTATTAAATAAAAAGCAAGTTAGTTTGTCAGTGGTGATTGTCATTATATTTTAGAGAGGCCTGCCATAAATGGCTTTAGGCCTTTCTTAAGCAGAGGAACTGTCTTTCCTGAATTAAGATAAAACAAGTTGTCTGCATACGTGGCTGTATCAAGCTAAAATACCTCATAAGCCTTATCATTTATAAGGAGGGAGAATTGTCTTGGGCCAAGGATTGAACCCTGGGAACTACCCATCTCTGATAGGGTATAGGCAGTGCTGTCTCAGAAACTGTCCTTTTTGTCAGTACTAGTAGTACTGTCTGGCATAGTGGACCATTTAATCCTAGTGAAATTTCCTACTTAAGAGGTAAGACTCAAACCCTGTACATTGTGTCCATGAGGTAAACACCTTAACCATTTATGCCAACCTCATCTGTGTAAGATGCACTCCATTGTGTCATCTGAAATTTCACTGTTACTTCATATAGTGTGGGACCACTATAAGTAGTACTGTTTTTCTAAAAATGTTTTCCTTTCTGTGAAAGAAAATGAAATGTTAAAGTGAAATGATACAGTTTTACTTTATCATGGTAGAAATTACTTATCCAATAATATATATTTCATAATACGTTGATGTCATGATCCCCAGATGTGACACTTTTTGAAATCTGCAGTGAATTTAGCAGTATATAAATTAGTATACTTAATGCAGAAAATTAAAGTTGTGAGATGTTGGTGATCTTCATCCTGTAGTCCATAGTTTGAATCAGTCAACCTCCATTTGCTTAGTTAGTTGAGGATGCTCACTGTTGTCTCATTAGCAGCCTTCGCTTGCAATTCCAGCAGCAACTGAGCCATATCAGGCAATGCAGGCAGGCTACCTGCTGGGAAGAGAATAGAACTCCTCTTTGATAAGATACTCATAGCCTTGTTACTCTCGTGCTCCCCAGCTACAGTTTTGATTGGCTGGCCATGTCTGATTTGCCTGCTAATCACATCTGTCATCTGGACCTGCATGAGAAGGACCTAGGAGACACAATGAGAAGCTTTCTATAAGTAACTTTGTCCTGACAATGGACTAAATATGTATGAGTACTGTCTGTCTGTGCTCATGATGAAAGAAGAACTGCAAATCAGAGAACTGTGACAAGTATAAGGTGAGCTGGCATAATTGCACATGTCACAGCCCTATACATGTGCTCCATTAGTCTTGAGATAGGTAGCAGACGTGTGTGTGTGTGTGTGTGTGTGTGTGTGTGTGTGTGTGTGTGTGTATCCCTTGTCCAAAAGTTACCATACTAGTACAGAGCAATGGCCTGTTTACACATATAAGCACACAAGTTAATGTCCAGGTATTGTGAAATGGTGTAGCAGTAATGTAACTCTACTCTATAATATGCTCCAGTAAAAACTCATGGCCTAAATGTACCTGCACTGACCATAAAAATACCTGCCAGTACAAAGAACAGTGTCAAATGTAAAAAAGAAAGACAAATACACTCACTGTTTCCTCACGTCTGTCTGTTACACATGGAGATCTTCTGGGTTTCTGTACCACAGGTCTTCAAAACAATGACTAGACTGTTTTCTTTACTTTTCCTGGTAATGCCCACGACTGAGGAGAGCTTCCCTGCCAGGTAATACCAACTGTGACGGTCCCTACTCTGGGCCAGTAATCAAATCCTCACCACTGACACCAGTGAGGGATGACCAGTAGGAACAAAAATAGATACACACAGTATTTTCAGACACAGCTCTCTGTACCAAGCACAATTTCCCTTAAGAGCACACAGGGAGCACACTCTAGACCTGGTGCTGAACTCTGTCTCTTCAGGCCCCAGACAAGACTCCACACTGACCAGTTTGGAGCTCTGTGTCCCTGTTCCAAGTAACTGACACACACACACACTTGGATATCTGATTTTCACACACACGCACACACACACACACACACACACACACACACACACACACACACACACACACACACACACACACACACACACACCTGGGAAAGACTGGCACAGATTTAGCAGCTGTGCCCCCTCTGCCCAGACTATAAGGTAATTACGCTGCCACCAGTCAGCTACTCTAAGACAAGGGTACCCAATTATACTGAACAAATTTAATATTAATACAAATGGTAGAGTTTGACCAATGCAGCAAGGTTTCCAGGAGCAGCCACAGTGTTACTAAAATAAGCATAAGTACTCTCAAGTTAAAAGTATTCTCTAAAAGACCAGCCCAAGTGAAAGGTATAGAAATATTTAATAATAAATAATAAAATAGAAAACATGAGAATACTGAATATCTAGTTACAATAAACACAGGAAATATAAAAAATAACATAGTTGGATAGATTCACACAGATGCAGAAAAACAATACTTAACTAATCTCACTATATCTTCATGACTGACTAAAAAATTACTGTTCCCTAGTTAAGTTACTTACCACATCAAGGCAAGATGATGAGTGTTTGAGTTGCTTACTACAGCAAGGCAAGATGAGGTGTGAGGTTGTGTGAGATGTTTGTAAGAGATCTTTCCTGTCAGGTTCCAAAAAAACAAGTGCTGCTGTGAGAGTGCTATCATATCTCTCACTAATATATAAAAAATCATTTCAGTGCTGGTTATAGAATGACATCACATCTGGTCACCTGACTGTGGTACAGTACATGCGCAGAGCTTTGCTAAGATCTTGTTGCAGCATCTGAATGCTGCAAAACAATTTCAAAAACTTCCACCCTTCCTTGATAGCAATTAGTTCATACCTAAGGACAATACAGTGAGATTCCTAGTCCTGGTTTTCCCAGACATTTTTGTCTCTGGCTGCAATCAGACCTGTAAGATAAAATCTTTATGGCCTAAACCAACCCATTTAATTTTCAAACTGTTTTTCAAAATAGCTGGACAGAGAAAACCTCTACCCTTCCAGAATTCTCTGTTAAAACATATACATTGAATCCATTTTAATAATACTGTCTGACATACATGTATGTCTCTCCTGTTGAGGACAACCCACTGTTGGTGCATTTTTAACATAAGCAACTTTACAAATACATTTTTAACACACCATCTGTACAAGTCCTCAGAAAATGATATCACTTTGATAAGGCTTAAAGTAGTAGCTTGTAAATCACACAAGTTTGATTTTTAAATATTAGTTAATACAGCTAAGAGCTGCAAAATTATGCAATGCTCAAACCTGTAAACCTCTTCTGTACAAGCTTTCAGCTATGAGTTCTCAAGGGCAAATGTAGACTCTAGGCTGCAGCTTATGCCACCCATACACTGCAGGAAAATATAGAGATGCGTAGACAATTTGTGCTTCCTGATTATATCTGCATTTGTGTTGCACAAGCAAGTATAACTTTGTATTTTGAGGTGCGCTGCCATTTTGGTGCCAAGTCATGCAGATGTAAGAACTTATAATGGATAGTTTGGCAGCTCTACTAGGAAGAAAAGCAGCAGTTTGTGATTGCATAGACAGCTCTTATGAGGTACACAGTCCTCTGCAAGTGTGAGATATAACCGCACTTTACAGATGTCCAAAATGTATATGTTTGCTTTGGAGAAGCAGCAATGTTTTAATAGTAATGCAATAATTGCTTGTGATTTGAATGGAACTGCTACTTGTCAGCAAAAGCTTATTTCTAAGCAAGTTTTGTGGTTATCTTTAAATTTCCCTTTATATTTGTGTGATATGCACATGTGATTTTTAACTACAGGAGTCAACTGATTTTAATTGTCTCAGTTGTTTTGATGGGATTGTTAGTAACAGTTTCCAAATTTGTTTTTCTGCAGTTTAATTGTATTGCAATCCCAATTTAAGAAATCCAAAAACTTGGATTTGTTTTTGTATTTTGTGCTTTTCTCCCTTTTTAATTAAAGCATGTAGTTTCACACCCATCGTCAATGACACAATGCCTAAATCTAGGGAGAGAGACTTGTAAATATGATTAAAGTGTTTAATCTCATGAAGGAACGTGACAGTTACCTAATGATTGATCCTATTTTTAAGTAGCAGCTGTATATAAATTTTCTCTGAGGAGCAAAAGTTCTGAAGTTTATATAGAAATGTGTGTTCTTTTATTAACACTGATAGTGTTCAGTGGCTTTAAACATTTTAATGTATACCATTGATTGTAATAGTAGTGTGTTGTAGTTCTGGGTCTGATTATTCTATTGCAACCTAGCATTTAGGTAAATTGTGACACCATCACCAAGTCCATTAAGCCTACAGTGATAAACCAAGGGGTATCACAGTATTTGTGGTAAGTACTTAAGATCCATGAACAAATAGTGTAAATTCATATGTCAACCAAGTATAGGTGAGTTTTGAGGTTACCCACTTTTTTTATTTAATCTCCTGGTATTAATTAATGCTGCTTCCACATCTCTGTATGTGGTTCAGTCTGTCAGTGCATTGTAGCTATATGAAATTCTGAAAATATAAAAACGTGTGAGGATGGTATGAAACCTTGTTCAGTATCTGCATTCCCTCAAAAGAGATGTAATAACTGTAAACACTCAGTCTGTTAAACTTCATATCTTGTCTGAATCTCTCAGGCACTGAATCTTATACTACGAAGATCTTGTCCACTGAATAACAGCTCAGATTTTGTTATATTTTGGTGCTATTCTGGGTGAAGGCAGGATCTTGCAAAGAAAAGTGTTTTCTAAGACTTAAGAGGACATTTGAAATCTCCACCACCATACTCAGGAGAAATGCACCCGGGATCATTCTCTTCCACTTGGATGGATTGCATGTCATATCTGTCCTGCACTCATTGTTTTTTTACCGTATTTGTAACATCCCTAATTTTAACACATTCTAGGTAGGTGACATTAACTTAAGTTTGCAAATGCCTGCGAGTATACACTCAGGTTATCTAGTCATACTCATCAATTACCAACACATTTTGGGGGTTACAGGGTTGATGTGCATTCCATGTTGGTTTACAGAATTGATTGGTTTTGTTATTAAAGTGTAGAACCCAAGTATTGTTCCTTGGTGTCTGTTGCTTTTCCCTTGTGATGATGACACTACACATATTTAACACTGGGGACTAAGGAATAACTCTTGTGTGTTATGTGTTCCGTGCTTAGGGCCAAAATAGATGTGTTGGAGGCTTTAGGAAATGGTTTTGACAGAACTTCTACTACCATAGGTGCTGAATCACTGATATATCATTATATATAGGCTAACATGTTGCTTGTACTTTGGCAGTTTTGTCTTTAGCTGTGTGTGTATGTACATTTCAACAGAATGCATGTATGTATGAATGTATTTATTTATACCAAATAGTTACTTCTTCATTGAGCATAAAACAGTACACTGCCTTAGATGTCTACCATCTGTAAGCTCCTTGATGATGTAGTCTTGTGATGACTGCATTTCTAAACTGGATAAACCCAATG
This sequence comes from Protopterus annectens, assembly GCF_019279795.1. Classification (NCBI taxonomy): domain Eukaryota; kingdom Metazoa; phylum Chordata; order Ceratodontiformes; family Protopteridae; genus Protopterus; species Protopterus annectens. The sequence continues at coordinate 728,252,613 of NC_056735.1, forward strand.
CTAATTGTTAATGTTTTTTGTTTTTTTGTTTAGCATAGTTGTTCTGTGGGTCCTTCGAATTTAGAAATTGTAGAATTACACTAGTGCTAATGGTCCTTGGGAAGAGTTTATCTTGAAAGCACATTTGTAAAACCAATTAGATATTATGTTAGAAGCTAATCAATTAAGTTAATGTTTCACTGTTTTTGTAATAATTTATTACAGAAAAGAAAGCGCTTAAATTTAAATACAATAGTAGTGTGTTGCTATTAATGTTTTGTTCTGACTGATTTAGTTAATGTTATGAACTGTCTTACAAATAATTTAAACTCATGTAATTTTATTGACAGTAATTGTGAATCCTGTGAATTGCAAGACTATAATTGTGAGTGATGATCGTGTGTGTGTGTGTGTGTGTGTGTGTGTGTGTGTGTGTGTGTGTGTGTGTGTGTGTGTGTGTGTATTTATGTCCAGGGTTGCAGTACCCAAGATATTCCCCCTACCCTAATAATATGGTGTATACCTATAGGCTCAAAGTCTGCTATGCCTTTGCCTGTGAGCATATGAAGTACTGCTTGTGATTGTCAAAGGCCATCATGTGGACATTGGTCAGCAGAACCAGTTGCTCATCCATGACACATATGCTGCATGGCTTGCAGCATATGTGTCATCCATGACACATATGCTGCAAGCCATGCGACTCTGTTCTTATTTGGCACCCTGGACTGTAGACTGCTTACCTCCACAAGGATGGGTGAAGAATTGTGTCAGCAGCCTATTTCCACCTTGTCTCTTCAGTTCCTCAATCTTGTGAGTTGCTAACTGATCCAGGTCACCTGGGTCACAGTCAGTGTTTCATCTTTCTGCAGTTATAGTATGGATTCCTATTAGTATTAACATGGGAAGTTACTTACATTTTATCACACTGAATGTATTCTGTGTTTGCCTTTTAACAGATACTTTGTACGTCACTACTAGGTAATGACATTAAATGGAGATTTTAAATCTAAGCTTTAAAAAAGGTGTAAATGCTATGGGTATGTCGTGTCCAGCTAATAGCTGTATTTGCTTAGTTTTATGGGTGAGCATTCACAATATAATTCTGTACTCCTCACTAGCAGGAGTGAATGAAAGGAAAGTTGTAAGGTTACTGAAATTAAATTAACAAAAGAGATGGATAAGCCACAAAATGGGTTTATGAATGAAGCAAGACTAGGGTGGGAGACATGAGAAAGTCATATTTACTCATACAGTTGTCTTTGTGTCCTGACAGCTCTCTACAGAAAACCTGGTAGTGATGTTCCTTGTTAATTTAATCACAACATTTCCATATCTTTCCACAGTTAACAAATAATTAACTTCCCTAAGGCATCACAAAAATAAACACAAAATTTGTTTCTGCCCTAGCCTAGAACTTTTGAAAGAAAAATGAAAAAAGGCTATAGCTAAACAAGAAAAAACAACAAAGAAGAATAAAGACATGATCTAATCAAAAGAGATTCATTTTCTGTATCCTCTAGGATGCAGATGTTGAGTGCTCAGCTGATAATAGCCTGAATGAAGACAGACTTCTAAGTAAGGCCAAGGATTTTCTGAGATTGAGTAAAGCCATGGATATTCTGAAACTGATTACCTTAGCCCCCTAGTGCAGTTAGAAGAAAACCCTTTTTTACAGAATGCATTCTTAAAGAAAAGAATTGTATAAAGATAGCTCATTAGTATTCAAAAATGTGCATGCTTATTGGTCAGCCCAACCAATGTGCCCATTGTAAATCGAGAATATACCAGCAGAAAAGAAGTCTGGTCGCTTAATAACATTGAACGGACAGACTTTTTTTTCTATTGCTATTTGGTACAGAGGCATTAGTCTCAACTATTCAGATTTTTGCCTCATATTTTTAGCTGTGCCTCATACAATTTGTGGTTTTCTGACAAATCATTGAGGAATGAAGTCACTAAATAATGACATGAATTTCAATTTCAGACTTTCTTTCCTTCAAACAATGCACAGTAACACACATTATTATTCTCACAGCTTTCTAAGTTTATGAGTGACATTTACAATTGGTCCCCTTTTGAAGCTTTTGTCCCCCCCTTTATTTATGGCTTTGTCCACATTTCTTGAGTTAAGAGGTTGAGAGGTACGTACAGAGGGCAGAGCAAATCAAAGGAAAATCAAGTATGTTCTCCAAAACTAAAGAAACATACCTGATTTTCCTTGTATGTCTGTCCTGTATCTTTCATACCTCTCAACTATCCAGATGTTATAATTGAAAAAAAAGAGCAACACAGATCTTCCTTCCTCCATTGTTTGTTTTCCACAGCACTGATGTACTGTGCAGGCATGGGCATGTAAACCCCATACATATGTGCAGTACATCAACAAATGCGTAAGAATGTAGAAACAATGCAGAGGTATACCACAATGCTATTATACAAAGACATTATTTAAGAAAAGTAAGTAATTTCTTTCTTAAATAATGTTATTGTATAATAGCAGTAACTAACTTGTGGGTCTGGGTATATAGGAGATTTACCAAAATGAGCAAGCCAAAACTGCTCCCCAAACTGTAGAAGCACAAAAATAGTGCTAGGTAAAACCAAACAGCATCAAAGATAAAATACAGTACTGCAAAAAGTTAGTAGATAATAGTCCAAACAGAACGTAATCCAAACAGAGTTTATTTAAGCGCTTTTCGTCTGCTGCTAATGGCAAACTTCTTCAGAATGAAAAAACAGGAACTATTTCATGTTTGGTGACAACCATTACTTGCAGACAACAGGGGTTGGTATGGGCTCACCTTATGGAGCCAGTGTGGCCAATTTGGTCATGGCCCAGTGGGAACATCTTTATATTCTTAACAACCCCATTTTTTCGGACTTAATAATATTCTACACCAGGTTTTTGGACGACATCTTTGTCCTCTTCAACGGAACTGAAGCGGAAGCTACTACATTCATGGAGTTTTTGAATGATTCTACTGATTTCCTGGCATTTATTTCTACTTTTAGAAGTAATGAAATAGCGTACCTTGACATCCTCCTATCCAAAGACAAGTACATGGCTTGTTTTACATCAAGATATATAGGAAACCGCTATACTCTAACACCTTTCTTCACTTTACAAGCTGCCATCCCTACAAACAGAAGCGTGCAGTAGTGAAGGGCAGCTTGTTAGAGCAGCCAGAATCAGTAGCAAAGATGAAGACTTTACAGTTGAATGTAACACACTTAAAACCATGTTTTTAAGTAGAGGGTATCCTACTCAGTTAATTGACGAACTAATACAAGAGATCAACATGAAAAGGAACAACAAGATATTTGTGCCACTACTTAAAATTAGAGTAGAAGAGAACAAGGTCGATTGTACAATGATTAGTGATGTCAGTGTACAAGTTGATACTAACAGGATGGATTTGTTTGACACTCCTAGATTTATTACCACGTTTACAGTAGACAGTAACTTTTTGTGGTCTACCATTCTTAAGAATTGGCAAGTGTTTAGTGTGGATTCAACTGTATCCACCAAATTAGGTACTTCACCTTTGGTTACTTACAAAAAAGGGAGGAATTTGAAATCCTGGTTTGAAACTAAAAACTTGCCGGTTAGAACACCTGGGATGTTTAGATGCCACAATTGTAACTACTGTAGATATATTATAGAATCTAACAGATTTAATATTGACAGGAGTGAATACAAACTTAAACACAGGTTTACATGCAATTCTAAAATGTTAGTATACTTAGCCCAATGTCAAAACTGTACTGCCCACTATGTTGGCAAAACTGAACGTAAATTCAAGGAAAGAATTTATGAACATCAGTACGCCATTAGGAAATGCAAGCTTACTAATGCATTGGCCAAACATGTTTCAGAATATCCAAACCATTTATTTAAATTTATAGGAATTGACCAAGTCTGTAATGACAGCAGAGGGTGCATTTGCAGTGAAGCTCTTAGTTTTAGAGCTTTACTGGCAAATTAGGTTGAGTCCTACCATCCACCTGGTCTGAATGAGGCTTGCTCTATAGGCAGCTTCCTTAGTATGTTAAGCTTTAAGAGATAGACTGTTATACACTTTGTAACACTTTAGTATAGGAACAAATACATTTTGTAACAATTCACTGATTATATATTACAAGAAGTAAATGCAAAATGTTTATTAGTATATACATTTATTTTTATATGTATATATATATTTTTATTTTTTACTATGATGTATTATTTATTGTTGAATCTTTACATATTCTTAATTTTACTTTGATGTTTACAGTTTTTACTTGAACTTTTTTGACCTTTTACACTTGAATCTACTACTTCCTGGTACTTTTTTAGTATTGCTTTTTAAAACTTAACGAGCATTTAATTAGGTTACTAATTAACCATGTGATTTATATAAAATGTCAGTGACTGAACTTGTTTTTTCATTCTGAAGAAGTTTGCCATTAGCAGCAGACGAAAAGCGCTTAAATAAACTCTGTTTGGATTACGTTCTGTTTGGACTATTATCTACTAACTTTTTGCAGTACTGTATTTTATCTTTGATGCTGTTTGGTTTTACCTAGCACTATTTTTGTGCTTCTACAGTTTGGGGAGCAGTTTTGGCTTGCTCATTTTGGCATTTCACAGTTGGTGTTTAATTTTCTTTTATATAGGAGATTTACCCATGGTCGGTTTTATTTAATCACTCAGCCTTCATTCTCGTGATCAAACAAACCACTCCAACTGTGGATAAATCTTCAGTATAGCCACACTCACTCATCAGTTATTTGTGGTGGTGCTGCAATAGCGTTGTCGCCTCACAGTAAGAAACTGTCTGGTTCGACTCTCAGTTAGAGCGTCTTCTGCATGGAGACGTGTGAATGGGCGTACCTTCGTTGAAGGTTGTGCGTCAGGGCTGGCAACGTGGTACATAAAAATCAACTGCCAATCATTAGCGGACCGGAGTTCCGCTGTGACAACCCCTAACCGGGAAAAGCCGAAAGTCACAACAACAACATGTGACTAGAAAAGGGAGAGATAAAACAGAAGGACTCACAAGTACTCACACATAAAAGAGTAACTAAGCATTTTTACTTGGAAGTAAAACTTTCAGAAAGCAGCCTGGGTTTGTTTCCTTCTAAACTGTTCAAGTTTGGCAGAGAGCTGGAGAATATGAATGGGTTGCATGATTGGAGGGGTTCTAGGCATTCTAGGAAAGTTTTATCTGCAGAGTAATAGTAATGTCTGCAGGCAGCATATATGCTAGGGGGACACAGAAGACAGGCATTTTTACAGTTGTGTTGTTATGGTTAGGTACTTTATTTACTACATTTTTCAAAAAACGTGTTCAAATTTTGGCCTTCTCTGGCAGCTGTTGAAAAAAAAACTTTAAAGAGATAAAACTGTTTTCTTTGTGCTTTGTGTTTAAAGTGAAAAAAAAAACAATAGATACACAATTCACAAGCAGTTAACCTCCCCAAAATGTTTAAAATGAAACAAGTTTGCATGTTATTCCTGTTATAACTTGTAAAACTCAAAAGAGAAATATTTAAGTAACACAATGCAATTTATCAAGGACAGAAATAAAATAAACCAATGATGATATGCAAAAATAAATAAAGAAAGAAACAGATACGTCAGATTTACTCAAACAGTTGTCAGCTCTGGCAAATGTCTAAAGCGAAGAACCTAATCATACTGTAACATACAGTACTATGTTCTGTATTTCAACATAAACAGTATTTTTATTAATTTGTATTATTCTTGTTGGAACACTCCATCTCTGCAGTCTGGCAACCACACACCATGACCCTCTGGGATTTTGCAGCCTTAATCAGGAGTAACACTTAAGTAACATGGACCAAGATATATCACAGTGCTGTGCACAAGGCTTGTTACCATCTTCTACCTACTTTCACCCTGACATATCACAGTGCTGTGCACAAGGCTTGTTACCATCTTCTACCTACTTTCACCCTGACATATCACAGTGCTGTGCACAAGGCTTGTTACCATCTTCTACCTACTTTCACCCTGACATATCACAGTGCTGTGCACAAGGCTTGTTACCATCTTCTACCTACTTTCACCCTGACATATCACAGTGCTGTGCACAAGGCTTGTTACCATCTTCTACCTACTTTCACCCTGACATATCACAGTGCTGTGCACAAGGCTTGTTACCATCTTCTACCTACTTTCACCCTGACATATCACAGTGCTGTGCACAAGGCTTGTTACCATCTTCTACCTACTTTCACCCTGACATATCACAGTGCTGTGCACAAGGCTTGTTACCATCTTCTACCTACTTTCACCCTGACATATCACAGTGCTGTGCACAAGGCTTGTTACCATCTTCTACCTACTTTCACCCTGACATATCACAGTGCTGTGCACAAGGCTTGTTACCATCTTCTACCTACTTTCACCCTGACATATCACAGTGCTGTGCACAAGGCTTGTTACCATCTTCTACCTACTTTCACCCTTCTTGCCTCATTCGCCCTTATTTCTCCTTTCCAATCAAAGAGGGAATTACACTATTTGTGCCCAATTTTCATTTTAAAATAGACAGTTGGTATATATCGTAGATGTAGCCAGTCTTGTGGGGGTGGGAAAAGGGGCTTTTGACCATCCATTGCTTTGGTCTGATGTGTTTTAAGTAGAATAATGCTACCAGTGCTTTGTGCCATTAGAATGTTTATGTGCTTTTTAAAACCTTTACAAATTACAGACATATCAGCGACAGAAATGTAGTCTCAGATGCTGAATGTCACTACAAAGTAGTAGTATATTTGAGAAACTGAACTAGCTGCATAATGAAGTTTCATCAGTATTAAAGTTAACATAATGTTCAATTAATGTTATAGTCTTTGATATGGTTGTACCATGATGCTCTTTGCCACTGACACAAGTTTTTGAGAACTCACTTGTTGCCATCTTCCTAACTTCATGGTGCATAGGTTCATAGGTTCATAGGTTTATACTAGGCTAACTGCCCTAGGGCATTTATAAGCCTAGCCCAACATATGTTGCTATTGTATCAGCTCAGTTTCACCAAGTCACTTTTAAAACAAGACACCCTTCAATGACTACCCCTCTTCCAGGATTTGGTGATTTGTGAGATGTATTATGTCTTTTCTAGCAGTTCTGTCTCTTCTAGCAGTTCTGTTCTTGGTAACCATGCCAGCTAACTTTTTACATGTTCCATGGTCTATCGAAAGTACTAGAGTATGTGAAGTCTGTTTCAGAGTTAGAAAGTTGGTCTACAATGTTTTCTCAGATTTAATGCACATATGCAAGGATGTTTTTTCATCCAAAAACCTCAGCTGTTATTTTCTTATAATGGATATACGACTTTATTGTCCTGTGTGAGTCGTTTGGAGCTTCCAACATATTGTATTGGGAATGGAATGGGAATTGTTTTCTGTTCACATCTGGAGAGGTCACAGCAACTTGAATTTAGTAAGCATAGTGTGAAAAGCAAGGAAATTACACAAAAGGAAGCCCAACCCAAGCATAGAAAAAGTATTAGCTTTCACATCTCTAGAGAGCTGTAGTTGACTCCAAAGTTGGTTAAAATGTACTGTAGTTCCTGTGTCGTGGAAGTGAGTTGCAAAGTAAATCATTAGGTTTTACTTTAAAACTGGCAACTGATTCAGAGTTCCACATGATAGATAGTTTACACTGATGACAGAGACTCCATCATATCTAAATGTCATTGTAGCTATGCCAGTAGTAAGTTGGTAGTGCAATGAAGATTATGCTAATGACAGTTTATTGCACAAGTGAAATTTATGCAGAGCAACACATGGCCTGCCCATGAGTCAGATGTCTATACAGAAGCGCACTAAAATGATTAACTTATGTGTATGCCAACAAAGTGGTCAATGAGTTCCAAATGTAGCACTGAAATTTTCAAAGTAAAATTTCTAGTATTTATTGAAAACTTGGGTTTAGAATTCAGTGTACTGCTATCATGTTGAAAAGTTTTCCATCCATATGTTAAAAAATTCAAATCTGGCTATGGAGAAAAGTAATTTCTACATCTGGAAATATTTGAAAGGTTATAGTTAATTAGGATGCTTTTTTTTTGCATATCTTCTATAAAATAGTCTGTGTTCCTCTGACAAGTTATGGTGTCTTACCATAGTGCAGTACTTTAAACTAGGATGGGATATAAATGTGTAAGTGGGACTGGCAGCCATTGACTTCCTGATATTGGTTGCCTTTTGACACTGTTTTTCTCAGTTACCTCAGCTTCCCAATACTTTTCATCCCCCCTTCTCATAAGCTGACAGAAATGTTATAGCACTGTAAAAGGTGCCTGTGTGTATATAATTGCTAGGTTGCGTCTCCTACACGCTTTTGGATAAGTAAATTGTTGGTGCTGCTGTGTGTAAAATTCTGTTTTGCTTATTTTGGCTCGTCAGGCACATTCAAATATAGGTTAAGTATTTCAGCATGTGAGGTACTCATGAAATGCAGTTCATTCAGGCCTGCAAGAATGAGTGATTATGTCAGCAAATAAGTGTGACGACTTGCCCTCACTGAGTGTGTAACTTCAAGTGGAATTTAATTTAAAACAACTTTTTTCAGTAAGAAAAAATAAGAGAAGATAATATGTGTTGAATCCAGAGGTCATGTTCAATATAATGGGGTTAGGAGCTAATAGAAACAGCTGTGGTAGACCAGTAGGTCATCTTTGGTGGTTTGTTTCAGCTTTTATTTGGTAAAAGTGTGTATTATAGTGAGATGGTCCTTATCAGTACATATCAGTATGTATAATGCCTCCTTATCCATTTCACAGATTGTTTTGGGAAATTAACTAGTCTTTCTCCACATAACTTCTTGGACATATTTCATATGTGACATGTCAGTGATATGGGTCTGGAGCAGAGCGTTGATGCTGGAGAAAGGATTATTTGATAGTTGCATATCACAACATTATGCAGTTAGTTATATAATATTCATTATATGCGTATATGTCAGAAGTTGCACAGTTTATTTCCTCATTTCTTTTTTAGTTTACAAGAGAAAGAAAACAAACATAGCAGTAGGTCCATTTCCTCTTATTACATGACTTATATGTTTTTGAGACATACATAAAATCTGTGTCTTACATATTTCCAAGTCACATGATATCTAGCAGAGGTATGCAGTATTACATGGGAACTTTTATTTTTGAAACTCTGGTATTTTAGGTGCTAAGTATCACTTTTTTTTCTGTGAATGGTAACATTCATTTCAGATGTATTGCTTTGCAGTAGAATGGCACATTGATGCAGTTTTATTGTTGCTTTCTCGCAGTACATGGTTCTCCAGTTTGATTATTGGCTGGTATGCTTTCTGTAGTGAATCTGCATGTCCTGTCTGTGAAAATGTGAATGGTTGTTCCTGTTTCTTCCAACATCCCATAGGTATGCTGTAGATGAATTTATGAGCCCTGAAGTTGTCCATATGTTTGCATGCAGTGTGAATGAGTCATTGAGCAAGTGAGGTTGAGTTTGCATGTGGTCATCGCATGGAAGACTGGCATCTCTTTGCCTTACACCTACTAAGTGTTGATATAAGCTATGGCTGCCCATGACCCTGAACTGGATAGTGAGGTTAACATGAGAATGCATGAGTAAAACAGATGGTTGGTACTATGTGACATTGACAGCACTGATTAGTTTTAGTGCTTCTTTTCACAGCACTCAGCAGTGCATTTGTCCCTTCATAAGTGTAACCTGTAAAGGCCATCTTCTCACATATTCATAAACACTTTTGTCTGCCTCACTGATTTCCAAAGAGTGACCTTTGTAAGCCTCCTGTGGTACCTCCTGTTAGGGATAATATTCATTGACCATCTGGTCAAAGGTATGGTATATCACCCATCCTGGGGTGTGCAACCATCACTCTGTGGTCAAAGGTATGGTCTGTCACCAATCCTGGGGTGTGCAGCCATCCCACTCTGGTCAAAGGTATGGTCTGTCACCCATCCTGGGGTGTGCAGCCATCACTCTGTGGTCAAAGGTATGGTCTGTCACCAATCCTGAGGTGTGCAGACATCCCACTCTGGTGAAAAGTATGGTCTGTCACCCATCCTGGGGTGTGCAACCATCCCTGTCTAGTCAAAGTTATGGTCTATCACCTGTCTTGGGTTGTTAAACTGGTTAGTCATTTCCTTCTGATAATGCCATGCATTCTTCCCTGCTTAAAGCTTTATTCAGAATTATCGCTAAAGTCATCATTCATTCTCAGCATGCGATGGTCAACATCTGTCCCATGAAAGATTGAGTAACAGACACTGATCACTTCCATTTATCATTTTTCTTATCAAGTGATTCTTCAAAACGTATCAGCTGACTTTAAATTGTATGGTTCTGCCCTGTGACAAGAGTATACAGTAGAGGTCCAGTCCTTAACTCATTGACTCCAACAATGCTAATCATGCTGTGGTGTTAACCTCACTTACACTATCTGTGTGGGCTGCCTTGTCCCATTCAAGCTTATAGCATAGTGTATTTGTTTTGTTGTGGCAATCACAGTCCTGTGTCTATGGTGTTCAATGACATGATTGTAAATTTGGGAAACTGACTTCAGCTGAGCAAGAAATGCAAAAAGTGTCTTTTTCTTGTTTAGCTGAAATAATTTTTTCATATTTATTTTTTTATTTTTATTTTTTTGACTCACAACTGTAAGCAATTGCAGTCCAGCCTGACAGCAGTCAGAAAGGTCACCATTAATTATCTCAGAGCCGGTAGATGTTAACAATCTAAACAATTTGTTCCAGTTGCCACCTATCATTTCAGCAGTCTGTGACTAACATTTTGTCCTGTGGTAGCATTTCTCAGTAGCCTGTCATTCATAGGTTGAAATTGTTATACTCTCATTTACACTTAGCCTGATTTCATTAATTTTAAGCTAGAGTACAGTTTTCTTCCGAAGAGTCTAAGTTCTTCAGGTAGCTCATTACCTCCTTAGTACATACATTTTGTCCCAGAGTATGTCCTGTATGGCCTGGATTTGACCAGAAATCAGAACACTGAAAAAGCAGATCTGGAGGAGTTGAGAGAGAGAATCTGATATTGGCTGTCATATCCCATGGAGGAGAGACTTGGCAGAGTCCTGCTAAGGGAGCATCCCCTGGTGAAGGGCCTGGAAGAGAACATCCTGCAGTAGCCCTTTGGAGAGTACAAGACTCTGAAGGAGTACACAACACTTAAAGATCAGCTACACCCTAAGAACAACATTTCTTTTCCTCAGACTGTATTTTCCTCCCTACATACTAATTCATCTGCTTCCACATATTTACAAAAAAAAAATAGGAGTTTCTTTACCTCTGTGGCATTTCTATCCTAGTCACTTTTCTCTATGCACACCATACTGAAGCTTAATAAAATCACTTGACGATTTCTTTATGAATTTGTCTTTTGCTCTTTTATCAGTTTGCTTGTCACATTTGAAATGTTATTGCTAAAGAAAACACATATAGACACATAACTCTGACTTTTTTATTTTTATTTTATTTATTTATTTGCTGTTTCACACCCACTGAGGGTCATAAAGGTTCTCGCCCAAAAATCACAGCTCTTTTATTGTGTCGCCTGTCATCTGCAGCTACGTTATTTCTCTCCTGTTAGACTGTAAATCTATTTAAGAATTTTGTAGTCTGAAGGTGAAGAAATCGATAACCACCACCAGCAACTTCACTAATTAGCTGAACTGTACAAGTCAGGAAACATACTTTAGCCGATTCAGGGGAGAAAGATGGGAGAAAGGCAGGATGTGAAGCTCACAAAATTTGTTTTCAGAAGCTGTTATCTTATATATTTCTGTACACTTTTTACAGCTTGTATAATATGCAAGAACCGAGTCACTGCAAACCACTCTTTAGTACTGTTATTGAGGATTTTCAGACTTGGCAGTATTTCTCACTATTTCCATTCTAAGTGAATGGAATTGTGATCTTATAGGACAGACTAGGGTGAATTAGGAATATCAACTATGCCATATATAGTGGATTATGGCCAAAAATTAATTTTCCAAAAAAAAACAGGATCACATCAGGATGTCTACCCCATGAGGGTATTCAAGATTGGAAACAAATTTAAGATTAGTAGTAAGTAGCTGTTGCACTGCTGACAGGTCTGGCTCATGTAGAACATTGTGACAGTGTAAATATATTTTTGTCAATTTCTCCCCTGTAGTAGCCTTCAAAGCTTGTGGGTGTGCAGAGGAGTTCACCTGCACTGGCTCAGGATATAGGGCATTGCACCTCCATTTTTGGGCAGTTGGGGTGGGAGAAGGCATTCAAATGGCTTCCTAATCCAGCTGGGTTATATCTGTGAAACTTTGCTCTTGCCTTGTTTTCTGAGTCTGAGTGGGCCTTTAGAGGCTTGACACTCATGAGACAGAGGAGGAACTAAAGTCAAATAATTGTGTAAAAATCTGTTCAGGCAAGTTCTTAATAACATCTTCTCAGAAGTTGTTGATGCCATACACTTTACTTTGTTTGAAGTAATTTTCAGTGTTTACTTAGGAGTCCTCTGCATGTAGTGACATGCAAAAACAGAGTGCCTGTTGTAGTGTTGATTACCATAACTGCAGGTCAAAGAGGAGCAGAACTGAAAGTTTAAATATGGAGGAATATATAATATGTCCAGGGTTGCTGTATCTCAGAATATTCTTGCTGCTCTGAGCACAGATTTCTCAGAGCTTGTATATGTAAGTAGAATAGGTGTTTAGAAATATATATTATACAACGACCCCCCCATTAATATTCAAAAACGTGCACGCTGATTGGTCAGTGTGCACGTTGTAAATCAGAGTTATAGTAATGGAAAAAGGTCCAGTCGCCCAGACTTTTTCCATTACTATAACTCTTATTTTACAGCAATGGAGAATGCAAGATCTCCATTGCTTCACACTGTCACGCTATGTTAAACGAGTTTAACATAGCGAGGCAGCTTTAAAAAAAGCAACAGAGATTCTCCATTGCTTTTTATAAAGCTGTCCCGCTATGTTAAACTCCTTTAACATAGCGAAACAGTTTGTAAAAAGCAATGGAGATCTTGCTTTCTCCGTTGCTTTTTTCAAAACTGTCTCGCTATGTTAAATGGGTTTAACATAGTGAGATAGCTTTAAAAAAAAGCAACGGATACTCTGTTGCTTTTTTTAAAGCTGTCTCGCTATGTTAAATCCATTTAACATAGCGAACAGTTTGTAAAAAGCAACGGAGATCTTGCTTTCTCCGTTGCTTTTGTCCACAGCTCTGATGTACTGCGTAGGCATATGCATGAGCAGTACATCAGAACTGCCGCAGAATACCACACAGCTGCGGAAGGGCAGCAAGGAGGCATTATACAATGCCATTATATGAGAAAAGTAATTATTTTTTTTCTTAAATAATGTCATTGTATAATAGTAATAACCCACTTCTGGGTGTGGGTAATGCTGGATTTACCCACGGTTGGCTTTGTTTGGCCACTCGGGCTTCGCCCTCGTGATCAAACCACACCAACCGTGGGTAAATCCAGCATTACCCACACCCAGGTGTGAGTTATTGCTGTAATATGTCCTGGGTTGCTGTATCTTAGAATATTCTTGCTGCTCTGAGCACAGATTATATCAGGTTGTGCAGATGATAAAATCTTCATGCAAAAAATGCATTAAAGATGTAAAGGTGAGATTTGGAATTTGCCGGGGTTTTTTTGTACTTTTTATTTTCTGATGTTTCAGAACGTCTAGGATCAAGTGTCATATTTTTATAAGGAAGCACAGAAGCAATATAAAGATGATCCTATGTAACACAGGATTCAGGCTTTGTAATAATGGTACATTCTAGACTGTTTACATAATATGTATTCTTGTGGGTGAGTCTTCAATGCCCTTATCTTTGCTACTTCACCACATAGATTTTGTGCAAGTGACTTCATTGTGACTATGTCCTAGTGTCTCTCATAGAGATGTATATATATATATATATATATATATATATATATATATATATATATATATATATATATATATATATAGAGAGATATATATATAGATATATATATATATATATATATATATATATATATATATATATATATATATATATATATATATATATATATATATATATATATATAGTGCCCATTACCATGTGACATAGTTTGGTTTGAACTGCCACTCAGGGACCACATCATAATGTTCCCCGACACAGGCTGCAACAGTTTCCTAGCAACAAAAATAGAGTAGAACAAGTTATCAGTTCTAGGCCATTTTGTATGACTCATCCATAATAGTGTGACAACATTACATCATTCCTATTTTCTGTCTGTGTAGTAGTATTTGTCATGGGTAAGAGCATTATAAGTAGTGTGGTACACATTCATAAGATCAATGATTGTTGGTCGTTCACCTTTTCATATGGCATTTTTGAGAATTTGTCAGTATTACCGTTTTGGTTTTTTCCATGTATTCATTGTAATGTGGCTATCCAGTTTGGGACAGAGGTGATTGTTGTAACTTTTATGCAGTCACCATGGATACTTCCTTTCTTGGGGTGATGTGTGAGTAACATACACTTCTTCATTTAGGTATTAGTTGAATTTCTTTCTCTTCAGACGAGTCTTAGAGCTTGTCTGTCAGCTTTAGCAGTTGTATCAAACATTGGGCAGTAACCTTGTTTACCTGTGTACAACCATGAAGCTTGTGTAACAGATCTGAATTGATTCCATGATGTAAGTTATCACATGACACTATATTATATAGAGGTGGATCAATGTGTGTATGCACCACACCCAGAGTGAGTGTATCCTTCATTACCTTGAATGTATACTTGCAATCCACCACCCATTTCTATGCAGACCAGTTTTGTAGCAGTACTTTTAATGGATATAATACCATCCAGAGATTCTGTAGAAATGTATGGTGTTATTTGAGGTGGTAGTTTACCAGTCCTAAGTGTGACCCACGTTTTGTCACATTCTGAGGCCTTTGAGCTTTTACCACAGTCTCCCATCTTGTCTTGAAACTTAACCTTGTATGTTTTTGTCAAATGCAATGTCATCCTAATGTCACAATGTGAAATTTCACCTTTGACAAATTCACAGTTATCAAAGGCCATACTCTATTAGCCTATGTAAGAGTCTTTGCTGGTTGCTTAGGTGGGCTTTACCTTTATTCTACCATCAAGATGTCTTGTAGGTAACATTATATGATGAGAATTATTTGAGTACCTGGCCTGTTTCTTGCTGTCAAATGCCAGGCAGTCTTTAGTCCTCAAACAACAAAGTCATAGAGGAATACCCCTTTACACACAATTTGTCGGAAGACTGCTCTATTTCCATTTGTGAGTATGCTTGTTGTAGGCCAATTTTCCTGAATTCCACCACCCACACTCAGTTCTTGGAAAGGGTATTATACTGTCTTTAGAACTGGATTAATGGTGGCTGATATCTTCACAAAACCTTCTGTACATTTCTTAAACACAACACTTTTGGTAAAGCCTATTCATTGTATGCATTTCACTTTAGACAACATCCCTATATGCATTTCAGCTTTTTGGGGGGTCTGAGAGTAGAAAATATCACATTGGCTTTATAGAATTTTCAGGTAACATTTAGTTCTACTTCAGTCTGGGCCTTTTTATGATCTTTGATGTCTTAAGCAGAGATGTGTGGCATCTGCCAGCAATTGTGAGAGGTTGTCATCCAAAATAAGTTTGCTACTTTCTTTGGCTGTTATCTAGATCACCTTCATGAAGTAACATTCAGTTTCCGAACAATGTTCTCCATCTTGTGTCACATACACAAAAATTTAAAGTTCGTATGTTCATTCATATGTCACGGGTATATTTATGTTATCCATTGGAAACTTTTTATCTGTAAACTTCTTTCATGACAGTTGTGACTTATCAAGTTATTGTTTGAAAATACTTTCTTATACTTTTGCATAGGATTCATAAACAGCTTCTGCAGCCTACATCTTTACCAGTTTTATGTATTAGTCCTGACAGCTACATCTTTTCTAGTTTTATGTATTAGTCCTGACACGTCTAGAGTAATCTAAATAATTTCTCAGGTTGATTCATACTGCAAAGCTGTGAACACACTAGGTAATAAGATTGATCATCCTTGTTTGCCGTCTCATTTCTTCTTGCATCCAACAGTTCTGTATACACATTGTTGATTCATGTCATCATCCTGCGTCTCTGTATGTATTCGCCATTCAGTTTGTTCTTTCCCTTTTCCTGCTTGCACATTCTGTGTGGCCCGTCTTATGACATCTTCCGCTGTTTAAACCTGCACATACCAGCTCAATGTAACTTAGTACTACAAAAAAACTGCTTTTTTGTTAATAAACAGTTTGTAGGTATTAACACTGAGTCATATTATTTAATTCTGATGTTTTTGCTTGATGTTTCTCTCAGTACTACTGTGTGTTTAATGTTGCTCTTATGTCATTTCTTCTTTAATAAGCAGTCTGGTTTATATGGTTCCACAATATCTACCAGATACAAATCAATCTATTAATGTATGTCCTAGCTCTTCTTCTATACTGGTAATGTTAAGCCAGTCTTCCTGGATTTGCAGTGTACTCCAGAATGTTGTAATGTCCCATTTGAGTCATGTTATGCTCCCTAACTAAAACCAGCTCAAAAATTTTGCAACCCAAATCAAACAAAAAAGCCACCAAAGGAATACCACAACCTAAGATATTTTGCAGTTATCAAAGGTTCATGTTCAAAAGCATCTGTGAATTATGTCCAGTTACTTGGAATTATTACTGAGATGGCTTCTTTTCACTGGTGAGTTTATGGTGGATACCACTGTCTGAAGCTCCTCTTAATTTGCCCCCCTTCCCCCTGTTTGGGCTGTATAGGTTAATGTCTCAACCTTTGTTCTTCAACAACATGCAGATTGCTGCATGCTTTTTATGTGAGGAGCACACTACTTATGAAGCTAACAGTAAGTTTGCACCCAGTAATAAGCCCTTATTGTCAGTTTTCCTTTTGGCTGTTCAGCTCTAGCCCTGGACACCATCCAGCTGTTGTAACCCATTATCTCACTGTCCACCAATGAAAACCAAATTCTATTTTAATAACGAAGTGTGTATTTTCTCAGCAAATAATGTACCTCTCAGTGATCTATCCCTATTTATACCTTAAGTAGAAATCTATTACCCTTTCTTAGTCCAGTATTCATGATTCAATAAATATGGTATTACAGAATTAGCTGCATTTTGTAAATCAAGCTGTAACATGTATGTCGTGGTATGAGCTACAGAAAGTTAAGGGTGGTTTGTTGCATTTTAATAGATATGCAAGTAAATGCTGTGATTTCAGTTTTATGGATGTCACTGATTTGGACCACTAAATTATCATCTGAAGTAAAATGCATAATAATAACCAAGCAAGGGGACTTTAAACATACCAGATCCTGCTTGTGATGCCTCAGATTTTTTTGCAGTACTTCATGCTTAGCCAAAACTAGTGAATGTTTCTAAATATTTAGTAATGTTAATAACCTTTGCTTGGACACTAGTTTAGTTTATCAGAAACAGTAAACAGCTAATATCCTGTTATGTATTTTAAAGATGTGGTACAAACTGATTATTTATTACATTCCTTTAGCTGTCAGTAGTACTCTGGGCATCTGGTGATGCCAGTGATGGGCCTAGAAAAGCGATTCAAACCTTGATCCCACTGGCAGCAGGTGTGCTGCCAAGCACCAGATCCCTGTCCTACCATCCAGTGCTGTGCACTTCACACATTCATCCTCAGGAGAGTCAGTGTATATGCTGTTCCATGGAACAGGTGAAGGCAGAAGGTCTCCCTCTAACTTAGGCTTCTCTGAAGAGTCTAAGAACCTGAAGGCCATTATTTCAGTGATGGATGAGGATAGGGAGACTTCCTCAGTCTACTTCTCCCTCCTGGATGGTCCATCCTTTGAAGAAAATACTGAAAGTCATGAGCTCTTTCATGAATTGGCCTGTGACCCCAATTTCTTACTCCAGAAATGCCTGAAACTGTATCTGAGATTGAATGAGAAGGAGTCCTGGATCATCCTTCTTTACATCTAGCCATAAATAGGTCTGTTCTTTAGACCTGATACACATAGGCTGTGTTCTTGTGGCCTCCAGAAGGTGTATATCCTTTGTAAGTTCCTAGGTGAATAATGGCCCTAACTGGGTATCCTGAGTATGACTTCTGATTAATTTCTTGGGTTTAGTACAGTGCCCAAAGTCTACAGCATTTGCCACCTTGCCACTAAGTAGCAAGAAAGTGTACTTATCTGTCACAGTGGGGCTTAGGGCCATAATCAACATGTCTCTACCATTGCTAATCTGCTTTTGTGTTACTGCATCAGGTAGCAAATAAGCTTTTCTCCCTTCCTGAGTCTGTGCTCAAAGAGAAGGTGGTGAACTGTGTATTGCTTCATGAGTGGGCTTCCTTGTAGCTCTTTGAAATTTTGATTGCTCTGACACTGTAGCTAGGGCTGCAGGCTTAAGCATATGTTTGTGTAGGGTGGCTTGGCTGAAACTCTCCTCCCTAAAGGTGGAACTCGGAAATTCCACCCCAGTTACATCTTTCATTGGGGAAGTTCTCCTTGACCAGTCCTCTCAGAAGTTAGTGGTTAACTTCTAGAAGTGGAATGAGACTTTCACCTCTCTGGAAGATCTTTATGATTCCCTGACCCACTTTTTTCTTCTAAAGTTAGTCACTCCCAAAGCAGAAAAATACCTGCTTAGTACCTGAGTAAAGCATTGAAGAATCATATGGTTTTATCCTCCAACATTAGCTACCAAGAGAGCATATTTAATGACCCAGCTGCAGCAGTCCAGACTATTTTCTGGAGCGACACATGGCAGGGTGGGGGTGCTATTTTTTTGTTTGCCATGGCTTAGAGAACCATCATAAGGAGTCATTAAGTTGTGGACATGGTTATATTTTGCCATGTCTTAACAGCTGTTAGGTCCCCTGCCTTGAAGGATTCAAAGATTTCTTTACAGTGTCAGTTTTGTGTCACCAATCCTTGGCATGGTAGTCATTTCCAACCACCCTTAAGTGGACCTGGAATTCTAATAGCCAAACGTATCACAGTTCCCAACAAAAGGTACTTCACTGGTAAGGTGAAGAGGACACCTTAGCCCTTCTTTGGTGCAGCAGGTATGGTCCTGCAGAAGAAAGGGCTGCACATTCCTTTTTGCAATCAGGACTTCGCCACAGATGTTGCATTCAGGACAACCTAACAGTTACATCAGATAACTAGTTCATTGTGTGGTGTCTTAACAAGAAACGCAGCATATGGTCATTCCTTCTGTGGAATTAGGTGATACATGTATGGCAGATGGCCACAAGCAGTGACATTATTCTTTTAGTGGTTCATATCCTGGGCAAAGTGAGTAAACTATGAGAAAGACTTAGCGTCTGTTTATGTCACATTCTAGAGGTGCAAATTCAAGAGCTGTGCCTCAAATTGTTCATCTAAGTCTGGGGCACTCAGACTCATCTACATTGTGTAGTACCCCATTATCTTTCCAATCTCATGAAAGAGGACATGGTAGTAGGCACTTTGTGGTGGACATGTTCTCCACTGAGATTTTCAGTATGTCTCCCTTCTTTTTTCCCCACTGATTCCTTGCAGCATTGCTCATTTCAGATGAGAAAGACCAAAAGTAGTGTTTTTCACTCTGTGGTGGCTGAAAAGTTTGTGGTTTCAGACTGTCATGTCCCTGGTAATGCAAGAGACATTTATAGTCCTTGCTGTGCTCCCCATTCTTTAGGGAGCATTTAGCTCTACCTTAGGGCCTGCTCCCACATTGTACCAACTGATCCTGTTAGACCTTCCTACAAGGGACAAGGAAGTGACTGAGGCTGCTTGGAAGTCTGCCCTCAGATGTACCGTGCAAATGGAAGAGGTTTTGCATTTGGGCACAGTAGTACTGTATATCCTTGTTAGCTTAGATGTGATCTTGACTGGTCTCGGACACCTGAATTGTTTGGACCTCAGTTATTTCCCTTTGAGAGTGAATGTAAGTTCTTCTGCCAGTCGTGGCTTTGGGGGAAAAATCTGGATTGTGTCCCAGCAGCATATGGCTAGGCAGTACTAATGTTACAGCTCCATCATCCGATTATAGAACCTCTTCCCTCTGTAGAATTTGAACTTTGCAGTTTACAATCTTGTCTATCCCATTTTCAAACCTATTGATTCAGTAGAGTTGAGGTTTGTACCTGCAAAAATGATTTTTCTTGTATTTATCACTTCTATCCACAGGATCGCTAAGAAGTAGATGCTGTGGCCTTTTTGTGGCATATTCACTATTTCAGATGTGTAGTGCTTATATACTATATGTTAGGGTAGTAAACACTTGTAATAGTCACCCATGCTGTGTATGTAGTTGGTAATACAGAAATGATTTCTCATAACAGCTAGCCAAATATAATGCACATGCTGAGGTGTTGTTAAAAGGAAGGGCTGATGCCTAAATAAGTAGAGAAATGTTGCTTCTCCTGAAGAAGAATTTCAAAGACCAAGAGTGAAAACTGTTAGGGATAATGTAACCAGCGACAGATATATATTTACCTGTGGAGTGACAGAAGCTGTGGATTTTCCTGTGGGGTGACAGAAGCTGTGGATTTGCCTTTGGGATGCTAAACTGCATGTGGAGTACTGAGTTTGCCTGTGAATTTATCACGAGGGTAAGCTGAGCTACATTTTCAGGATACTGAACACCATGGTCTTTTCAGTTTCTGAGAGACTTTAAATCTTAACTGTAAGTGACCTCAATAGTATTCTGTTTTCTTTTTGTTGCTGGAATTAATTTTGAGTTGATATACTTGCAATGAAAATAAAAATGCACTTAAACCATAAAGAGATTCCAGAGTTTGTTAAACATACTGCAGGGAGGCATATCTGATCTTTTGCAAGTATTTTTTTTACTTTATTTTATCTGTGTTGACAAGATTATTCCCACTAGGCCAGTTCCTTTTTCCAGGGAAGACCCAAGGTGGTATGCATACTAACAAGAGGAATTTGTCCATGGCACTGGAAAAGTTTGTCTACATTTTTTTCAGTAAGTGCTATGGGGTCTTTTATATCCATGTGATGTACCACTAACTGAAGCAGATGGAACCGCTGTTTAACTTTTCTAAGGGTTAGCACACTCGGGAGTGCAGCACCCCACTTATGCTGCACAGCAGTGTCAGTACTGGAAATGAATCCAAGTACTTGATATATGACTAGAATCTACAATCATCTGGTCTTCCAGCACCAAACGTGAGTGTTCTACCTGTCGAGCCACTGATATTGACTGACTATCAGGTGCCTCTTCAGACTATTCCACTTTTCCTCTCAAAGGTGGTTTCTGAACTGCCTGTGAAGCAGTTCATTCATAAATCTCTATTCTGCGTAGTAGCATAAATCATGATAGGGTGACAGACAGAGACAGAGAAATGTTCACAGTCTGGGAGTGCACTCTGATCTCAGTTTTACATAAGCAGGTAAATGAATTCAGGAGGAACTGATAGTTCTTCGCCTTTCCTCCAAGGAATGAAGGGCTTACATTCACCAAGCAAAGCTTTTCATACATAGAAGCATATGTTTCAGCTGTCCCCAGAGTGTCCCTGATTTTTCCTTACATTTTTGCTCTGTCCCTCTTTTTTTGTTAGTAGACCTTTGAGAATTCCAGTCAGTTAGTAATGGCAGACACCATTAGAGCTTCATATTTTGCGTTATGAAAATGCATGTTGATGCAAAACCTGTTTTTTTTCTTAACTTTTTAAGTGAATTAAAGCAATGTTTAAAAATTCTTCTTGACTTTGGATCTTTAACCCCCTCCCAATTAATTTTGGCTTTGTTAGAATTGATTAAAATAGAGAGGTTTCATTTCAAAGTAGATTGCCAGCTACATTGTTTTTTTTTTTTGCACCAAGTGGCACATTATCTATTGAGAAAATGTTTGTCAAAGGCCATGTCACTCGAATAGTGGCTGCTTTCAGGTCATGTTTCAGGGAATGTCACTGTCCAGACATCTGTTGTCTCATTAGTTTACACCTTCACCAAACATTATTGTCTTATCTATGATTCCAGAAAATGACCACTCTTTCATATGTTTACACTTCAGTACACAGCTTTCTGATCTTTGTTATTTTTTTCTGATCTTTTGTATTTCAGCTGTTCTTCAGCCCTTACACCCTGGCAAATGTAATCAGCCCCATCACTGACCCACCAGGGATAGTCCTCAGTGTTCATTTTAATATGAACAATTAACCCTGTATATTGAATCAGCATCTGAACAGGAAAAGAAAAACCTGACCCTCATCTAGGTATTGAACCCTCCCCCCTTCCAATTCCATGCAGATGTCATTGTGTTTTTGAATACACAAGCATCTAATGCACTACTGAATATTAACCAAGTGTATTCTACCAACAACTAAAGAGGAAAGGAAAACACTGATCCTTGCCTAGGCATCGAACCCAGGACCTCCTGGACAAGGGTCAGTGTCTTCTTTTCCAGTCCAGTTGTTGATTGAGTGTATTAAGTTAGTATTTTGTACTGCATTCGATGCTTGTGTGTTCAAAATCACCACCATAGTGGTCTCCTAGTTACAGAAATGGCTATTCTTGAGAAGAAACCAAGTTAACTGTCCAGATACTTTTTGTCTCCTTGTTAATTGTGAATTTCTGACTTGTATAAAGAATTTTACTAATGGTTTCATTAATATTGCTTGGTATCGGTGTCTGCAGAGTGATGTTGTATGGGTGAAATACTGACTTTTTTTTTCAAACTGTGTAACTTTGTCAAGATTAAAAGTGCACATCAGTAAAAACAAAGATATTCCCAATGAGCCCCCCAATGACGTACTTTAAAAGAACAGCCCCTTCTCCTCTTTAGTTAGAACACAGCCTCCCCCAAATATCTAGACATGTACCTACACCCACCACTTAACCATATGCATATACTAAACCCAAAACCTTTATTTATGTATGTGCATGTTTGTTAACCAGGGTAGTGGACTGATCCACAAGGACTCATTTCTGTCATAGCCCAATAAATATAAAACTATTGAAAAACCAATAAAGTGAGGAGATGTACAGTGAGATGATGTCAGTAAAGATATGGTATCTAAGGTTCAAACAGCAAGGAATGGCAAATACAGTTGTTTATAAGGAGAAACGTGTGATAGAATCATTAACAGCAGTAGCCAGAAGTTAACATTGCTTAGACTGTAATAATTACAGGTGTGGCAGTTCCTTATATAGCAATATGTGCAAGTAATGAAAGACGTACAAAAAAAAAAAAGCTTGTACACTCCTGGAGAAAGCTGACTCAATCCCTTCTTGGCAGATTGATCGCCTTTAACATGATTTTCCTAAGTTGCCAGATACCTCTCTCTACCTTCTAAAAATGTTTAAACTTTCCAAGATTGATAAACATAATAGAAACTTTATAGGACAGTGAAAGTACACAGTAAAGTTGTTTACATCTACAGAGGAAGGGGTCTGGGGCTTCCGTAACATAAGCGAAAAGAACAACCCAGTCTTGCTTTGCTGGAATGCCTTCCCCAAAAATCTAGGTATTTAATTATACCCACCAATGTATGAAATAACTGTACGGATATTCTAATCTTAAAAAAATATATATTTCATACACTCCTACAGTAAGCTGAATATATCAGACTATGTGTGTAATATGTTTTTTTTCTCTTTATGATAAATTTTGCCAGACATCTTCCCCAACCTTCAAATAATGTTTAACTTTTCAAGACTGATAAACTTAACAAGCACCTGATATGGAAATGTAGGAAAGTGAAAATACACAATAAGGTGTTGTATACACCTGCACAGGAAGGGAGACAGGGCTTCCCTGATGTGAAAAGATGAGTTTTCTGGTACACCTATATTTCCACTTGCCTGCTGCAAGTCGCTGTACTGATGACATGCTGAGAGTGCAGGAATTCAGGGAACTGCTGCCTGACTGCTCCTCATGGTGGCCACCGCTCTCCCCTTTCAGGTAAGTGAAAGGAAGCTGTATGTAAATGAGAAGCCAGTCTCCACTCTGCATGACCGATGCATACACTTCAGGCATTTGGATGGTGGAGGAATGTAACCACTAGTGTGTAGATGGTAACACGCTGAATTTGATTTGGTGTCACATAGTGTTGTATGACTAAAGGGACTTTTAAATCACCGGGGTCACTTTTGCTCTCAGGACTTCTGAATAACACACTGCATCCAATTTCCAGGGCATACATGCCTGAAAAGCATACGCCATAAAGACAAACCGTTATTTCATATTTTTATTTGTGAATAAAATGTTTGCTGTATATGCAGTTATTTTTGGTCTGACATTAGTGCAGAGGATTTAGAATCCAACATGTTAATGATCCGCTTCTTATAGTCAAGGGTACAGGGTTTGTTACCTGTTCTGCCTGCTGTTTTGGCATCTTCCAGTAGTGCACCCTCTGTTTCTTAGCTAATACAAATACTGTGGGGCATCCCTGTAGCAGTTCTGTACCAACAAGCTATATCTGAAAAGGTCTGTGGCTGGCTTACTTAAAATAAAGGCAACATTACAGTTTCTCAGCTAATACAAACACTGTGAAGCATCCCTATAGCAGTTCTCTACCAGCAAGCTGCATCTGCAAAAGTCTGTGGCCGGTTTACTTATAGTAAAGGCAACATTACAGTTTTTCAGCTAATACAAACACTGTGAGGCATCCCTGTAGCGGTTCTCTTCCAGCAAGGTGCATCTGCAAAAGTCTGTGACTGGTTTACTTAAAGGCAACATTACAGTTTCTCAGCTGATACATATACTGTGAGGCATCCCTGTAGCACTTCTCTACCAGCAAGCTGCATCTGAAAAGGTCAGTGGCTGGCTTACTTAAAGTAAAGGCAACATTACAGTTTCTCAGCTAATACAAACACTGTGAAGCATCCCTGTAGCAGTTCTCTACCAGCAAGCTGCATTTGCAAAAGTCTGTGGCCAGTTTACTTAAAGTAAAGGGAACATTACAGTGTATGTTAATGCTTTAACCCTTCTATGATTGTAAATTTAATTAGAATGTATTCGGGGAGTGCACACTACTGGTAACCCCCACCAGAGATGTCTCTAAACCCAATACTTTCTAGTGTGGAGTCATTGTTTTACTCAGTCTTCTCCTTCCCCAGTACACTTCCCCATATTTGTCCCACTCCATAATCACTCCTGGCATAAGGTTTCTATTTCTCTAAGAATTCCTACGCTACAAAATTGTCAGCTGCATAGATACTTTCCACAGTACCTGGTTGTCTAAGTGACTGACTCTTCCTTGCTGTGTAGTCATAGAATGTGGCTCTGCACGCTCCGTTCTGCCCTCTCCTTCACTCTGCTCCCATACCCTGCCCCACCCTCCCCCAAAATCACTCAAATTTATTCTAAACCTAACCACTCCCACTCACATTTATCTACCAATCATCACCTATATGATTTCCAATTATACAATAGCTCACATTTCCACACTAACCTTAACAACATCCATCCATTACCACAGATATATTAACTATAATCAATCTCTACCCTTTTTACCATTACAAAATGCAATCAATACAGTGTATGTTACTAGTGCTGCTAACAATTGCTGCTCACTTAAACTACCATTCACAAATAGTCTCCCCTCACACTTTTCACAAAACTACATCTGGCTTTTCTCCACACCTGACTGACTACTCCACCTTAATATCTCCATTCATCCTAAATATACCAGAACTCCATCTCACCTCATACAGACTACACCATATTAAACCAAACCCAAAAAATACCCCTTTTAAGTTTAATAAGCATATATCAACATTTGTCCAGACGCTTGTAACCATAGCTACCAAACTTATTATAAGTGGAGACATTCACCCAAACCCAGTCCCCCAGAATATCTCCTCACCACCCCCGCAAATACAATATATAACCAATCTATCATGAAAAGGCTGCAAAATACTAATCCTAAATCTATATCTGAGAAGCATAGTTGACAACGTTCAAGAATTACACGCCACCCTATCCCATTATAACCCTGATATTGCAGTTTTAACAGAAACCTGGTTAAAAGCAGACATTACTGACAATGAAATTACACCACCTGGTTACAACATTATTAGAGCAGACAGGAAGATAAAAAGAGGTGGAGGGATAGCCATCTTATTTAAGAGCAACCTCACACTTTTACCACAAAGCCTAAACATAGATAACCTTGAAAACATAGAAATCCTACCTACTAAACTTCAACTTAACCAAAACAAATTCATATCCATTATAGCTATCTATGTCCCACCCGAAAATAGCATCTCCACTATAGAGCACATCATCCAGTCTATATCAAATTCTGTAGCCCAAGAAACTATCATTATGGGTGACTTTAATATAGACTGGACAACTTGTAATTCACATAACCCTAGCAATCACATCAACCTCTATGGCTTCACACAACTCATTCAAGCTCCTACACAAATAGATAAAAACTCCAACCGTCAATTTATACTGGATTAGACACTAACCAACAAACCTCAGAATTATCAGATTAGTGGCTGCTTACCCAACATCCTTAGTGACCATATGCCAACTTATCTATTGAGAAAAAACATCAATACTGTTAAGCTCACCACCTTCCATCAAATCCACAGTAAAAAAACTTTAATCACCAAGACCTAATCAGTGCCCTAAAAAAATGTAACTGGTCTCTACTAAAAAACCTAACCCTTGATGCTGCAGTAGATTATTTCAACAGTACCTTCCTTGAAACTCTAAGCAAATTGGTCCCCCCAAGTCAGTTCATATTAAAGCCACATACACACCATGGCTAACTAATGACAGCAGAATACTGCTTAGGAAAAGAGACAAAGCTTGGCAAACATGGCTCACCTGTAAAACCCAAATCAGCCGCATCTCATTCCAGCAAATCAGAAACAAGGCTAAACATCAAATCAACCTAGATAAAAAGAACTACTACTATAATGTGCAACATAAACATGAGCATAACCACCCCAAAATTTTGGAGTACCATAAATATTGTTCTCCACCCAGGACATTCTACTACCCCTTCCCCCAACTTAGCGTACACTTCTACCACCGTTGCAGAAGAATTCAGTAAATACTTTACTGAAAGTGTACTATCTCTAATTAAGAGTAATTCCACAGAACCATCAATAGCCTTCAAACCTCTCAATATTAACTCCGACTCCTTCTCCTTTTAGCTGTTCCCACAGCTACCATTAAGAAACTACTGAAAAAGCTCAAACCCTGTTCAGTAGCAGCTGACAAGTTACCAGCTGAATATTTAAAACTAGCAGCTGAAACCATATCTTATCCAGTGTCAGTCCTTATTAACAATCTGTAAAATGGCTTAATGTCCGATCATTCCCTCTTCCCATCACACTAGGAGTACCTCAAGGCTCAGTTCTTGGGCCGCTACTCTTCACTATGTTTACAAACAGCCTTCATAGTGCTACCCCACTGGCTTCAACTATTCAATATGCAGATGAAGCAACACTTATATGTGCTGCTAATAACCTGCAACACCTCCATGATATAACCCAAAAATCATTCTCAAATACCAAGCTATGGCTTTCTAACCATCAGCTCATAACCCCAATTAAACAAAATTCATGATCTTCCAACCCACAAGACCCCCCCAGCACCTTCTACATTACAGCTAGGAATAATACTAAAATTAATGGCGATTCACAAACAAAACTATTAAGTGTAATAATAGTTAACAGCCTAAGATTTGACCTACTTCTAGCACAAATAATTAAGAAAGTTCACAAAAAATAGGTAGTCTGTACAAAAATAAAAAGTATCTAACTAACATCTCTAGGGCTGCCACTGCTAGAACTCATCTTCTATCAACACTTCTTTATGCTTCCCAAATTCTCACCAACCTTAAAAAGACAGATTTGATTTAACTTGAAACATGCTACAATAAAATAGCTAAATTTGCAATGGACTGCCCATATCATACCCACCACTGTCACTCCTTAAAGAAAATCTCCTGGTTAGAACTCCCACAACTTCTATCCTATAACTAATTAACCTTAGCACACAAACTAGTATATCAACCTGAAAAAAAAATTGCCCTTCTAAATATTCTCCAGCCCCATACCACAAACCGAAGTCTTTGCTTAACAAATAAATCTCTGCTACACGTGTCCAAATCCACTAATACGGTAGGTGACTCACTATTTTCTCATTATGTAGCAACAAGGTGGAATTCACTACCTCACAGCGTCAGAACCAACACAAATACCACCCAATTCAAAAAGATTCTTAAAAATTATCTTAATGACACCTAGCTTTGTTCCAGGCTAACTAGTTTTAATAGCATCTGGTCATACTTTTTCTTCTTCCCCGACCACCTCATAATCTATGCTCTCTCTCATGCCTAGATAATCTCTAACCTCAGCTTTTTCTATCCAATTTCCCCCCTACAAACCATTCCTCAGCTTCTTTTGAGAAACTACAATGTCTACACTACAATAAGGAATTATATCAGATGATTGTATAATACAAATGTCAGCTATAATAGCATAGAATGTAATTTCTGCTGTACTGTAAGTCTTATATATTTTTTGTATAATTTCTTATATAAGTTTTGTATAATTTTTGTATAAGTTTTGTATAATCTCTGTATGTGGAGCTTTTCTCCCCGGTCCTCCGCTGAAAATGGGTCTTATCCCAGTCAGACTTTCCCGGTAAACAAATGTTGTTGTTGTTGCTTCTTTTGGCTTTTCCCAGTTAGGGGTCGCCACAGCAGAACTCCGGTCCGCTAATAATTGGTAGTTGATTTTTATGTGCTGAGTTACCAGCCCTGACGCACAACTTTCAATAAAGGTATGCCCATTCACACATGTCTCCACGCAGAAGACGCTCTAGCTGAGAATCAAACCGGACAGCATCTTACTGTGAGGCGACAATGCTACCGCAGCACCACCACCACGGGTCCGGTAAACAAATGTAAAATAAAATAAAATAAAATACTTCTGTTTGCCAATTGTTACTCTGAGAAAGTCATTTAACTAAAAAAATAAATAAAAGTAGACTAGTAATCTGAAGTCACAAGTAGTTCAAATGTTTTATTGTTGCAACAGTAAAACATTTGAATGACTCATAGCTCTGGATTGCTAGCTTCCTTTTATTCACCTTTTTATCATGGATCCATACTGATAACCCAATGCATTTTTTGTTTTGGACCAAGTCATTTGACTAGGCAATGCTCCCAGATCACTTCTGAAAATGATAGTTGTGTCCAGTGGACATACCTGAGTAACAAATATATACAATAAAAATATATACACATATATGTGTGTGTGTGTGTGTGTGTGTGTGTGTGTGTGTGTGTGTGTGTGTGTGTGTGTGTGTGGTTTACTATCAAATATTCGAATGACATAATGAAAACTGTTCAAATATCAAATTTGCAAAACCACTTCTTGCATACTAATTAGTTAAGAATGTAAAAGTGCATGTAGCGAAAAGATTGCATTCACACTTTTGGCATTCTGTTTGCAGTTCATTACTGCAACGCACATCATGTAACATTTTTTCAGGTGGGCAAGCCCCCCCTTCACCCCCCATGTGAAGGGCTGTGCCCCCACACCCCCTGCAAATTATATATTCCAACTCTGAAATCACACTACATTGGGGAAAAGGATAAGTTTCCAGTCCTCACTGTAATGCAATCTCTGCACGAATCGTCGACTACATATGTGTGAATGCACAGTGGCATTTGCTGTACTGAACACTCATCGTAGTGAAGGTCAACAACATGGGAGGGAGCCTAATGACTTTCGACATTCCACTGTTTGCCAAACCTTCATTCTACATTTTGATAGTAAACCTATATATATATATATATATATATATATATATATATATATATATATATATGCACGTATGTATATAACATGCATATGTACACAACAACAATATAATGAGCTGACAGTATTGTGTAATTTTTAAAAAGTAATCGAACTTTTAAATTAAGTGGTGACTGCAGGTTTAAGTCAGTATAGAACATTAAATATTTTGTAAGGCAAGAAACAAATGTATGCATATATGTACGTACTTATTTGCTTATTTAAACATAGACTTGATATTTCAGATTTGGTGACATCATCCTTGCAGGATGGTAGTGTCCTGCACTGTGCTGTCAAAGAATACTTAACTGCAAGTTGAGGTTCAGCTGTGCAAAATGTCATGGTGGCTTGACAAAATATTGCATGTTTTTGTATCTGAATGTTCCAAGTACTGTGAAATTGCAGTAATACCAGGCGATGCAGTTGGTTGACCAGCAGATTGGTTTGCATCTAGGAAATTAAAAATGTTAGATCCTTGCTGTAACTGCTATGCAATCAGATAACATTCACTGGTATAACAGCTTTAACAAGAAAGTAGTCCAGCATGTCCCACTTTATTCGCATGTTACTGATAAGTGCAAACAGCTTATGATGCAAGCGGTTTACAGAGCGCTACTATTGTAATCACTATGTTTTCTGCTGCTTAACTACAAGCAGCACACTGTTACCTTTTCTAAATCTGGCACAATGTCTGTTATGCACACCTGATGTTAGATAAAAAACACACCTTCACTTTAATAGATAGCAAATATTCTGTTTTTTTTTTTCTTTTTGAGAGGTAGTACTTACTGTTTTTCAGTATATTGTTATGGCTCTTCTAATACCCTGGTTCGAGCACCAAGGAAGTAGCATATTCAGTTTGATTGACGTATTATGTTAGCATTCCCCTCTGCAAGTATTATATAAACTAGTCTGTGTGTTGGGTAGGGGATAAAGATATGTACAATTAGACAGCTGTTGCCTATTTACTTTGTTGCTTATTAGGAACATGACTTAAGCAAGGGAGGAACTTCTATAGGAAGGATAACACTGTAGAGAAAACAGAATATATTTTACTGTAGAAAATTACTAGGTTGTACAGTTGCCAGAAAAGATTACATCATATGTTAATTACAGTGCAAGATTAATCACACTGACTCTAGAGGACAGGAGGTGTTACTCAAAAATAGATGAGGCAGGTAATGTTTGTATATGTTTTAGAGCAAAGGATTCTAATTAAAGAAGGGCAGTTCAGAGTAAAGCTTATCTTCTTCTTTTCCACTAAGAGGTCTTGCATTAAACTGTCTTTATAGAACCTTCTGCCTGAAGTTCATTTTTTAATAATATGTTATTGAGTATATAATGCTTTTATTTAACAAAGAAGGTAATTATATTGCTCTTGTTTTTCCATACGTATACACTTTTCTGTTAACATTTTAAGGAATCAAGCTCTCAAACATTGAAACAGTTGCCATAGCCTACGTTTTGTGTATTTTTCAGAGTTTCCACTATACAGAATCAGTTGGCCCAGCTCGAAAATGAAATGTGGCCTGGACTAGCTGAGGCAGACAGAGATCGTCTCCAGTTAATCAAAGAGAAAGAAGCACTGTTACAAGAGCTGCAGCTCATCAGCCAACAGAGACGTTCCCCAGAAGACCTTGCTCGTTTGGAGGCTGAAAAGACTCGCTTAGAGGAAGAGCTTCATCAAGCCCAAGCCAGCTCTTCTCAAGGGCCTACGGAAAGGTTTGTGTCCCATATGCAGTAGCAGTCATTAAATGGAAACTTGAAGGTAAACAAAGGCAATAATTTTGTTTTTAATTTTTTTCTGATTTTTAATTTCACTTTTCATAAAACTTGACTTGCATGTTACCTCACCACCCTCCTCACATCTGATATTTTATGGAAGTGCTTCCACCTTCTATTTGGCAGGAATCATGGTAGGAATGGATGGCCTACACCTCGTCACACCATTAGTGATGACATGTATACGTCAACTTCTTTCTCCGGCTGTTTGATTTTCTTTCCTGGTTGCTTGCGCATGACGTAGCCACAGTAGTAGTCTGAATGTATGCCTCTCTGCATTTCACAGGACATGTAGTTATAAAGGGTCTGCATTGAGTGAACCCTTGTCAGAACAGCGGGGCTACAAATATTTTGTCCACTAAAGCTGAAACAGAAATGATATTATAACACTGAAAACACAAAAACAACACAGATTTAAATAAATCCACGCACACTATCCTTACTTAAATATGTTAAGGCCAATGTCACACCGTGGAAAAATGCCAACACCCTGAAGTGGGCAGTCCGCTTCTATAATGCGTTTGTAACTAGTAAAAGTAAACCCAGACTACAGCTGCAGACTGATGTTCAGGAACTTGCCCACCAAGAACCAGTATAACTTATAACTTATTTAAACTTTACCCACAAAGAAAACTTAACAAGCAGCTAAACTACAGATAAAAACAGAAGGAAAAATAACCAATGCCTGCCAGGTAAAGCACCCTCAGTTCAGCAAACCACAAATGTAAAAAAATAACAGAGGAATGCACCATGCGCTGCGTAATTAAAATGCTTCAAAAAAGTCCATAGAATCCAAAATTTAATGCAATGAAGACAGACAGAAAAAAGAGACTGCAGTTGGTTAGCGCTTTCACGTTTGAATCAACGCTTCATCAGACATCAAAAAAGCAGTCAAATCACATGTATTTAAATATAAAAGATGACATCACTGCTAATTCAAAAATAACAAATCACAAAGCAACGACAAATTAAAACACCTTCTCTGTAAATTAATTAAATAAATTAATATGGTCCTGTAAGACATGTTTACAAGCACTTATAAAAACAGTAAAAAAGTCACAGACATAAACTCATAACAGCACAAGAAAATATATCAAACGTATAAAACTTATAAAAACTAATAACAAAGTCTACTATAAACAACACAATTAATGTAGTCAGACCTATGTGACACATTTATAGAAATTAATCAATAATAACATTATGCTGTTATGAGTTTATGTCTGTGACTTTTTTACTGTTTTTATAAGTGCTTGTAAACATGTCTTACAGGACCATATTAATTTATTTAATTAATTTACAGAGAAGGTGTTTTAATTTGTCGTTGCTTTGTGATTTGTTATTTTTGAATTAGCAGTGATGTCATCTTTTATATTTAAATACATGTGATTTGACTGCTTTTTTGATGTCTGATGAAGCGTTGATTCAAACGTTTTCTGTCTGTCTTCATTGCATTAAATTTTGGATTCTATGGACTTTTTTGAAGCATTTTAATTACGCAGTGCATGGTGCATTCCTCTGTTATCTTTTTACATTTACAGATAAAACAGAAACATCAAAGCTTAATGCATCTTCACGGGCAGAGCAACTCAGTAGGACAGCCCCAGTATTACTGGATCCAAAGTTACTGCCAAAATGAAAGTGCTTATGACCTGCCACTGGGATACTCGCACACTTTTCCCTGGTTCCAGGAGAAAGCTTGAGACATTGCCAGTCTAGGAGCCTAAACGAAGAAATGTGAGAAATAGATCTCAGGCTAGAAGCATACAGTGGCTTTCTTATCCATCGTAAAAAGCAAGGTTCCTTTGTACTTTCAGTGCTTCTTTATGCACACTGTTTTATATCTCCTACAGTGGCACAAAACAGCATTCTTTATGCACAATGTTTTGTGCCACTGTAGGAGACATTGTGAACTGACCCACAGATCTTCATCATGCTATTATTTAGTGATGTGGTGAAAAGAAGGGAACTTAGACTCAGTAGATTGATACAGTGTATTTGTCATATTTAGCTTCAGTATGTGTTGTAATTCCTATCTTTCAGGAACTGGGACTTGATATGTGCTACAGTATGAGGGGTGGGAGTGGCTAAACTGTGATGAAAAGGGCTGTGATCTCATGATCTACACTCCTGTCACCGGCTTGTATGTGATAGTGCAGACTCGCTGTCCCCACTACAGATACCAAATAGTGTACAATGAGTGATGGGCTGTTGGGTAACAGCCAGCATCTTCCACACCCAGATGAGCTTTACATGCACAGCTACAAAACAATGCTATAATCCTTGACTGTCTAAGATTTCTTTCAAAATTTGTAGACATAATGGACACTCCTCTCCCTCCAAAAAAATGCTACCATAGATGCTAAAGAAAACTGCAACACGGACCATAAACACCACAGGATCTAAACCAGCATCAAACTTTATTCTGGTACCTCGACCTTTCACTTTCTTGGAATAATTAATCCCGTCAAGTGCTATCCAATTTATACACCCAGTACTTCAAATTGACCAATGAAACAGCATTAATTAAATAATTATTTTAAACATTTTAACATTTAAAGCTATAATGACAGAAATGATCATGAACTTAAAATATAAATAAATTGCATAAAATTACACAATAAATGCACATACTAACATGTACCCCTCTAATCAACTAGTACATTATGAGACTGTCATGATTTTATACATTTATTATTTTATGTATATGTACAAATCTGTGGTGTTCGTGGTCCCTGTGTTGCAGTTTTCTTTGGCATCTATGGTAAGATTTCTTTCTACTCAGACTTATCCTGATACCTTTCAGTGTAATCTTATCAACACTGAAAATTGTCCAAGATTATTTTGCACATATACAGTATTTTCCAAAAGGAGTTAAGGATGTTTTTCTAGTAACACATACCCACTTCCTGGTCTTTATGTTAATGCTGTCACTAGCTACATAGACAATGTAAACAGCACTAACATGTCAAAAAACATAATCATTACCCTTAAAGTAAACCATTAAATATTTGTGTGATAGCAACACTTTCAGCTGTAACTGTTCATAAAATAAAAAACACAATGTATTAATACACTTTAGTGTGCAATAATAGTATACATATCTTTAAGCTAATGATGAATGACTCACCAGCAACAAGCTTTTAAAATCAAATAAAGAAACTGTATTCTTGAAGTAAAAAAATGCATCATTGTGCCTGGTAAAATCGTAAACATAAGCAGCTTTAAACTTCCATGAAGAAAACTAAATAAGTGCTTCGACAGACATTTGGCATAAAGAAGAATAACAGCTAGCAGCTTACCTAGCCTTGTCTGTTCCATGAACTGAAGAAAGATATTGAACTTCGATCTACTTCTGATATAAGCATCCAAAACATAATTGCTTAGCTCTACAAGCAGAATGAAACTGAGTTAGCGCTATGTCTAGAAATGTAGTCCACCTGAACAGTGCAGATGGAAGACAGTATCTCTCTTTGACAGTTGTTTTCACTCTTCTTAAGAGTTCAAGACTGTTCTTCCTGCTTGAATTTAAAAGTGGACGATGCTTTCCTGTTCTCAGAGTCTTTTACCTCAGAGAAGGGGGTGGTCTGAGTCAAACAAATAAAGTAAACCTTTTAGTTACTGCAGATGTTTACAGATCTGAAAAGTATGTTTAGTTTCAGTGATTTTTTTCCTGGTTTTCCATTTAAGCTACATTTTTTTGTGTTCTATGTATTTTATACATTGTACATACAGCAAGATTTACAACCACACATTTTATGAAAATAATATTTGTTTTAGCATTGTACCACTTCTCTACTCTAGAAAGTCCTCAAGTTAGTTTTGTGATACCAGTAAAAAGCAAAGCTTGAAGGTACAAGTACATTTCAAATTGTATGTGTCCATTTCCTTATTTTAAAAGACCCCACTGCACTTTTTCATAGCAACATTGAACAGATTTCTGCCTGACTTCCCTTTGACCCTGCACTTTTGATTGTCTGCCCACTTCCTGTGTCAACAATGGATACACATTTGATTTATTTTCTTATCAGTTTTTTGACTCTGCTAGCAAGTTGTGAAGTACTCTCTCAAAGTTTTTGCAATGACCTAGCCTATAAAATTTCTGCTTAAAACCTTTCTTGTGTACTTAATGCCTGCATGGCCAAGAAAAGGAATGTTATAGGCTATGGATAGATGTGTTGGTGCCCTGGGACTACCAGCTCCTACACCACTTTTTCCTGTAGTACCTCTTCAGGGAACCATATTCTGTGGAATCCCTTTCTCCAGCTTACAGACTTCATTATTGTGTCAGGGAATGCAAATGCTTGCATTGCTCTACTCATAAAATCCCACCTTACTCTGTCAAATGCTTTTTCTGAATAAAGACCCACCAACAACAGTGGTGTTGTCTTACATTCAGCATCCCTCTGGATCATCATTGTTTTAGTAATGTTGTCAAATATTTGCTTCCTCTCCACAAAACATTGATACATATCTGTCAACTTTGGCAAGTTTTTCCATTCTTTTAGCCATTGTAGAAATAAACACTTTATAGTCCTGGTTTAGAATTGAAATGAGCCTATAAGAAACTAGATCTGGAGGGTCTTTAGATATTGCAACCACCACAAGTTTCTTGCAGGATGTTGGTACTTCTCCTCCCTTTAAACTACTGTTAAACAAAACCTTCCAGATCATTATCACTTTCTCCCCTCCTCTCTTCAGATCGTTATCACTTTCTCCCCTCCTCTCTTCAGATCGTTATCACTTTCTCCCCTCCTCTCTTCAGATCATTATCACTTTCTCCCCTCCTCTCTTCAGATCGTTATCACTTTCTCCCCTCCTCTCTTTAGATCGTTATCACTTTCTCCCCTCCTCTCTTTAGATCGTTATCACTTTCTCCCCTCCTCTCTTTAGATCGTTATCACTTTCTCCCCTCCTCTCTTTAGATCATTATCACTTTCTCCCCTCCTCTCTTTAGATCGTTATCACTTTCTCCCCTCCTCTCTTTAGATCGTTATCACTTTCCCCCCTCCTCTCTTTAGATCGTTATCACTTTCTCCCCTCCTCTCTTTAGATCGTTATCACTTTCTCCCCTCCTCTCTTCAGATCGTTATCACTTTCTCCCCTCCTCTCTTCAGATCGTTATCACTTTCTCCCCTCCTCTCTTCCAAACATCCACATGAATACTATTGATTCCTGGAGACTTTACTGTAGATTGCCTATATATCACTATTTTTATCTCATTTCCTCTTATCCTGTTAATAATTGAGCCTCCTCTACCGCTTGAGATATTTAATTCTTCCATAAATATTTTCATTTCTACTTTTTCTTGATTTCTATATTCTCTGCTTTATACAGATTTTCATAAAATTTCCAAAACATTCCTAATACCTCTACAGGATCTCTGATTATTTTCCTTGTTGTGGGCTCCCTAAGCTTGGCAACAACACTTTCCAGTTTTTGTTGCCTGAGCTGCTGTACTAAAAGCTTTTGTGTTCTGGAGTTATTATAAAAAACAGTTGCTTAATGCAGTATTTCAAAACTCATGCATATTCTCCAGGTAATACATTGCTTTCTCTTTAGCACCCTGCAGTTGAGCCTCCTCTTTTTCTGTGCGATTCCTGTTGTTCTGCAATACTTTAAACTTTGTCAGCCCCTCTAAACAACTGTTGTTACTTCTTAACCATGTCTCTTTTTTCCTTTTATTTTTACCATACTTTTAAATTCCATTTTCATTTTATCCCACTCCCTAGCTATATTTTCTGAACACATTTCTATCTTCCCTAATAATGTCCATTACCTATTACTTAAATTCCTAGGTGGGGCAGCGCCAGTGTCTCATTTTTATTTTACTTATTATTTGGTGCATGATCTGAAATCGTTATTGGATGCACATCAAAACTTTGAATTAAATGTACATGTTTTTGTGAGGTATAATCTCTGTCAAACTTAGCCCAGCTTTTGTACCTTGGGGAATAATATGTAAATCCTCTCCAAGCTCCTACAACTGAATTCACATCTTCTATACCAAATATTTTCATAAATTTCTTCAAAAATCTGTCCTCTTTTTAATATGTTCCTTTCTAGGCCCCGCCCCCCAGATACACCTTCACTGTTGCAAATAAAATTCCACTCCAAACTATATGTAATATTCCCCTGCTTCAAGATGATTATTTCTCCCAGAATTTTCTTAAGTTGCATTTTAGTAGCTTTAGGTGGAATAAAAACACATGCCAGCATAATGTTCCTCCCTTGCCAGTAGCTCCTAACTACTACAAATCTACTATTATTACATGTTTTCTCCTCTTCTATCAGTATTGGAACTCCTCTATCAAATAATACAAGTACCACCCTTTTCCTTTGTTCCAGATATTCTGCTGAATAACCATCCTGAGATTCCTTCTTTATCAAATTCACATGCTCAGTTCTTTCCAAATGTGTCTGCTATAGCAAAGATATTTTCACTCCGCATTTCTTAAAGGAAAACTCTACCTTAGAACTAAAAAAATCTTTTCTTTTACTATGTGTTTTCTGAGCTATTTTAACACCTCAAAATCTCTCTGAATACTTCTTATAGAATTGTAATATGTTTTTCCACAAATGGCTGTCAGTGGGGCTTAATATGTCAACATGATCTTGTTTTTTTAAAGGAGAACCATGCTCACAGACTGAAAAAACATGTTTATTTCATCAAGCTTGGTGGTTTTTTTTTTTACATTTTAACACTAGTTTTGGACTCTGTATCCTTTTTTATATTTTTAAATGTAATTCCAGAGTCTGCCCACATGAAGCCAGGGATTTAGATTTTTTTAGTCGACTTCCAGGTATCCCATAATTCAGTGTTTGTGTTTAAAATATGACATCATAGCTCCTAAATGCTTGTCAGTGCATTGTCTTTACATGTGCTTTCACATATACCCTGCTTTATTTTAGTCAGTTTTGTTTAATTATCATTTCTTGCTTTACAATGACTGCTTAAAAGACAAGGATAATCACGCAGAACAGTATTCTCAGCATGTGAACTTTGTCTTCTGCTGTGAGCTGTCTATCACAGCAGCAAACAACTCAAATTTGCCACTTTGACTGATACAAAAGGAAGGTGTTTAGGGGAAGGGGAGATGAAGTTTAAGGACTACAACTCATGTATAACAAAAGAATGAAAATTGGCCACTTTAGAAAGGAAAATACTTAACGGGCACTGAGTTCTGTGTGATTATCCCTGTTTGTCTCTTAATTAGGCATTGAAAATCAAGAAATGGTAATTAAAACCTGACTGAAAGAAAGCAGGGTATATGTGAAAACACATGTAAAGTCGGTGCATTGACAGGAGCTTAGGGGCTATGAGGTAATGTTTTAAAGCCAAACGCTGCAATGTGGGATACCTAAAGGTAGAATGAAAAATCAAGATGCCAGACCCCATGTGGGCAGACTCTGGAATTAACATTTAAAAATATAAAAACATTTATAAAGTCCAAAAGCGGTGTTAAAATGTAGGAAACATCAAGGCATGATGAAATAAAGATGTTTTTTTTTCAGTCTATGGGTGTGGTTCTCCTTTAAATCATCTTTCCCATAATCCATTCAAATCTGCTTTATATGAATCATGCTTGACATAAGGAAGTAGTGATGTGTTTCCATGCCATTGACATATAATGGGTTTAGTGTCAGTCACTGTCATCTTCTATAACTTCTTTAACATGACTGCTTCTTTTTTTTTTCCTGGAATGCAACTCTGTATTTTTGTCTTGGAGCCTGTTTTATACTATATCTAGGAGTTATAAAGCTGCAAGTAAAAAAGTAGCCAAATTGCAGGCCTTTGTTCCAAGTATTTTTTTGTAGTCCAAGATGAATTGACATTCCCCTCCCCCATACTATTTATGTGGTGACAAAACTGTCACTGCACTTAGAGATCCTTGAAGTTTCATTTGTGACAACAGCTACTGGAAAGGAAGAGATTTGAGAATATTTCTGTTTCCCAGTACCTGCAGCAGTAAGATTTGTAAGTTTATTTATTTATTTATTTATTTTACTTGAATGTTGTTGAAAATGCTTTATTTTCATTTGTTTTTTGCCTAATGTCATGATGTCCTTCAAGGATGCATCTGCAGTCATCACATATGGGTTGTCCTGCCTCAGGCAGCCCTTCGGTCGGCCGGATTCCAAATCTGGGTCCGGCGTCGGCTGATGTCGCCTTTTCCCCAACGTCAGAGCGCCTGGGGTATAAAAGCATCAGCCGACGCCATCTTCCTCCGTCTTTCTTGCCGCGTGGTGCCCGAAGCAGAAGCAGTTCGCAAGTGCCGGTCGGCCAGCTCCTGTAATTCAGCTAAACCGAAGACTTCAAAAGCTAAGTACCCCATTGGGGACTCTTTCTTGCCTCAGCCGATGTCATATAAAATTAATAATTGCTTAACTTGTGGGAAACAAATACCTCATAAAGATTTCCACTCTTACTGCCTCCCCTGCCTAGGCCCAGACCACGACGTCTTGGCCTGTTCAGCCTGTGCTTCCTTCAACCGATGCACTCTTAGACGTCGGGAGGAGTTTGCAGAGGAATTTTTTGGGGCTAGTTTTGCTTACAATATGCCGTCGGAGACTCCGACTTCACATTTAACAAAGAAACGGAAGGACAAGGACCGACACACGTGGGCCATGGTTTCAGCTGAAACCACGGCCAGGCCTACCGCGAGTGTTTCGGTCTCGGCTGAAACCGAGTCCTTGGTACTTCCGACCTCCGAAACCGTACAACCGACAACCTCGGCCCCGGAGGCCCCTACTGTATCGGTTATTGAATCTCCATTAGAAACTGGTGTCCTGGAACCTCCTGACACCATTCCTCTAGACAAAACTACACCAGCACGTGGTGCAGCCAGGCCTCCTGCATCCATGTCCATAAAGGCATTCTCTAGGGCTAAAGCTGCTAAACAATCAAAACCTTTGCCTCCCAGGGTTATCCCTCAGGGACCCACTACAGGTTCTCAGATCCTTAGTCTAGCAGAGGACCTTATTTCATTAATTAGGGGCTCACAGCCTCATCCGGACAGAGGCTCTCAACCTCCTACAGAAAAAAGGCCCAGAGTTGAGCCCTCTGATCCCCACTCCTCAGATGAGGCCTCTGATGGCTCTACTCTCTCGGACTACCAGGAGGAGGCTTTTTCGGCCTACGAGGATTCTGATGCAGAGGAATCTATCCCTTCAGCCTCCCCTCCTGAAGAGCTGTCCTTTGGGGAAACTCTGCACACTATGAGAGAGCATTTCCAATGGCAGGGCCAGGAATACTCTGATTCTAGGAAGAGATTAAGGACCTTCTTGCATTTGCCTCAGCATAGACCTTTGGCTATCCCCCCTGTTTTGAATGCCATTGATGATGTGTACTCTGAGTCTAGCACAACCCCTGACACTCTCCCTCCGGCTCCTGCCAAACCCGATAGGTACTACAGGGTCCCGGAATCACATCTTTTCCTTTACAAGGCCCACTCTGCTGATCCATAAACTATTTCCCAGGGCCCTAAAGGGGTTGCAGCTGCCACTTCAAAAAATCCACTCCCCTCTGAAAGGGAGTCCAGGGCTTTAGAGCGATGGGGTAAAAAAGTGTATACTTCTGCTACCCTTTCTATGAGGGCTTTAAATTGTCAATTTCATATGATACAGTACCAAGAGTATTTGTTAGATGAATTGCATAAAAAACTGTCTTCACCTGAACCCCTAGATTGCAAATCACTTCAGGATCTGGTACATATCTCTCAACAGGTTAGCAACCATTTCTTGCAGTGTGGTTATGATGCATTGGAAGCTTCATGTAGGTCAGCTATGACAGGTGCAGTCATACATAGGCATGCTTGGCTGAAGGAACAATCTCTGCCAGACCATTTTAAAGCAAAGCTTCTGGATGCTCCGCTGGAAAAGCAAATGTTATGTGGCTCCACTGCTCAGGAGGTCTTAAAGACATTTGAAGAAAAGGCAAAATCTGTACAAACAGTCAAAGATTTTCTGCAAGTCCAACCACCAAGATTCAGCAGAAATTGGCCTTCCAAAAATTGGTCCTTTCCAGACACAGAGAGATTTCAGAGAGGCAAGAACAGGCGTTCCAGAGGTAGAGGGCAAGCTAGAGGCTCCTACAGAGGACGTCAATGGCAGCCTCCCAACAAGAGAGGTAGTGCAGGGCCTACAACTGCTGCACAAGGACAGACTCAATGACTTTACTTTGACACCGCCAACCAGGGCTCAATTGGAAGCACCTTTGGGCGGAAAGCTTTCCTTATTCTCAGAAAATTGGCACAGTATTACAAGGGACAAATGGACATTACAAATAATAGACAAATGATACAGGTTCCATTTCCACACATTACCAAGAAGAAAAGGCATGCCAGACCTGCCACCAAATCAAAGGGCAGAGGCTTTGAAACAAATCTCAAACTTAATGCAAATGAAAGCTATAGAAAAGGTTCCTCTCTCAGAACAAGGCCAAGGATTTTATTCCAGACTATTCCTTGTTCCAAGAAAAGAAAAGCAATGGAGGCCTATTCTCGACTTGTCCGCACTGAATTTCAAAATGGATAGGGAATTGCATTCGTTTTTGTTACTCCTTTCATGGAAAAACTGTGCCAGCTAACATTAGACCTCATTCGACCAGAGCCACAGCCACCTCCACAGCCTTCTTAAGAGGGGTGGCTACCAAGGACATTTTAGAAGCTGCTACATGGAGCTCCGTGCATACATTTTCCAAGCATTACAACTTACCTTTATATTCCAGATCCAGAGCAGGCTTTGCTACGGCAGTCCTGCAGGGCATTTTAGCTACACCATCCTTTACATAGATCCTCCACCCCCAGATTGGCTATGGTATTCTACCCATATGTGATGACTGCAGATGCATCCTTGAAGGACATAGTACAGTTTTGTACCTACCATAAATGTAGATGTCCGATAGGTATGCATCTGCAGTCAGGTTTACCCTCCCTCCTTCCCCTCTGTGGTATTTCTTGGGTACTTTTCCCTCTCATAGCTAGCTGGGGTTATCTATTATGGTGTATTTGTTTTTATATATGTATATATATGTATATATATTTCTGTGCATGTTTGGAATCTATTGCATTTCTCCACATTTAGCCTTCCTTAGAAGGCACCTGGCATCTGGGGCAAGAAAAACTGAGGAAGATGGCGTCTGCTGACGCTTTTATACCCCAGGCGCTCTGACGTCGGGGAAAGGGCGACATCAGCCGATGCCGGACCCAGACTTTGGAATCCGGCCGACCGAAGGGCTGCCTGAGGCAGGACAACCCATATGTGATGACTGCAGATGCATACCTATCGGACATCTACATTTATGGTAGGTACAAAACAGTACTTTCTTGTTTCCCCTTACTAATTACGTTTCTAAACAAAATATGACCAAATTTCTACTCCTTAACTTTGGATAACTATTTTTTTTCTGAGGAACAGATGTCTTGTAATTTTATCTGTTTTATCCTGTTATTCTGCACATATAGTGATTTGTTAAATTGCTGGACATCATTCTTTTTTCCTACAAACCTGACTCCATAATAATGGCACAGCAGCGTTAAGGGACTGGAAAGTAATGATATACCCAGTCTCTGCAGTGGGAAGAGTTTTTTTTTGGGGGGGGTGCAGAATATTGTAAGAAATACTTAATCAGCTTAATAAACTTTTGATGTTTTAATATCTGATGCACTTTACGTTAGTCACTTGAATGTGGGCAGAAATAGCCAGGGAATTGTTATGGCTAGGCTTGTATAGGCTTTAGGGCTGATAGCCTAGTACCAGCCTATGAACCTATAATTGACTAATATATATACACATGATGTTGAATATTTTATATATATATATATATATATATATATATATATATATATATATATATATATATATATATATTTTATGATGTTTTATAGAAGTTTTTCTTATTAGGTCTGTTGATTTTATTGATATAATATATAATAATATCAATTTCCTTATATATTTGCCATTACTTCATTCAGACTCTAGATTTGCACTCTAACTTAATATAATTGATTAATTGATTGATTAGAGATACGTAATCATTCCACACTATTTAAATGTAAGTGGATGTCTTGATTAATTTAGATCTGATGAAGCGTACCAGGGGTGTACGCGAAAGCGCTCATCTGTTTGTTTTATTTTAATAAAGTATTTATTATTTCTTTCCGTGGTAGTCCGACTACGTCTTTTTGGCTACATACATTTCTACTTGTTTCTACGAAGTTGGACTTTTAGGCAGCTATGCTTGCCTTTTTTCATTCAAATACTTAATCAGCTGCATTTGCTTTTTAACTGTTGTGTTGTTTTCCTCTTTACTAAGCTGTTCTGTAATTCTGTAGCCAAATATTACCAACTTTCTGTTACTTACTTTTGGATAGCTTTTGTGGTACATGTTTTCTGGCATTATGTTTTTCTCTTTTCACTCCAGCAAAACTGACTCTTTGATTATGAGACAAGTACTATTTGTGCTCTGGGCTCCGTAATACAGGTACTATTTGTGCTCTGGGCTCCATAATACAAGTACTGTTTGTGCTCTGGGCTCTGTAAAACTTAGAAATTACTTTGTGTTATTTTCTAGAAAACTGCACTCCTGATGATTATACTCATCAGAGAATTGAAGCATGCAGCAACCCATTCCTGGTCCTCTGACTGAACTTTTGATATGTCTGGCAGTAACTGTGGAGGACTAAAGTCCGTTCTCCAGTGCTAAGAGTACAATAGATATGCTTCACTAAATAAAGAAAACACAAAACCTGCATAAATTACAAAAAGAGTGGAAGCAGCATCTTCACTGAACACACAACAAACTAAAAGCTTTTATACAAAAATCATGCCCCACTTCATAATGACATCATCTTACAGGCGTACAAAACAATAACTAAACCATATAAAAATATATTTAAATATTTACTTATAAAAATCTTTTAAAATAATTAGTATGCTTTAACAACAATGAAAGTGCCACTCAGCAAAAACATTAAAAGTAAAATAACATTTGAAATGCTTTAAAGTTGAGAAAACTAGTAATAGGTTATGTTTCATTGAGTCCTGGAAAGGTATCAGCATTAAAATGTACTTGCCAAAACAATTCTTTCATTTTCAGGTGTAGTCCAAAAGGAGGAGGTCTTAGAGACACAAAATAATCTTATAGACAGTATAAGCACAGACATTTGCTGCATTGTTTCCAATGCTACTGGTGATTTTAATATTTATAACT
This sequence comes from Protopterus annectens, assembly GCF_019279795.1. Taxonomy (NCBI): domain Eukaryota; kingdom Metazoa; phylum Chordata; order Ceratodontiformes; family Protopteridae; genus Protopterus; species Protopterus annectens. Next base: position 728,297,437 of record NC_056735.1, read on the forward strand.
TATCTTCATCGCTTGTCAATGAAGAGCATGCAAATTTGTTTGTGAAAGGTTTTACATTTGCCATTTCTAAAAGAGCTCGGATGGCAGATGTGTTGATTGTTTTGAAATTATACATGAGAAAACTTAATTTGCAGATTCTGATGGGTGGTAACAGTACTACACATTGTGGCCTAGGAGAACCTAGTACATTTAATCCCCCCTTCCCCTATGTTAAATGTGTATGAAAAAGTTTGTGAGATGGACTTAAGATAGAGATTAATGCAGGAAAAAACACATATTGTACATAACATTTCTGAGTATGAACTACAGAGTATTAAAATTTAAAAAAAATAAAAATGTCAGGATTATGAAACCAGACAAGGTTGATGGTGGTAGTGGTGGTGGTTTTGTGTGTGTGTGTGTGTGTGTGTGTGTGTGTGTTTGTGTTTGTGAAGGGGGGGGGGTGCTGATGGATAATGTTCAGTATGTTGTTAAAATGTACAACATCCTATTTGGATGATTCTTATACCCAGGTTTCAAAAAAATGAGGTGAATATATCATATGGTAAAATCTATGCACTTTTGCTTATGCAAGGGCAGATTGATGAAGAAGACTATTGTTTTCTTTATGTACAAGATCCACTGGTGCCTACTGTCTTTGGAGTTCTCAAGATCCACAAGAACATCCAGGATCCTCCTATGCACCCTATCGTGGATGCTAGATACTCAATTACTGCACTACTTACTAAATTTTCAGACTTTCACTTGAAAGGAACATTACAAAAAGTATCACACTTAAAGTTCCTTGGAATTTCCTAGAATGATGCAACTCTCTAGCTTTTAGAACAAGATGTTGTCTTTATCACTATTGATGTTAATTATCTGTACACAGTGATAACACATGCAATTGTGTTGTCTTGGTTTGCTGAGTTTTTGGACGATTATCCAGACTTTGGACAAGACAGGAAAAATATTTTTTGTGGACTTGCTTGAAATTGTTTTATATAATTATATATTTTTTGAAAAATAATTAATATTTTCTACAATCTAAAGGGGTGGCCATGGAGTCTGCCTGTGGGGATTTGTATGCTAATGCAGTTATGGTCACATGGGAAAATAAATTTTTGTTTGTGCATTCTGTAACCTGTTGGTACTTTACGTACATTATCAAGATGACATTCTTGTTTCATGGCTTGATTCAGAAAAACATAAAACTCCCATATTTTTAGAATAGATCAATGGGACCACTGATTTCCTTAGGTTTGCACACCAGGTGGGTAAAGATCAGATAGCATACCTAGATGTATGGTTGGAAAATGAACCAACTAATTTGTTTGGTGTCATCTATCTATAGAAAGCCCATTTACTGAAACGGATTTCTCTACTTTTCAAGTGCACATTCTTATAAGAAAAAGAAATGGTTAAAGGGCAGCTAGTAAGGGCAGTCCAAATGACAACTAGGTTAAATGTTTTTTTTTTTTACAGGAATGTGGTGATTTAAAAACTATGTTTATGAGGAGAGGTTATCCTGAAGTGCTTATTTAGGAGCTAGTTGCTGAAGAAAAAGGAAGGAAAAAATGAAATAACAATGTGTATGTTCCCATTTTATATGACCATAAGTTTATGCCCGCTAATGGTGGCATAATAACTAACAATAATGGCCCCACAGGAAACAATCCGAACTCATTGGTTCTAGCCGCTTTTGAAGTTCATTTTAATTACAGAAGTTTTTTTTCACCACCTTCTCTATGGATTATAGAAGGCATTTTGAAAAATAACTGGGTTTTAATCAAAGAATCCTGAATGGGTAAAACAGCTGGGTGAATACCCAATAATCACATATATGTGGGAGCAGTCTCTCAAGAATGTTTTGAAACAAAAGAAAAATCTATGTGTACCAGTATTGTTAAAGGACTGGCCAAATGTAATATGTGTAATGTTTGTAAGTATGTTAAGACTGACAATGTTATTAGTGTCAATGGGAAAAGTTTCACTTTCTACAGCTTTTCATCACCCTTCACATTGGTCACAATTGTAGGTCCACTTAATTCAAAAGTGATATTGTCAACATTTAAGTCATAATGTAAAAAAAATGTTTGTTATCTCATGAATGGTGATTTTTAAGATTTTTAACTATACAGACTTTTCTCTTGAAAGTGAACATGCGGACTTACTTGCCAAAGGCTTTACATTTGTTCCTTCAGTTAGATCCAGGGTAGAGGATCTTGTTATTGACCTTAACTAATTCACTCCAATGGAGCTCAGGAAGTTTGCACTCTAACTTCCAATGGTAAGTCTTTGACAGAATCAAATTATGTCCTCATATTTCAAACGAATATTCATATCTCTGTAACCATAGGACTTATGAAAGAAGTATAAATGGCAAACTCTTCAGCACTCTTCAGCACGTACTGTTTTTTATAGTGGTAGCATTCTTTAGGTCCTAGGTCTTAAACTGAATTTTATAAGTCACAGTAAACACAGCAGCTATTATGATTGTAATATTTTGTAAACAACTTACAATATCTCAGCAACCACTTAAGTTACACACATACTGTCAGCAACATTGTATTCATCTAGCTGAGAACTTTCTAAGAGTTCTGTCTGTTACTTGGTCATTGAAATATTTGGAAAAATGTGAAAATTATATCTGTATAAATTCATATAATAAAAACAACAGTTAATATCTCTTTACCTGCACTAGACTGAGGTCAAATATTAATGCAGTTGAGTTTGCTATTGTGTAAGCTTTAAGATGAAATCTTTCAAAACCTTGTACATAGCATGGCTTTGGAATTATTGATGCAAATATGAACAAGCAATATTTGATACCTAGGGCCGTCAGCAGGAGGCAACTGCAGATGCATCTGAAGGCATCACTAGGATGTAACGAGTTCAATTATTTTTAAGAAAACATAATTTTAGGTTAATTTTTGGTGACAACGAAATTGACGTTGTGACGAATTGGTTGCACAGGAGAAGTTTGTTCAACCCCCCCCCCCCCATTACACTCTTCCCTGATTCTGTTTGAAAAGCTATGTGAATTTCTCTTTAGTTAATGTTTAAAACAAAGGTAGGGAATTCACATTGTAATCTGACCATTACTGAACATCGGTTATTAAAATAACTATGTCAGAAGAGGGAATTGAGAGTTATGAAACCAGATAAAGGTGTGTGTGGGTGGGGGGGGTTGTTATGCTCAGGTCTGATTATGTGAGCAAAATGAATTTACTGCTAAACGAGGGTTCTGATGTTGTCCTTTTCATTCTTCCTCACAAATAGGTCTAGGATCTGACCCGGCTGCATATACAAGACTTTGGATCCAAATCTTGAGCTCCTCCCTCTACCCATAATGCTCTATCCCATCCCCAACTCCTCAGATGTCTTTTGCCACCATCATGTCAAGACAAAGATCAACTCTTGACTAGTGAGAATATATTTTTTTCTAATTGTTAGCCTTAAAAATGTTTTACTATTATTTGCTATTTAAACATAATAGTTACTGTTTTCTTCCTCTCTCTAATTATGTTTAAGTGTCCACTGGCATTAGGGTGTGTTTCTCTATATTCCCATCTTCTTCTCTCCATGCCTTCTTAGCACTTCTCCTTCTATTTTTATCACCTTACTGATACAAAAAAATGTTTAGAATGTAAGGTACAATATTAGACCTACCTTTTCATATAGCTATAGTGTGCGTGTGCAGTCTAGTCAGACCGTGTAGCGTCTATGTTTTAATCTTCTATTTTTTTTTCTGGTTTGGGTACATTTTTATAATTGTATTGTGGACATGTCTGAGAAGCCTGTTTTTAAGAAATGCAGTTCTTGTGGGCATAAGATCCCCAATTCTGATGCTCATAAGAAGTGCGTTTACTGCCTGGGGTCTGAACATCTTAAGTTAGTCTGCGAGATATGTGCCTTGTTTAACCCCAGGGCTATTTCCAACCAGCACAGCAAGTTAATAATTAAAGGCTTACTTCCAGCCTCCTCTTCTCCTGGGACTCAAAACCCCTCTAAATTTCATCAAGGCTCCTCAGACTCCAAGAAATGAGCCCTCCAAAAGTCTCCTAGCGCTTCTTCAGAGCCGTCTGAAAAACATAGAAATACTTTGGAAAGAAAGACCATTGCACCTTCCTCAGATTTACAGGCCTCATCGGATCTGACAGGCATTATAACCATTATCATCGACCTCATACTTGGATCCCAGACCCTTGGATTTGACAGATAGGAGCCAGTCATCAGGGTTTGTTTTAAAACCTGTTTCTCCAGCTGTGCCTGCTCAATTATATCAAACCCCAAAGAAGCATTCTAGGCCAGCATTTGTAGCATCATCCAGAACTTCTAGGAGCTTGACAGAGGCAAATAAGGATAGAATGATGTGGAGATTTCTCAGGGCTCAGATCCAGATGGGGGGTCCTACCAACTCTGTCCCCTCTCAGATCTGTGAGTGCACCTGCCCAGCCAATACTGTCACCTTCTCAGATCTAACCTGTTGTTCTGGAGTCCCAGGATCCAAGATCTCTGAGAGATTCAACTTCAGATCTGAGATAGCTTTCCTACTCGACTCCGATGGTGTCCTTGACCAGCCCTGCCCCAATACCTTCAGATCTGGGTGGTCTCAGATCCAGGAGGTCAGCACCTGGTCTGAGAGGTTGGGTTTGGATCTGTCCCTTCCCCTCTGTGCCTTGGCTTTGGACAGCTCTGGTCTGATTCTCTGTGGTGGACTTGGTTCCCAGGTTGGCTCAGACCTTCCATCCACGGCTGCTTCAGCTCTGAGGATGGGGGAGAGGTTTCCCCAGGTCAGTCAGCTTTTCAAGTAGTAGAAAGCATTTTCTCTTTACATAGAGAGCTGTCCTGTCAAATCTCAGATCCTACCCCTTGCCCCTCATCAGGTCAGAGCTCTGAGCCCATCATTTCTGTTCCTCAGGTTTAGCCAGCTCAGGGAAGCCTCCACACATGTTCCTCTGAGAGACTCCTCCTTTCTTCCAATGCTTCTCCCGAACACACAGCAGAAGAGGTACTTCAGAAGAGAACATGTAAGAGGAGGCACTTAGACTTCCCTATGGAGTCTCTCATGGAAGACACCAATTTTATTGAGGGGAAAGGATCCCCACAATCACCACCTGATGTCCCCTCTGTGGGCATCCTGGAAATCCTCAAACAGATAAGAGGCTGGTCCTCCCAAACTCCTTCTCCTGAGGAATCTGTGTTCCTGGAGGCTTTCAGGGCTGGCTGTTATATGTCTTGGGTGACCCCCTCCTGGCAGAAGAACTTATTGACTTGGTCTCCCACCTGGCTTGGAAGGAACCAGGTACTGTTGTGCCCATCCCCAAGCACCAGGATAAGTTCTTAGTTCCCTCTTCATATAGACCTCACTGGAGTAAGGGAATCCCAGTTGATGCCATAGTTGTGGCTGCGGTCACTAAGGAGGGAGCTAGCAGAACAAAGCTCCTGTGTCCATCCACCAAACAGGGAGTCCAAAGTGATGGACAGATTAGGGAAGCATGTTTATCCCTCAGTCACATTCATATTGAGGTTGTTAAATTACCTGGCATGTTTTCCTCGCCTACAGAGAGGTTTGATCAAGGAGCTTTCAAACTCTGTCTCTGAGTCCATGTCTGAGGAGGATTTCAAGGTTTCATCTCAACTGGCCACTCTGTCATCCATTACCAATTCATTAATAAGGCTGATCTGCCATACAGTGGGAGGTATCTCCCGAGCAGCCGGTTCAGGCATAGCCATTAGGAGTCATGCCTGGATGAGGCTAAAAGACTTTGTGGAACCCTTCAAGGCATCTTTTGTTGGTGCCCCCCTTGATACCTCCTCCTTGTATGGGCCATCAGTGAAAGATACTCTCACCTGCAGCAATCAGAAGGGAAAGACCCTGTGTGGTGTTGGATTCAAATTTTCTACCCTTCATCGTTCATTCTGTGGGAACCAGCGAGGTGGTAAGAAAATGTGGTTCTGGAAATCTCAGGGACCTTTTCAGGACTCATGCAGAGATACTTCCTCCAGAGACAGAGGAGGTGATTTCAATGGTAAACATTGCCCCAGAGGCAGAGGGGGTCTGCAAAACCTGGGCTTTAGAGACTCATTTTCTGATAGGCCATATCAGTGCTCCTGAAGCGTTGCCTGACTGTCCACCACTGGATGCAGTTGGGGTCATTTTTCCTTGCACCTGCAGCCCGGATAAATATCACAAAAATGCATAGGTGCTAAGAATAATATCCAGAGGTTACTACATACTGTTTTCCCTTCCACCTGTCCAAAGGAAGAAACTCCCCAACGTTCCATCCAGTCATAGAGACTATACAGCTCATGAAATTCAAAAGCTGCCACAAAAAGAGTCATCCAGGATGTCCCACCCAAACAAATTTATTTATTTATTTTACATTTGTTGACCGGGATAATCCGACTGGATACATGTCCATTTTCAGCGGAGGCCTGGGGAGAAAAGCTCCACATTTATAGTTAGTTATATACATAAGGTTTACATTGTTACATAAAAATACAATTGGTATAATAAAAAACAAGAGAGGAGCAAAAAATTTTTTACACAATTAGAGTCACAAGTCATAAAGTCATACTGTGAAAATAGTCAATACAAGCAGAACAGTTGTTTCAAATTGTTAGCAGAGGTATAAAAAGGTATAAGTTGGTAAAGAGGGTGGAGAAATACAAGGTGGATAGATCAGGTAAAAAAAGAGGTCATGGCTTAATACCAGGGGATTATGTTGAGAGAAGAGGAGAAAGAGATTTCAGCTGCATAGAGGGGGGTTAATCCGGGTATGAGCAAATCAAATAGGATTCGGAACTTACTTCCACTTCTTTTTAGTTCCAAAGAAAATGGAGGAAGTGAGGCCAATTCTGTATCTACTCAATTTAAATCAATATATAAAGAAGTCAAAGTTCTGAATGGTTATGGTTCTGCCTCTTCTGTGCAAGGATGATTGGATGTGCTGTATAGACATCCAAGGTGTATACTATCACATCAAAATAGACAGGAGTTCCAGGAGACACCTGCACTTTCGGCTGGGAGTGAGTCACTACCAATTCAAAGCACTGCCCTTTGGACTCACCACAACACCCAGGGTGTTCAAATGCTTGACAGTCATGGCAGTTCATGTGAGCCTCAAAGTATTCCAGGTGTTTTCCTGTCATGACGATTGGCTCTGCACAGACCCAACTAAGCATCAACTTCTATAAGACAGGAATTACTTGCTTCAGATCTCCAGCTCCTTTGGCATTTCAATAAACCATGCCAGATCGAATCTAATTTCTGTACAGACTCTGGAGTTTATAGGAAATTAACTGAATATTAGATCTCAAGTGTCATCATTACCTCTTCATCGCATCACACCTTTGAGAAATCAGGTGCGGGCAATACTGTTTCATCCATCCTTTCCAGCCAAACTAGTGCTACAAGCTCTTAGGTCAATGTTAGCGGCCATTCTTCTAGTTCCTCTAGCAAGATTCTTTATACAAATCCTTCAGTGGACACTGGCAATACAGAGGTCAATTTTTTACCAGCCTCTATCATTTTTTCATAAAACTCACTCCAGTTTGAAAATGTAGTTTTTGCTGGAGGATCCTGTCAGATGACCTGTTTCTGGGCAGGCTGCTCTCTCTTCCTCCCACAATTACCACAGTGACCACGAATGCTTCCCAAGTGGAGTGGGGGGGGGGGCGCATTTCATGGGAAAGATGGTCCAAGGCATGTGATCCTTCTCGGAGACCCAAGTTGCCTATCAATAGAGATGAGAGCAGTCCTTCTAATGTTGCAAGCCTTTCAGGATGTTCTACTTCTAGAGACTATTGTAGTCCACACAGACAACATGTCAGTAGTCTGGTAGATCAAGAAACAAGGAGAAACCCACTCCTACCCATTGTGTGGTGAGGCCATGAGAGTCTAGGAATGGGCAATCTCTTCAGACCGCTTTCTCTTTGCACTGCACATACCGGGGAAAACCAGCACACTGACAGAAAGACTTAACAGGTCCATTCTGATGCCTCATGACTGGCCCCTCAATCAAACAGTAGCAAATATGATATTCAGCTGCTGGGGCCAATCTTGCTGTGAACCTTTGCTTCTTTGCTCAACAATAAGTGCAGCAAGTACTTTGCCCTGATCCCCCCTCCAGGGGAGTCACCGAGGGATGCTCTGTTTCATGATTGTCCCCTGGGTTTCCTCTATGCCTATCCTTCTCTACCTCTGATTCCGAAGTTCTTACAGAAAGCAAGTGGGCTGAAGATCTCAGTCATCTTATTGCCCCCTTTTGGCCTCAACAGGTATGGTTCCCCTTCCTCTGGTCTCACTTGAAATATCCTGCATTGATACTGTAACCCACTCAGGATCTCATATCTCATTCTTCAGAAATTCAACATTTCAGTCTCCACACCTTCAAACTGACTGCATGGTTTCTCAACTTTCTGTAATAGTCAGATGGTACAGCCTTGCTTCCCCAGTTCATGACATTATCTTGAGCTTCCAGAAAGCCTCCACCAAGAAGGTCTACAAAAGCAAATGGAAAGGGTTCTCTATATGGTCTTGCAAACAGAACATTGACCCCTTTTCAGCATCTATTTCGCCATCCTTCTTTTTCTCAGTACTCTTTTTAAGGAAGGCGCTAGTTTTTTTACTGTTAAACTTCAATTGGCTGCCATTCCATTTTCTACGCAGGGAATTAAACCATTCTCTCTGGCACTTTACAGGCTATGTAAACCTTTCATGATGGTAGTTTTCCTTCTCAGAGCTCCAATAAAGGATCCCTCTCCTCGTTGGTAACTGACGACATTCCTTCAGGGATTAACTCAGAAACCCTTTGAACTGGTATTGAAAAGCGATCTTCTTAGTAGCTATTACATCAGCTAAAAGAATTTCTGAGCTCCAAGCCTTACTGGCTAAGCCCCCTTATATTATTTTCCATAAGGTTAGGATGTCGTAATGGACCAACCCTTCCTTTTGGTCTAAAATGGCTACAAAGACTAACATTAATCAGTCCATTCATTTACCAGTTTTCTTTCCAAGCATTACTAATAAGGGCGAATATATCCTTCACCTTCTTGATGTTCACAGGCAATTCTGTCTTTATCTTCACAGAACAAAACAGTACAGGAAGTCTGATCAGCTGTTTGTATCCTTCTCCCCTAAATGCTTGGGTCAGGCAGTTTCCAAGATTACTCGCGCCAAATGGATTACTGATTGTATCTCGATTTATTCTAAAAAACGTTTGGAATTGCCTTGTCCTCCCTAGAGCTCATTCCACTAGATCCATGACTACTGATAAATAAAGACAATAATTAGAGTTATAGACTTATTTTGCTTCAGAAAATGTACATTAATTTATATTCTCTTAATATGTCAATGTATCAAGTTAAAAGTGCTAATATTTTAAAAGTGTAACCAACCTCAAAGAGACGTGAGCTGGAGTCAGCAACCAAGCAAACTGACGATAAAAATGTATATTTATTACATACAACAAAAATTAAGCATTTTTGTTGGTTTGTAACAAATGACTCAAAATATAAAACATATTTAAACTTCCTACCTTAATCACGTGTGTGTTGTGACCAATAAGAGTAAAGTGCTAACTTAAAAAGCAAAATGCTAACTTAAAAAACATCTACCACTGCCTTTTCTTCAAGAACTTCCATTGATGATATTTGCTGTGCAGCCACTTGGTCCAAGACACATTTGTCACATATTGCAAATTAGACATTGTTTTCAGAAGCAGAGCTTCTTTTGGTTCGACAGTGCTCCGGCATGTCCTTCCTTGAGGGCCTCCCGAGAGTTATGTAGCTGGGGACTCAGACCCATTTGTGAGGAAGAATGAAAATGGCAACATCAGATTTTGAAGTTATGTACCTACCATAACTTGGCATCTGTGCTGTCCATTTTCATTTTTCCTCACCTTCCATCCCAGCCATCCCCCCGACCCTGTCTTTCCTAGAATTATCTTTGGATGATATTGGAACCATCATGTTCCTGGTTTGACCCTCAATCTTTTCTTCTGCCTGTCCTGTCTGTATAACACAGTGGGCAATAAGGCAGCTAATTTGATCTGAGGATGAGTTGGGGATGGGACAGTGCATTATGGGCAGAGAGAGGAGCTTGAGATTTGGATCCAAAGTCTTGCATATGAGGCCAAGTCGGATCCAAGGGTCGGATCCTAGACCCATTTGTGAGGAAGAATGAAAATAGCAAAAAGAAAAATCTGTGGTATCCCTTGAAGTCTCAGAAAACCCAGTATACAACCTGTCAAAAAGAAACCAAGCAGAAAGTTTGCAGTATGGAGGATGTGAAGTCCACTCCTTGAAATATGTTATGTACCTAGTTCACTAATAAAATTCAAACTTTAAACTACATAATACAAAATAATAACATAGTAGGTAGTCCACAGTTGAGTTAAAAATGGAATATCTTTTATTAAAACACACAAACAAGCGATCCTAGTTGAGTATAATGAAAAGCATTAAAGACATTTATTAATTTATATATAATCAGGTTATTTGGAGCAAGGGAGTGGTTACAGAGGGTGGTTCTGTTAAGCGCAATAAAAGCATTAAACTCTTTCCTTTAACCAAGTCCCCCTTCCTCATTAACACCATATTGTAAACTGAGACTGTGCTAGCTTAGAAATGAAACTTAAAAGCTAGAGGCAAATTAAAATATATAATACAAGAATGGCTTATTAAGGGTAACATACTAATCCAAACTTTATTAATCAAAAAAAAAACACTAACAAAATATTTATTATTTATTTATTTATTTTATATTTGTTGACCGGGTTAGTCCAGCTGAGCTTAGTAGCTTATTTTCAGGGGAGACCTGGGGAGAAAAGCTCCACTGTAAGATACAATTTCATTAAATAAGAGAAGAAGATTATATGACAAACAATAGGAGTTCAGTAACTACATACAATAATACAAAACACACAAAATAACTAATTAACTAACAAAAAGATCTACCACTAAACATCTATCAGAATAAATATTAGTAACTTATAAACTTGAAACACTTTTAACAAAGATCACTTTCGTACCAAATATATACTTCATCAGGTTTGTGTGTAAAAAACATATCATAATATAAATGAACATGTCGTACCAAATAAATACTTCACCAGGTTTGTCTGTAAAAAACTTATCATAATATAAATGAACATGTGTATAGGTCTACACGTGAACAGTACTATTTGCAGACACTGGGAGTGGCCATGGGAGCTGCATGCACCCTGATATTTGATAACATCATTATGATTCAATGGGAGAAGAATTTACTTAATCATTACAGTCAGTCCCCCTTCTGTTATTTATGCCTGTTTTCTGGATGATATTTTTATTGCCAGGAAAATTTCCACTGAGGACATTTCTGATTTTATCAGTTGCATCAGTTCTACAACCTTCTTTTTGAAATTCACTTTTTCATTTGACACAAACAAGATTAACTATTCAGATGTGGAAATGAATAAGGATATTAATAATAGAATGTACATTAGCAGCATCTATAGAAAACCAACCTATTCAAATTCCATATTGTTTTATTCAAGTTGCCATCCTGCCCACCAAAAGAGAGCTTTAGTCAAGGGTCAGTATGTTTGGTTGGTTAGTATGGTTTCCGATTATTTATTTGTTAGAGAGCACAAATTTTTAACCAAAATGTTCTTAATAAGGCTTTATCCTTGTGAGTTGATTCAAGGGATATATGCATCTAAAAGGAAGGAGGGTATTTTCTACCCCCTTATATTGTACAATAAGGCACAAGTTGGTAATGAATTCAAAGTGAGACCCAAAGGTGACCCTAATTTCTATGTTAATTCTTTTATTACCACCTTTATGATTGATCACTTGGCTATTAGGACAATTCTAGATAAGAACTGAGAAGTTTTTCCTTGTTTTAACAACATTTCTGACAAAATCAGGAAGAGGCTCCAAGTAGTTTTTAGAAGGGGTAGGACAATCAAAAACCTCCTCAAAAGTAGTGACCATTTCCATTTGAATCCCATTCAGAGAAAGATGGGTACCTATAAATGTGGATTTTGCCCCCCATATAGGTTTATTTTAGAGGGCAAAGGCATAATGGTGAAAAAAATTTCATCAAACCCCCATTTTTCTGTACTTGTAATTCAACTGGCCTGGTTTATTTGGCCAAGTGCCAGCAAAGTCACCATTTTTATATGGGGAAAACAAAGAGGAAATTTAAAGAAAGTATTCCAAACACTGCTGCTGCTTGGTGGCAAGCTTAGTTTCTATACCTTAGTCCTTAAAGTACTATCTTTTTTAAATGTACTACCTAAGGGTTTTACTGTAGATTAACCACTAGATACACCATAACACTGCTCATAAACCTACAAATACTAGATCTTACTATAGGATGAATGAAAGTATAATATTGTTACAACAGTGTTTGCACTACGTACCAATGCTTACTATGCTAACCTTTGTTTCCACCATTATATTTCTCTCCCTCCCTTACCTAAGTTCCTAGCTCTACAAGGACCTGAATCTCTTCTTAACCTCAAGCTCTATTGCGACCTTGTGGCCCGTCCACACTGCTTTGGCTGCACCTACCTGACTGTCTCTTCTGACATCCTCAAATTAAAGAAGGAAGAAAGTAGGTTATTAGTATCTAACCTCTTGTGCTGTAGGTCTCTTGTTTTCTGCCCTACCAGTGTCCTAAGGCCACCCTGAATCTGAGTTTCAGCTGCTCTTCCCCACCCTCCACCTCCTTCTCCTCCTCCCTTCCCCTCTTCTAGCTACCACATAAGCCAGCAACTCTGCTCTGTCTGTCCTGCCTCACTGTCACTGGTCTTTCCAGAGCTCCTGACTAGCTGATTCTTCCTACACCTTCACCTTTTTTCTCCCTATACCACCGTTGTCCACTAGGTGGCACTCTAATCCCTCTCCCTCATTCTTCTCTTCACTTTTACTCTATCCCTGTCTCACCTCTTCATCTCACTATCTCCCTTTTCCCTTAACATCTATCCCTCTCAGCACTACACTACTCCTCTCCAGATTTCTCCCCTCTTACTTTACTGCACTTTTCATATTCCTGGATATCCACCATCCTGCCTAACCCTCCCCCCCTACTGCTCTTACATACTTAACTAAAGCTACCTGCATCTCTGATTGTCTCCTCTCTACTCCTCATTCACTTGTGTGTGCCCCGCTCCGCTTCCCTACCCTACCCCCAAATTCCACCCACCCCCAGTGGTGCTACCTTTATACATACCAAGCCACACCCCTTCCTCCTCCCACCTACTTGTTAACTACTCACAACCTGCATCTAACCACACCTTCCTCCCACACCTCTGTCACTACTACTCTCTACTACTGGTTACTTCACCCCAAACCATTTCCAACTCCTTCCTTCCTATAGCTCTTCCTGCATTTTCTGCCTAGCCTTGCTCTTCTTTTCCAACCACACAACAAGAAGCCCATATTACCACTCTTTTAAACATGCCTACTATATCTAAACTCCCCACTCCAAATGTCTCCCTCATATCAATCTACTTACCTATCCTTTCTATCCTTACATCTGCCTACCTCCTCTCCTACTATGAGAAACCCAATTTATTCCTCACAAACCTCCCTCCAAAACACACTTCCACACCAAACATAGTCTACTCCCACAAACACATAAACATAACTTTCTCGCCATGTTACTTGTTACCACAATACCACCGATATATCCATATAAAACTACTGAACCATAACACAAAGAAATGGAAACTTCTCTCAAACATCCCACATTACCTTATATCCTCATCCACAAATCAACTCTTAAAGGATGGGGACATTCACCCTAATCCAGGCCCTACCACAGCGGTTTCACTAAACAACCACCCCACATCTGACCAAAATCCCACTGGTCTAATTAAACAAACTAACTCCCTACTAATAGCGCACCTAAATGCTCGCAGCATAAATAACAAAATCTCCCACATTCACGCTCTACTTGAAACTCATCCAATCGATATTTTCTGCCTTCCAGAAACTTGGTTAAAACCAGGGATCAAAGATAACGAAATAATTCCTCCTGGTTTCAACATTCTAAGGCAGGACCGCCTAAAACGTAAGGTAGGAGGAGTAGCACTCCTTTATAAAAATGGACTCCAGATCTCCACTATTAATGACATCCCACCCTTGCAAAATAAAGCGGAAATCCTCATCTCTAAACTGCAGATTAACCCTAAAAAATCCATCTACATAATTTGTCTCTACTTACCCCCTGGTAATAACAACATAATTATTGAAGAAATCCTTGGATGGATGTCTACAGACTACCCACAAGAAACTATAGTACTAGGTGACTTCAATTACGACTGGAAAACCATTAATACCACTAACCCATCCACGCACATTAATCTCCATGGCTTTACTCAAACTATCAACCAAACCACCAGAATTAACAAACCAAATAACAAAGAAAGTACCTTAGACTGGATCCTTACAAATAAAGACCCAACCTCTTACATGGTGGGCACCTTACCAGACGATCTTAGTGATCACATGCTTACCTACATAATAAGACAAAAGAATGATATCTTTATCACCCCAACATACAGAACAATTCGATCTAAGAAACAATTCAACCCCGACCTCTTCCAGGACGAACTTAAAGCTTGTGATTGGAAACCTGTTAAAAACCTTCCACTCAATGAAGCTGTAACATACTTTAACTCACAATTTCTTGCTATCCTAGATAAGCATGCTCCCCTACGATCTATTAGAATGAAGCATAAACCAGCCCCATGGCTAACACTTGAAACTAAGAATAAAATACTACAAAGAAATAAAGCTTGGCATAACTGGAGAACTAACAGAACCTCTCCTGATAGACAAATCTTCAAACAATTTAGAAATATGACAAAAAGGGCTATTCTATCTGACAAAAAGAACTACTATAGCAAGCTTCAACAAACACACCAAAAACAACCTCAAAAATTCTGGGCAAGCATCAATAGTCTCCTTAAACCTGGTCACTGTAGTACACCACCTCCTCATGATGCTGACCAAAACACCCCACTCCAAACTGCAAATAATTTCAATACCTACTTTACAGAGACCATCCAGTCCTTAGCAAGCCAGCTGTCTACTGACACTAGTAACCAAACATCAAATAGTTCTTTAACCCTACCAACTTTCACATTCCACCCCATCTCTACAAACTCTATCTATAAAATCCTCATAAAGCTTAAACCTTCTTCCCCCTCCGCAGACCAACTACCTGCTGAATATCTGCAAATAGCAGCAAAATCCATTGCCATTCCCATATCCATCCTACTAAATAGAACCATTAATGAAGGTATCATCCCTGACATTTGGAAAGTCTCTCATATCATCCCACTTCACAAAGGTGGAAAATCCACTGACTATTCTAACTACAGACCAATAGCTCTTCTTTCACCCTTAGCTAAAGTCATGGAAAAATGTATTCACCATCAGTTACTTAACCACTTAATAAAATACAATATCTTGGCTACTTGCCAACATGGCTTTAGGCCATTTCACAGTACCACCACAGCCCTTCTATCCTTCACTGATACCATTAACAAAAACCGTAATAACAGCACCCTCTCTTCTGCTCTCTTCATCGACTTGTCAAAGGCTTTTGATATGGTCAACCATCCCATACTGATAAATACCCTTGAACTTCTGGCTCTCGACCCCCCAGCTATTCAATGGTTTAAATCCTACCTTAACAATAGACAACAAGCAGTTGTCTGGCAAAATAAACTATCATCCCTTCTACCAGTCTCCATAGGAGTCCCCCAGGGCTCAATACTAGGACCTCTTCTTTTCGCCTTTATCAACGATCTTCACATTGCTGTCCCAGAGGCCACCTGTATTCAATATGCCGATGATTCCACACTCATTTGCTCTGCTAACTCCACCTCAGACCTCCACTATAAAACCCAAAGGGTATTTAACATGGTTGAAGAATGGTTCCTTAAACGTTGCCTACTTCTCAATGCCAAAACCAAACTGCTACTATTTCCACCTACCAATAGGTCCCCACCCATTGATCTCTATTGTATCTAGCAAAGGCACCCTGATAACACCTGAACAATCTACCAAACTGTTAGGAGTGACTATCGACAACAACCTCACCTATGATATTCACATTAACAACACCATACAAGCAGTGAACAGAAAAATTGGTTCCCTATACAGAATCAAACCTTTCCTTACTCCACAAGCCAGAACCACCATTGCCCACTCTCACTTAATCTCTACACTTCTATGCTTCATCTATTTATACTAATCTAAAAAGAACTAACCTCCAAAATTATCACATGCTTATAACAATATCGCCAGATTTGCTACCAGCAACCCATACAAGACACACCATTGTCTTAATCTTAAGCTACTCAACTGGCTTGAATTACCTAACTTACTAACATTTTCCCAACTCATCATTGCTCATAAAATCTTTTATCAACCTAAAAATACACCTATTCTCACTAACCTTATCACCCCATACACAAATCTAACATCACTGCTCCTCTACTAAATTACTTG
Organism: Protopterus annectens; assembly: GCF_019279795.1. Classification (NCBI taxonomy): domain Eukaryota; kingdom Metazoa; phylum Chordata; order Ceratodontiformes; family Protopteridae; genus Protopterus; species Protopterus annectens. Next base: position 728,313,937 of record NC_056735.1, read on the forward strand.
TCTGTACTATGAAGTCTAATAACTTGTCAGGTGATAGCATTTTCTCTAACACTGTTGGCAAACACTGGATCCTCCTACCAATAGACCTAACTCAATTACCATCCCTTTCTCTCTTTAAACTAAGACTCAAACTTCACCTAAAATCTCACTGGATGTGCCCCTGCACAAACCCTGACTAACTGCTTCCTCCTTTCACTTCTATCTTCCTACTGCCTAAGGCCACTTTCACCCTTTACCCCACTAATGTAGACTACTGATCTCCATTCTTTGCTCCCTGACTTCTCCTCTCTTCCACATACTTTCCTCCCCAACCACCCCTTTTCTCTCATGATTGCAAAGGTTTGCATATAATTTTTAATATTTACAAGCATAGTATTCCTTCTAACTAACTACCCCAAATATTACAAATGAGTAGTCTCATCAAAAAATGTTTTTATGTAACAATTGCTGTTTTTTAATAATTGTCATAACTTCTATATTACTTTTGTATGTTTTTCTTGGAGCTTTTCTCCCCGGGCCTCTACTGAAAATGGACATGTATCCAGCTAGACTAGCCCGGTCAACAAATGTAAAATAAATAATAAATAATTTATAAACTTCTTTATGATGTCAGAAGTAAGAGCATTAATAATTCTCTATACGACCACAGGGTCTATATTACATAATCGAAAACTCTCTTGAACGAACGGCATTGCCATTCATTGAATTCCGCTCTTGTGGGGGGCTGTGCCCCTCACACCCCTCATTAATTATATATACCAACTCCGAGATTGCACTATGGTGAGGAAAGGACAAATTTTCCGATCTTCACTGTACTGCAGTCTCACTATGAACAGTTCAATGAACGGCATGTTCGATTTAAGTGCACTGAAAATGCCATTCGATGAACTGGATTTTTGATGATCTAATAGGGACCCCAAGCACATATCCAATAATCCTACATGTAGTTTCATAGTTTTTTTACTTTTTGGACTTGAAAAGAGTGGAAAAAGATCCTCGGGGGGGGGGGGGTTCCTTGTGCTGATTTGATTGAATTTAGAGAATTAATTTGGCAGATTAAGTTTCATGCATCTATCCAGGACTTAATGATTCCTTGTTAATCGCTAGCATCTTAAAATTACGTTCATATTTGTTTTATTTTCAATAGAGAAGTTTTTGCATGTTTATTGAATGCATTTTAGGACAAGCAGTAGCAAGGTATGAGTTTTTTTAAAAAAATGTTTTATGTTTCTGGTGGATGTTTTTTAAGTTAGCATTTTGCTTTTTAAGTTAGCACTTTACTCTTATTGGTCACAACACACACGTGATTAAGGTAGGAAGTTTAAATATGTTTTATATTTTGAGTCATTTGTTACAAACCAACAAAAATGCTTCATTTTTGTTGTATGTAATAAATATACATTTTTTTATCGTCAGTTTGCTTGGGTGCTGACTCCAGCTCACGTCTCTTTGAGGTTGGTTACACTTTTAAAATATTAGCACTTTTAACTTGATACATTGACATATTAAGAGAATGTAAATTAAAGTACATTTTCTGAAGCAAAATAAGTCTATAACTCTAATTATTGTCCTTATTTATTAAGTGTAATTTATCACTTTTTCTGTAAAATTCACCAGTTGTAGGAGGGATTAAGAGGGATGGAGCTGAGATATGAGTCTAAATCAGGGACAGTTGAGAGATATAGCTACCTGTCTCACTTACGGAATTGCAGTCCTGATTTGGGCAGTTCTGTCCTGTGGTGGGGGACATGAAAATGATACACATGTTGATACTTTACAAGAATTACAAAAAATATATATTTTCTGACTTTTTTCAAATGTCTAAATGTCACAGATACTACATTTAAGTCATCTTAATATAAACAACCAACATTTAATACTTAGCATTTCAGTATTGTGATAATGCTTATGTGAATTTATCAGAAGAGGTGACAACTGCCTTTTAACCCTTTGCTGGTGTAATTGCTCTGTTATGCTAATAAAGGCATGGCTACATTGGAAGCAGCTGTGAATCAGTGTAAGTTCTCTTCCAATATGCAACAAAGAAAGTGCAAAATAGTTTCACACCTCTGTATTTTTTATTGCAGCTGCTGAGCTCTTGACTTCAGTAGGACTAATTGCCTATATAAGATTTTCAGCAGTACCTGACAGGGTAAACTACAGTTTTCTTTGTCTGTGATATGGCATGCCGGCTGAAACAAATTCTTCCACAAAGTATGTGAGAAGTTGAGCTTAAAAAACTTGGGTGGACATTCCCTTCCTTTAATTCCAAGACAAGGAAATGAAAGTTTTGTAAAGCAGAAGCAGGTCTCTGGTACCTACACAATATTGGAACCATATTGTAGGGAGAAAAACAACTTAAGGTTTGAGTTAAGCTATAAGAGAAGTGGGAGTTTCCTGTAATGTAGTTCACTGCTTTCTTTTTGTATGCCATAATGGTAAGAAGTTATTATTCCTGCATGTTACGTATAACAGCTTTTTATGTATAGTTTCAGCTTTTGTGTTACATGCATACACTACATTTGTTGATTGTCATATTCATTTGAACCTATGTCACATCTTATGAGATGTTTTGTTTTAATGAAAATAAAAACAAGCACACCCACAGAGCACCCCCATAACCTGTTAACTTAATACAAACATACAAAGTTATGTACATCTTCAAATAATGAAGTCTAACCCAAGTAATGGGAACAATTGTCCCATATTCACAACTACAATCACAGACTCTAATTGACCTATAATTTGGATTACCCATACAAAGACACATGGTACAGCATGTGCTTCTACTTACACTAAGTGCTGCCTTTTTTGTCTTATCATTATTCCTCTCCTACATGTGGAAAACAACTTGAATGCTTTCAGAAAACATTATTGTTTAGTCATTGAAAGAAAAAATGTATTCTGGTTTTATTGTCCTCTTATCAGTTGCCTCTATAGAAACATGCAAACCAGATACACAGTTACCTTCAGCTATAAGCTTACCATGTTGCACTGTGAACATTTATTTGATAAAGGAAACATTTTCATTACATTCAGTGGTCTATTATTTACTGTTTCCACTTAAAACTTGTTGTTAGATTAGTCCAAGTGCCTTAATCCAGTCATCCCCATATGCAAAAGTAAGACAAAGCATATCAACTTTGCTTAAATCATGATCTGTATACTTTTGCAACCCATCCCTGACCTCAGCTACCCAAGATTATAACCTATTATTGTAAATGTGCTTTTGTCCAGACTTTCTTCTGTTTTTACATTGCAGTGCCTACATTTCTTAAAACTAAACAAGAAGAAAGAAAGAAAGAAAGAAAGAAAGAAAGAAAGAAGAAAAGGGCACCTGTTTGCTTTAGTATCTCTGTAATGCACAATAACTAAAAACGCTTTACTATATAACATGCAGTATATGTCATATTTTCTAAAAATATGTTAAAAACAAAAATTGTTTTACTTACAGTTACCTCTTTCCATCTTCTTCCCCTCTCCTTAATGTTCTTCCAAACATTAATGACATGAATTAGGGCATATGCTTTGGAGTCCCTACACATTAAGCAAAGTCATACAAGTCCAATAATTCCAGGATTTCTTGTTCTGCAACATTTCACAAATGTTACAAATGTGACTGCTGCTTCGTACTCTCACATTTATTCATTAATTTTCAAGTTGCTACTTTTCTTCCTGTTGATTTCTTTCTCCCAACTCCAGTCTCTGGTTCATTTCCAACTTACTCTTTGTTCTTCTAGTCAATTCTTTGGCACCAGTCATTTGTCTGTGTTAGACGGTCTCGTAAGATGTTTGTGTCATGGGGCAGAGTCTCTGATAGCTCCCAATTTGCAGTCATCTCTGTGAACTTGGTCTGACAAAGGCCCTTGACATTAGACTGTATCTCCAAGAAGTAGATGCCAAGTAGGACCGGTGCCAGCATGGAACTCTGAGGTACTCCACTGGTGACCGGTCTTTTAGTGGAGGTGATATCACAAATTCTGACTTCTTGGGTTCTGTCTGTGAGCTAGCTGGCAATCCATCAATTTCTGTAGGGGTTTATGCCCAGTTTTGTGAGCTTGTCAACTATACTCAAGTGGGGTATTATATCTAACACTTTAGCCAGGTCCAGATGGTGAGGTATGTACCATTTTCTCCTAATTCATTGCCTTAGTGAACCTCTCAAAGAGTCCACCAGATTTGGGTAGGCATAATCTTCCTCTGACAAAGCCAAACTTGGTTGGGTTCAGTGTCTGAAGGTTGCCTCTGTCTTTATTGATCATTTTCATGAGAGTTCATTACATCGCTTTACATTTTAAACTAGTCAGACTAATTGGTCTTTAGTTTCTGGGGTTGGTTGATGGTCCACCATTGTGAAGTGGGATAACCATTACAGTCCTCCATTCTTATGGTACAAAGCCTGTTTTGAGTGTATAGTTGAAAAATGACTCAAGTGGTCCTGGTAGGTCATGTTTCCAGCTATATATAGGAGGCATTCTAGGATGTTGTTGGGGCCCTTTGAGGTTGTGTTTTTGGCCTTGGCGAATGCTACCAGGACCGGCTCCCTGTTAATAGTGGGTGGGCGGGGGTATGCTAGTAGGTATTTCATGGAGGGAGTTTGGAGGAGTGGAGGGTGAAGTTTGAGCTGAATTTGTCAACCAGCAAATTTGCTATGTTGCTGTGCTCAGTGAAGGTGGCACCATTGATAACCAGTTTGGCATAATAATGTGCGCTGCCTTTCAGTTTCAGACATACAGTAGTGGTTGTCTTTACCTATGAGGTTATCTTGAACTCATAATTGGCATGTCTAGACTTAATTCATTCTCTTAGTTTCTTATATAGTTTAACTAGAGAGCTCTTATCATTATGGGAGTTGCTCATCCTGATTTGGGTCAAAAAAAGTTGTACACTTTATTCAGCTGCTTTTACTGCAATTGTGTTCTTCCTGCTTGCTGTTAAGTGTTGAAATTGTTTTATTCTGCTGTATTTATTACTGCCTGATTAAATGTGTCTGTTATTCTAACCCTCTTAGTTTTGGTTTTAGCACATGGGCTTCAGGCCAGTTATTTTACTTTTAAGAAGGTTCTTGTGGTCTACACTTTTGTGGACAAACCCTTATTAAAACCCTCTCTCCCCAAGTCCATCCAAGTTTCAGAACACTATGTGTGGACAATTCCCATCAGTTTCTCCTGCACCTGGTTGACATGGGCATACTGAGACAGAGTAGCAACTGCCTCATGTTCACTGACAAACCTCTTTTCTCCTAGCACATAGTTCTTCTACTTGCAAGAAATGCATCTATATCAGTAACCTGGAATCCATGTTCTTTCGCACCTCAGTCAGTACCCCTGACAAATGGGTGATTACCAGTGCAAACACCACACCACCCAAATCATATAGCCAAGCACAGCACAAACCCACCTACGCAGAGTTCCTAAACAGCAGAGACCTCCAGAGCACACTCACAAGCATTCCACACACAACACCAAACACATTAAAGACAGCAGACAACACACCAGTGTCTCACAAATACAACCCATAAGGCATAACAATAAACTCATACAGCCCATAAAGCACAACATTAAACCAAACATTCTAGTCATTGGCGACTCAATTGTGAGACACACTGATGTCCCCCTCACCAGACTCGACAAGGAGAAGATCACGTCAGTTGTCTGTCAAGTTCCAGAATCTGCCACATCACTCACGCACTTAAGTCTCTCCACAAGAGGTACAAGTATGACTCTGTCATTGTTCATGTTGGTGTGAATGACTTGAGATATACCTCCCTGGACTATATAAAGAGAGACATGATTGAGCTGTTAGAGTATGTGTCCCAGGCAGGTATCACCCTAGCCCTAAGCAGCATCCTACCTTCACCAAGAATGATACCATAATACCAACAAAAAATATTGACTTCAACAATTCACTTAGTTTCTGGTGTCATTCCAAGGGAATCCAGTATCTGTCTGCCTGGGATGACATGGTTGATAGGCCCCAATGGTTTGCCAGAGATGGCCTCCACTTGTCACCCCTGAGATTTAGGATTTTGGCCAAGGCTCTTGCCTCCCCCATTGTGCCTTTTTAGGCAATGTCCAACAGACAAATCTTCTAACATAATATTTCTGTCAAAAAGCAAATTGAAGATCATGCTGCTTAACGCTGGGAGCCTTAACCTGAAAATGCATTCACTGGAGGCTCTCCTAGCACTGCAAGATGCTGACATCTGTGCAGTCACGGAAACTTGGTTCAAGGCTGCAGAGAGCACCCCTGCCTTACCAGGGTATACCTCATTTTACACATACCAACCTCAAAAAATAGGTCGGGAAAACTAAGGGCGATGGAGTTTCTATTTTCACTAAAGACAAGCACACCTCCAGACTGGTTTGCCAGCATGATGCACTAGAACATCTCTAGGTGAAATTGACAATTGGCAAGACACCCCCATTCAAGTTATAGCCAGCAATAGATTTCCCTGCATGACTCAGGACACCCACTCCTACTACCTGGACATACTTGAGTCCATTAAGGTACCCCCTAACACCCTGATCCTTGGTGACTTCAACTACCCCACCATAAACTGGGTGAACTATTCCTGCTCTAATGCACTCACCCAATTTCTTGACTTCATCAGTTCTAATGCACTAGACTAGCTTGTCTCATCCCCCACAGGGGGAGATAACATTCTAGACTTGGTTCTCACCAACATGGGGGACCGCTGCACCACCCACATAGTAAGTTCTTCCCTGGTGAGATCAGACCATCGATCTGTCTCATTTGCAATGTCTATCCAGTCCAACCCCCAACCCCATAACTAGGCTAAAAAAACTTCTCAAAAACTGACTACAACCTTCTAAGGGAGGGTGTCAGTAGCTTCACACCACCCCCCCCCCTCAAGGGATGCAGACAGATATGCTGAACAGTATGCCAGTGCAGTATACAAACACCTGTATAACTGCATGGACTCAGCCATACCCAACAGAACTAAGACCTGCTTCTCAAGGAAACACAAACCTGTGTGGTGGACATCATCTATGGCTTTATAACAAAAGGAAGAAACTGTTGTCCAATGGTAAAAAGGCACAAATTCCCCATTGGAAAAATTCCTCCTTAGCCTCAACAAGCAAATTAGATCACTAGTGAAAACTTCCAAAGCCAATTATAAATCAAAACTAGCCACCCAAACAAAGGTTAAGCACAAACCCTTTTCCAGTTATGTCAGAAACCCCCATGGCAAAGCCCAGGTTTGTTCTAAATTAGTTCTTAACAATACCAAACCGAAGAATATATCAGTCCAGGAAGACTTCAACCACACTCTTTATTAACTCCAGTAAATACACCTTGACGTCATCAGATACTCAATGGTTGGTACAGAAACACCTTAAATACAATCATCCACATCAATTAAGCAATTGAACAATTAAAATTTAAAAACATATGTATAAAAACAAGATATGCTTCCACTGTTAAAATACACATAAAAACATCCCAAAGGTTCATGTAAATTGAAAGAAAAAAATATGACAATGTATAACCTCGATTAATTATACAGTGAACATTATAAACCATATTAGGATCATATACTAACTAGAAGTGGAAATAGTACACCAAAACTGATTATAATTTCCCTGCCTTTAATTTAAGGTATGGTGCTATGGAAATAGTATAATTTAAACCAGGACTCTTGTTTGCTTCAAGCAGGATCTGCCAGGACATTTCCCTGTGTTCTAAATGTGTTTCCCAAGGGCCTGCCATGTTGTCACGGGTCAAGGACTCAATAACAAAAAATACAAAAGTTGCCCCAGGACAGGTTAACAATACCACTTACACTGATCCTGTTGACTTAGCTAACCTGGTAGCAGATAAGTTCAATGCAAACTTCACCCCCCGTCCCCCCCAAAGGCCCATTTGACATCCCTGATACTTGCCCCGTACCTCACATCTACATAGATCAAGCGTTAAAGGCCCTGTCCAAGGCAAAGAACACAGCTTCCATGGAACCTGATAGTATCGCAGGCTGTATTCTGCAACATCTCTAGCAAGAACTAACCTCGCCATTGAGCATCCTGTCCAACCATAGCCTAAGTACAGGTTTCATTCCAGCAGAGTGGAGAACTACCATTGTCATCCCTTTGCACAAAGATGGTGCCACTGCTGACCCTGGAAACTATTGCCCCATTAGCTTGACAAGTCTGATCTGTAAGGCCATGGAGCGTATTATTATGGACCTCATAAACAAGGATATAGGCAATCTCAAGCACTTGACCCCACTCAGTTCGGATTCGTCAAGGGCAGATCTTGCCTGTTAAACCTGGTTGACTTTTTTGAGACTTATCACCAAGGCACTGAATGAGGGAAAGGCAGTAAATATAGCTTATCTTGACTTGGCCAAAGCTTTTGACACAACTTGACGTAAATCCCTATCTCATCAGGTGGGTGGCCAACTGGCTCACTGATAGAATCCACAAGGTCAAAATATGTGCCACCACCTCCGACAGCAGACCTGTCACTAGTGGTGTCCCTAAGGGATCTGTCCTGGGACCCCTATTGTTTGGCATCTACTTTTCAGAGGTCCAGGCAAAGACAAAAGACCTGTGGCTGACCAAGTTGCAGACTGCTGTAAGTTGGGTGCTGTCATTGACTCCTGAAATGATGTTAACATACTTCAAGAGGGTCTCACAGCAACAAATGACTGGTGCCAAAGTCATGGCCTTAATTTAAATGCAAAAAAATGTATTATCATACCATTCGGCAAAAACATGGCCCCTACTGGTTACCACATTAACGATAGCCCTATAAGCATACAACCTGGGTGAGACACCTGGGTACACAAGTTGACAACAATCTCACATTTGACCATCATGTAGTGGCAGTGGTCAGAGAAGCCTTTTACTTGGTACATCTCATAAGTAAAGGGATTGCATCCAGAAAAAAAGGAGGTTATTACCACTCTGTACTCCTTCCCCCTCATTAGGCCAATAATCAAGTACAAACCCCTCTTTGGTATGTACCTCTCCAAAGACCTGCACCAACTGGAAAGATCACAGAAATACCTCACAAAGAGAATCCATGGCCTCCAACACCTGTCCTATGTGGACAGGCTCAAATCACTATCACTCTACTCTGTGTCATACAGATTGCTCAGAGGTGATCTGTGTCTCACCTACAAGGCAATCTCAAACCCTGATCTACTAGAGATGCTCCATATCTGTAAGTCTAACTCCTTGCATAGTAACTGATCGAAAGGCTTAAGTCTAACATGTGACATTAACAAAACCTGCTGGAGAGACAGGTTTGTCTCCCAGAGGCTGCCCCATCTCTGGAATAGACTCCTCATACACGTCAAACAAAATACATTGCAAACCCTCTTCAAGCACAACCTTGATGAGTGGATGGGTAACCACAAGTTTGTCTCAGGGGTTCCACCTGTGTCCCTCATTGACAGGGGTGACAGGTGCTGATTGAGGTTTCTTTTTTTTTTTTTTGAGGCTAAATTCTTGGCTAGGCTTGTAAGGGCCCCAAAGCCATTAGCCTAGCATTCTCCTATGATCCTATTACTTTCTTCCTTTTTTGTATCCCCTAGTAAGGTTAGGATTCCACCAGTGTGGTTTGTTTTTAGAGTTTTTTTCAGGTTTATGTGTAGGAGGTACAACTGCCTATATACAGCTGTTTGCATGGTTCTACAGGGTTTTTGTTAAAAATTCCGCTTAGGTTGTTATGAACTTTGGGTTGAGAGGGCAGTGAATTTTGATAAACTATCATTTAATGGGGGTGTACTTTGCTTTGGAATAGATTATAACTCTTACAGGGAATGCTGGGCTTACCAAGCTGATTTTTATTTCGAAAAAGACAGCTTTCTAATCCGACCTTATCAGTGAGGACATGATGCTGGGGAAGGGGGGGGGGTCATTGTTCTCCCATATTGATGAATACCATGTCCAGTGTGTTTGAACCTGTGGTGCGTGTCTGTATGCACTAGCTGGTCAAATGTTTTTTTTTGTTAACAAAGTCCAGGGACCATTGTGCTTGTGAGTATGAGACAGTGTATGTTTCCCAGCCTATAGAGAGGTAATTAAATTCTCCCATGAATAGGGTATTTGGTTTAATGGCAGATGTCTTCAGTATGTCTAGGTAGAAGCTATGAGATTCTAGGGATGTAGAGGGTGACCTATATCTTGCTAGGATATAGTATGAGACTTTGTCTGTGGCGATTTGCACATGGATAAATTCCAGTGCATCATCCTGTTTTACCAATGTAGAGTAATGCTTGTTGCCAATATAGATGGAGAATCCTCCACCTTTTGTCCCTGTCTGTTCAGCTGATGGTCTAAATCTGTGGAAGACAGGGAAGCCTCGCACTATCAGAGTATGTCCTGCGGATTTAAACCATGTCTTGGTAATGGCACAGATGTCTGTATTCTCCAGAGTGAGGAGAGCATGTAGGGCATGGAGTTTCTTGTTTATAGTGTTTTTTAAGGAGAAGTAAGTAACAGCTTTCCAGTAATCCATAGATGAAGCCAAAGCCACAGTAAAGTGTGTTTTTACCCTGTCTGGAATAGTTTTCTTATGGTGAATGTAGCAAAAGGTAATAGCCTTAGACAACCATTTGGAAATAGTCTGTTTTGACATAGGTTGTCCCTTCTTCTTACCTTCACACGAAATGAAGAAACACTTTATAACAAATTAAATGAAATAAGCAAAAAGTTCATTACAACAGAAGAAAATGTAACTTTTTCTCTGGTTTGATAGCTCTTTCACTTGCAGCCTAAGCAGGGTTCTTCTTTTTCCAGATACTCTGACATGCCAAACTGTCATCAGCACCTGACTACAAGTCTAATGATACATCTGTTATTCTGCTGTTTGCTGTTACTTTCTTAAAGTATTTATTTTCGTAGCGTATGCTATTGGCAAGTTATGTGGAAATACATTGGTCCTTAAATGTTAGGCTTCAGGTGTTATTAAAACAAGAAAAAAGGAAACAGACTGCAAAACTTTTAATATTGAGCACTTTCGTCGGTAATAAACCAAGATTTCCTTAGAACAAATGCAACTTCCATCACACCACTGATGCATTTATATAAAAAACAAATTACCTGATTAATTGTATTAATTAAGATTAAATAGATTGATTAACATCCATTTATCTCATGAGCACTTAAACCAAACACAGGAATGCAAAAATGCAGAAATGCAAAAATCCAGACAGAACTTTGTTGCTCCGTAAGCCCCACCCTTTTGTATTAAAAGCAGACGTTCTCTGACATAAAAAAATTCACATCCCTAACACATGAGCCTAAATATTAAAATTCCAAATAAAATATGATGTGGAATTAGTCAAATATAATCGTACGAATATGGATGTACTCATACAAAAAACATAAATTACTGGAAGAATAGTAAACCAACCCCTTTAAATACATCAACAAGAAAGGAAACTTTAAAGAAAAAAATGAAACCTTATAGAAAAAAATCAGCTTTCAATTTAAGGACACTGGTTATGGAGGTCACTTCATTAAGGCCTGGATGATGTGTGGCTTTACACTTTAGTTGCCACATTAACTCTTTATACTCTAGAAATAAATCAACTGGTCCACCTGTAGGCCTCCTTCCACTTGTTCAATAGCTGTGAATTTAAACATACGGTTAGGAAAATCACAAATGTGCTTCGCTAATGCATTATTCACATTTGATTTCTGAATGTTGTATAAATGCTGGTAAATATGCTTTCTAAACCTATTAATAGTCTTTCCTGTATAAAAACATTCACACCTTTGATATATAGCCACGTAAACTAGGGCCTTTCTGTGGCAATTAAATTTGTGTCTCAACTTCACCTTTCCAAAACCTTCTATATACACACCGTCCCCTTCAATAATGTATCAACACTGGGGACAGTGACCACATTTTTTCATACCCCCATATAAACTTGTGTTCAAACTTCTTTTAATAAAATTTTTAAAACAAAAGTCCTTTCTATAATCCACCAAGGGTTTAACCCCTACCCTCCTTAAATGATAATTATCCACCTCAAAGAAGCCCCAGTTCCTAAAACTAATGTCTTTTAAGCCCTGAAAATGTGATTTATAGGATAACACAAGGGTATTACTATATTAAATTGGGGGTAATACTCTCTATACATTTTTTGTTCCATGTAATATGGTCTTCATGGTTAACTAACCCTAATACAGGGAAAAATGCCCCTCTTGTCTTTTCCGGGATACTTCCTCAAAAATTGGGTCAAAAAGACAATGGGGCACCCGCTCCTAATGAGCATACCCTTCAAGGTGTTACTCTCATTCTGAAAAAGGCTCTCGTTAGTAATCACCCAGGCTAAATGGACACACTGTCCCTTAACCAGGGATCTTTTTTGATGTACTGGGTGACAACTCTCAAAGTGTAACAAAGAGTTGGAATATGTCTGTTTCCTATACAAGGAGGACACAAACTGTATATTCACTCTATCCTTATGAAATGAAATATCTAGAAAGTGAATTGCCTCCCTGTTGGTATCCATGGTAAACCTAAGAAACCCTGTATTAGAATTAAAAAAAATTAAAAAAACTCATCCAATTGTTCCCTGGTACTATCCCAGAAAATAATAACACCGTCCAAATATTGCCCATAATACCAACAATGTTGGAAAAGCTCAAATGGAAAAATAGTGTTGACCTCTTACTGTGTTAACACAATGTTTGCAAAGACGGGGGCAATGGTGGCTCCCATTGCAACACCCTTCTAACAACTGATGGTCAAAGGTGATGAAATTGTTTTCTGAAATGATCTCCATAAGGGTGCTGAACATCAAATTTCTAGGATGCTCCAACCCTGAATTGTGGCAAAGAAAATCATAGAACATTTCCAGCCCCTCATGATGAGGAATGACTGTAAACAAATTTTTTATGTCAATAGTGGCAAAAATCAATTGACCGGAATAAAATTCCATAGAGACTTTGGTTAAAAAATCCCCCAAATCTTTTAATATATGTGTAAACTTAGCCAACAGTCCTTTCAAATGAAAATCCACAAATATTTCTGTAGGGAACGTTTTGGAAGCCTTAGCATCCACTATAAATTAGAGGGGGGGATCCACAATGTTTTTGTGTATTTTGGGTATGCCGAAGACCGTAGGTGTACAGGGAAAACTTACACTCAAAAATTGAAATTCACTAATGGTGATCTGATTGTCTAAGAGTAAATCATTCAAAATAAAATCAATGTGTCTGTAAGCAATGTTTAATTCATTCATTGAAACCTCATCATATTTGTCAGTATACAAAAATAATATTTTGCTAGCATAAAAATTACTGTCCATAACAAGTCCCCCACCCTTATCGGGTTTTATAACCCTGATGGACTTGTTGTTTGCAATTTCATGAAGTAACTCCATTTCTTCATCATTCAAATTAGACACATGATTTGTCCTCACTGTAAGTAGCTGTTTGATATCATTAGCACAAATTGTTTCAAATAAATGTACAATCAGATGTATTTGGGTGGATTAAAAGTGCTGGATCTCTTACAACTTGTGAACAAACCCGTCATTACTCCCATTGAAGTTAAAACAAAAATTTATCTTTCTCACATACATTTTGAGATCCAATAATAATTTATCAATCTTAGCTGCTCATGTTGGAACAAAAGTGAGGCCCTTTTAAAATAAATTGGCCCATTGTGTAGTAATCTCACAGCTACAGTTGTAGATGTTGAAATCCCTATATTTGTTGACAACAGTCTTACAAATGTCATCATCACTATGCATTACTATTTCCTTCCCCTCCCCCTCCCTGTTCCCCTCCCTCTGAATGTCCTTCCTCTTGTAGAATGGAACTCCTGGTGGGTCAAATTGTTTGTTCGTGGAACACAGGCCCTAAAGGGGCATTCACATTATTACTGTATTCTTTTCCCACTTCATTAGGGAGCCTTTCATTGAGATTTTCCCCATCCACATTGTCATATCTGTTACTACTATTCCCCACTGGTTTAGGATATGCATTTCCAGCCTCATAATCTAAACAGTCTCTTTCTAATGTCTTGCTTTTTTTGTTTTTAATATTAGCTATAGTCTTGTCCACATTGACAAACAATGCCCTTTACTCATTTATTTTGTACTTGAAACATAAGTCTTTTTTAATGCGGTCATTTAAAAGATTAATAGTTTCTTTCAAAACATTCATTTTGTTATCATTGTCTCTTACCAAAACTTTGAGTAATTCACATCCATGCCGGTTAAACAGGACGACCAGTTCACGATGCAGATCAGACCCACAAACCAATCTGGTTAGAAATTTCAAACTATGACGTCCCTTTGGGACCTGTTCCCTTTTTAAACATTCGCAGAGATAACAGTTCTCCACCTGAAACTTCCATGTCTGTGCTTCCAGGGTTTTAAGTTGTTGATCAACTGTACCATAGTTGACTTGGCCATTAATAGCATTGAACTCACAGTCATAGCCCTCCCGTATCCATTCAGTAAAGGAGAAGCTATGAGAAAGACCTGCTTCCTCAACGGGAACATTGTTGCCATGGCCACCCTGCTCAGATCGACCAATCAAATCACTCGTAGAATCCTGTGTTTTATTTATGGGACTCCTCTGCGCTGGTGTAGTTAATGAAACTTGGGTGTTTTGAGTAGATTCAATATGTGGAACTCGACTAATTCCAAGTTCCCCAGACAAAGTATTTCCAAATCTTGCAATACCAGAAAGGTGTTGTGTAAGCCCTTGAATCAGGGCAGTGAGATTCCTGATGGCTGTAACCAAATCCTGTGGAGAATCCAAAACTGCTGAATCAGTTACACTATCCTTTTTCATCCCACAGACTGGTAAAACATGATCCAAACACCAATCAGTAACAATAAAACAAAAAAGGAAACTGACCGTAGCAGACTGCAAAACGTTTAATATTGAGTGCTTTTGTCAGTAATAAACCAAGACTTCCTCAGAACAAATACAACTACTAAGCTTCAGGTGTTGCTTGTAAGTGTACTAAGAGATAGCCACAGAGACTGAAGTTGCATTCATATGTTTCTTCAGAAATGTTATTGTCCCAGGATACGCTTAGCATTTTAGTGTTGCCTATCTATGGAGTTTTTAAAACAGTACCAATCAGCATTGAGGATAATGGCGCAGCTATTTTTTTTCCTTTCAAAACTATATAACATTGACATTCCTGTAATGACATTACTTGGTAAAGTATTTTTGTATTTCACTGTTTTCTGAAGCTTGTTAGATTAGTTCATTGTGGCAATAATAATGTATTATCTTGTACAGAATCCAAGATTCCTTCAACAGATTTTTTTCATGGGGGATTATCCTTGAAGGTTTGTGTACAGGGGGTACTAATATCTATAACCGCTAGATTTATTTTCAGGACGTTTTGTTAAAAGTATCGAGTACTGTCTCTAGTAGACTCTTAATAAGGTATCTCTTCCAGTAGTTTTAAGGCCTTGCCAGAATAGAAGAAAATGGGAGACCGCCATACATGTATCCATGCTAGGTTAAGAAGCCATAAGGTAGTCTTTTAAAGTCTTCACTTAAAATCATTTTGTTGTCGATGACCTTAGATGTTTACTTTTCAGGTGAATTTTTAGTAGTGATGCATTTTTTATTGCACACATTTTTTTAAGATCTGCAGTGACCAACTGTGTGGCATTTCCATAACTGAACCACTTTCGTGAATAAATGATCAGCGATGGAGTTCAGGCAGTTGTAATTAACCTTTACACTGTTAGCAGCATTGACTGCAGTCCTTTTATATTTCATACATATTTTTACACTGCTTGGTTTGTACTTGTACATTTTGGACCACCTGATGCAAACATGTATGTGTCTGATGGAAGCTCACTGGTTAGACGACCTAAATAATTGTCACGGGGAGATCACAGGCACATGATTCGCCAACAGTTATGACACACTCTGTGTCATGATTAGTACAGCGTTCATGAAGCTGCTCAGGTAAGTAGCGTAACTGCAATCTGGCATAGGCTGTGGTAAAACGTTTCTTTAATGACATAGTTATCGGTCACACCAACATTGTGCTTATCAGCATACCTCCACTGTGCTAAAACAGTGTTATCATTAATAAAATAATACAATTGACATGCTGTAATAGTATGTGAAAATATACTGATACAGTTCATCTGGGCTGCCTAAGATGGATATATTTAACAAATTTGGATTCTGATCAAACTTTCCCCACAGTGAACAGAAGGAGTTTTGAAACTTGTATTTTGGTAGTGTTGTGTGTTATGATTGCAGTATCAAAAATAATGCCCTCCTTATTATAATACTCTTAAATGTAATCTTTATATTTACTGTCATTAGTATAGTAGGTGAGATACTCTGAAGCGTATTGCCCCCCCCCCCCGAGGTGCAGTTTGATATAGCCTGAAAACTGATTGATTTATTATGATAGTGTCATACGTAATACAGTTCAGCCATTTTATACCCGCTCTGTAATGCTGCATGCAGTTCTACTAAATCTCATCTACCCTGCAGTGCACAGATTGCTTGACCATCAGTAGCCCACAGAAAAAAAATGCAAATAGCGTAAAGTCAAATGCTTTTTCCCCATAGGGAATTATTGCTGGTGTGTATATCAGTTTTGCGGTCTCAGAGCATGTGTAGTGTAAAGTAAACGTTTGTGTACCAGACCACAGCAGCAGAAACAGTGCATCATCCAAGGTGCTTATGGTTGATAGCTGACAGCTATATCAGAAAATGTGATGGAACAACATTTCAGTGTACCTGTACTTGCAGGCCAGCAGGCACTATCTTTCACACAGAGAGTGAAACAGTGTGTATGCCCAAACTATGTAGTGCTAAAGATCAGACTAGACTGTAACTCACTCATTCATATAAAACCTTGTCTATAGTGACCTCTTTCTGCAATGTCATAATGGATACTTTACAGTTCCATAGCATTGCCTACTGTAAGGTGTAAGATTAATTTTTTTTATCTAAAAAATAATCTTAGATTTACTACCGAATGCCAGTTCATGAAAGTCTCGTTATCCAAAGTAAACTGCCAGTGTTGTAAACTTCTAGGCTGTGGATAAGCTAGATATGATAGTGTTTGTGTTTCGCAGGTCACGCTAACACTTTAGCAGTGGCAGCCAGTCAAGACAAGTCATCAGAACATTTCTTTCCACTATTTTATGAATTTTGAATAATTGGTGATATAATGCCTATTCCAAAGCCAGGCAATAATTCTTAGCCTGGCTGTTGCAGGCCCATTGCACTGCTGTCCCCACCAGCTGAGAGTCAGGAAAAGGTAGCATATGTGCAATTAAAATGCACAGTAAGGCTTTGGATATACTGTCAAGCCTGCAACATGGCTTTGAGAAAGCACAGTGTGCAGCCACTGCACTGTTCTCATTCACAGGGTGCGTGTTTCACTTTGGAGGGCAGGACAACTCACTGGTGCTGTTTTCACTGACTTTCCAAAAAACTTTCATATATTAGTCTTTACAGTTCTGATGAAAGAGCTTTTACTTTATGGACCGAGTCCAAGTGCCCTTAATTGTTTTTCTGACTGACTGCAAAATATGATCTGACATGGAATGGTTGAAGAGATGGTAAGCCAGTTGAATATGTGCGAACATACAAACATCTGCGACTTTGTTTAGATCCTTCAGTAATTTTTATCACTGACAATCATGACTTGAACAGTTAAAATCACTACATTTGTATTATACGGTGAGAAATGTACTTAACAGAGAAAGTTATTTGACTGGGAATGAAGTAGTCCTTCCAACCCTTGAGTATGGACTCCCAATCATTGCCTCTACTTCATTTCAAAACTAGAAAAATCTCATAACTTGTAAAACAAAAATCTGAATATTTAGTACTGGTGCACATTGGAAGTAACATGACTGTCTCTAAGTCAAATTAATTAGGAATTTTACCTACCAGTCTTTAAGTGACACTGATTTTTACATTACTCTTTAAGATCGTAAATCTTGACACTGCCTGTTTTTGCACCATTTGATTACATTTAGAGACTACTCAAGACCTGAAGGTCATCATACACCTCTGCTGTCAGCTTAGCAATATCCTAAATTGCTGAGTCATAGCCATTAAATTACTTTTAATATGAAGCCCCATTCCTAGTAAACTTGTCAGTTAACCACTTTTTTTTTGCCTTCTGTACTCAACTCAGGATCACGTACAGCACAAATCTGAATGCCTTGCACAGGTGCTGTTAGCTTGGTTGTAAAGTGCATAGATTGGAAATGTCAGAAGCTGTACATGCTGAATGAGTTTATGATGGTGCCATGTTTCTTTAGTTCTAGTTAAATGTTTTATGTCCCTAATTTGTTTGTATGGCTTAAGTTGACCTAATTATATTACTCATTTCTTCCTTCTTATCTTTATTGTATTTACATTTTAGAGCTATTGTAACTAAGTTGTAGCTGAAAAGGGCTCTTAGTGACCAATGTTTAAAAAAGATTAAAATAATATGAAAACTCAAGTAAGATATGCATATCTGATGTCTGGTAGCAGTACTTTGCTCTATGCTGCATTCTTCCAAGAGTAGACTGCAAAGCAGCATACAACAGTATGGATAGAATTTAAATGGGAAATGAGGGTCATGGCAGTGTTTGTAACATAATACTGTACACAACAGGCAGGGAAACTGATATGGAAATGGCTTGTGCAACCCCTGACATATCTTCATAATTTAATCTGTATGGTTGTCTGTCTAATACACAACATGAACATATACTGTCAGTGACTTCACTGCACGGACAGTACAGTAAGCAGCCATATTGGTAAAATGTAGGTTTTCTCCTAAATGCTGTGCCCAGTAATGGTTATTGAAAGGGGTAATGATATGCCCATTAGAGCAGAATGTGGCTGACATGGTTTATTTGTAGGCACTGCCCACAGTAGACTGGCCTTTTGATGGATCACTTCATCTGCAGTATCAGGATATACATTCTAATGTTATATTTTAAACACTGACAGTATAGCAGGCCAGGAAACATCTTTCTATTACATAGTAGTATCTCACTTGTCTGTAACTAAGAGCAGCTCACTAGACTGTCATATATTAATGATGTAAGAGATACTGTAGCAGAACATGGGATCACCAACACCCTAAATGTCAATGTCACACTCAGCATATGTACATGTTGGCAACATGTGCTACACAGACACCCACTCACAATGGCTATCCTTTATTTTACAGAGCACAGTAAATATGTTTAGTGCAGTCAGTGATGCATTTACCAAAGAAAACTCAGTCAAATCCAGTGACTGCAATAGTCGGCAAAAGCATAAATCTTTTCTGTAGAATACTTTGCTGCTGTACTCACAATGGCAGAGGGACCTGATTTTGTGTAACTAACTCTGAGGCTGCCATACTGGTCGTTTCAGGAGGCTTAATAAACAACATGCAGCTACAAGAGGTGTGGTATAAATTGCAGGCTAAATTGAAACATCTAGGTATCACATGACATGTTGTTTAAAAGTATACAGTTCATATCTGATATACCTTTTTTTTGAGGGGGGCTTCATGAACATTGATTGTCAGTATAGTTGACACAATTTGTTTGAGAAAACAGCTCATTGACAGCTTTGCAATATCTATGCATTTCCAAAATTGGGAAAATGTCCTTTCTCCACTATTGTGTGATTTTGGAGTTTCATTACATAATTAGCAGGGGGTGTAGGAGCGTTGGGTTGGAAGTGGGGCTTGCTCCCCTGCAAATAATATTGCTTTGTAGTTGTTTGCTGTGAGGTTATGTCTTGGAGTATGAGCAGTTGTATGTTGAAGTTTTGCTTTCGATTATGTTGTGTCGATCTTAGAGACATAAACAGTTCTGGTGTTTGGACATTTTTAAGTCTGTGTATACATAGATGTATAATATGAGTATATGTTAAATTACCAGACTGCAAGCACATCTAAACTGAAGTAATCTGTGCCAGCTTTCTGAAATTCAGCACATCGAAAAACTTGAAAACAACTAAACTAAAGCTGTTCACAAAAGGAAACATGCAATTTCCTTTTGCAATCGGAACACCAAAATCCCACAACACATTCAGATTACATTTCTCTCTAAATGGTGGTAGTGTTGTGAAATGGGTTTTTGAAAGGTAAAGTGCATGGTTAGGGTTGGAATATGGGGCAGTGTTAGATAGCTGGTATTAGTAGGGGGCCTGATAATACTTGCTAACCCTAACCTGTCATGTCTGTAGCCATATCTACTGAAAGTTACAGTAATGCATTATTTTCTCTGGCCTCTACATTTGTCACAGTATTCTATTGGCCTATATATGTGATATATTGCCTTATGGCTCACTTTTTAATATGATTACTTTTACAAGATATCCTGCTCACTTTATTGCCTGTTTTTGTCTTACTTGGCAAACATTTTATCTTGCACATTATACATTAATGCATTAATAATTTCACTTGCTCAACGTATGTCCACATATTCTGATAAGGTCAGGTCAGTTTCTGTCAGTAGCCTTCCCCTTTATAAATTTGTATACCTCAAATTGTTGTTTCTCTTTTTAGAGAGTTGCGAATCTCATCAAATTTACAGTAATTGGCTAAGTAACATATACATCTGTAGTCTCTGTAAGACTTTGTACTCTTGTAAAGAGCAGATGTCTTATAAATGGAAAATTATTGAACTGTCAGTTGCAGAATTTATCTCTAAAGACTGCTATTTTATATTTCTCCTTTTCACAGTAAGAGTTAAAACTTTTATGGCTTCTTTTTCAGCAACATATTTGAATGCTATATATTTAATCATTCCAGGACATTCAACTAATCCACTTGTAGTGAAAGTGAATCACATTTCTGGATCCAAAGCTTCCAGTTCTCAGACACATTTCCTTGTAGAGAGAGAGAGAGAGAGAGAGAGAATTATGTGAATGGTTTTGTGTCGAATAATTTTTTTCACTGAAAATTATTATTTTTAGTTGTCTGTAGTACCAATCAAAGAATCGTTTGACTGCAAATATAGCAAATATATCTCTTCAATTTGCAGATACAATTCTAGCTAGTGCATCAGCATAGATTGAACAGGTTCCTTGTTAGACATGCATATCAGTGTAACATCTCTGATCCCAACAGTGGAAAACATGCAGCTGTATTACGTTGAGGGTTGCAGGCTGTTTTACTAGAAACTACTGTGTAATGGCTGATATTACAGTAGGGTCAGTACACATATTTAAATGGCAGAGAGAGAGAGAGAAACAATGTTTGCATGTCCATTGTGTGCATGCTGACTCCCGGGGTGGAGGAGAACATTAAAGTATTACCTCATAGGAAGGCTTGAGGACCTTTAATGAAAACAAGTTGCTGCACTGTTAGCATCAGATAATAGTTGTTGCAGTGAGAACTGGGAGATAGGATAAATAGATTTTTGAAACAGGGCTGCATTTTCAAATACTCGCTGTATCTCCTGGTGTCAGTGGATGAAGGGTGTCTTGTCCAACTGAGTTGTAGTTTGTTTTTAAAATTGATCGCAAAGGGTGAAATATGCTCAAAAGGCATTTGGAGATGCTTTGAGGCAGATTCCTTGAATGCTTGATTAGGTCCTGTAGGGCCATGGCCCATCTGTGGACAGAATTTAGGGTTTTATGATCAGGATTCTTGACTAGAGGCATTCATTTGGATGTCAGAATGCTCCTCTTTGGGATTTCCTAAGGAATCTAAACCTCACTCAGAAAGAGAAGAAAAGAGTCTACACATCTCTGGGTTTTAAGAAAATGAATGACCTTTGCTAAGTTAAAATTCACAGCCCTTAGTTGTACTGCAAGAAACTACCTAACTGCAGAGGATTTTACCTCTATGCTATGTAGGGGATACACTTGCAGGGAAGCTGTTGTGGTGGGACTTTGCTGTGGTTCTTTGTCTTGATTTAAATTACGTCTTGAGCAACATAACACCTTACCTAGGAGGTGCAGTGTTTGCTATGGTAAGACATATGGAAAATCTTTTTTTTAACCTTTTGTTGAAAGAATTAACAGCATGTATTAATGGCAGACAACAGTGATATTTCAAGGTGTCCAGGTTAGCAAACAATTGACTGCAAAGTTACTTCAAAATACATGTGGTTTTCAGTTTCTTCTTTTGTTACTACAAAGTTGAATATTACCCTTTGAACAGTAAAGTGAAATAATTCTGCCTGGGATTGAAAAAAAAAGTTTAGTTACATAAACATCCAGTATTGCATATTAGTCAACTCATTTCAGATACGGAAAATGATAATTCAGAAATAGCTTATTTTAACTCCCTTTGTACATCTCATGATGATTTCCATTTTCCTTTTAGTAATGCATTATCTTCCCTTTCCATCTGCTGTGGTGCAGGGGATTGGATAGGACAGATGAGGAAGGAGATTTGTCTCTTATCCAAGTAGCTTGATTTATGTATTAGCAGCTCTATACTTCATCTTCTTCTGTATGCAGGTAGGTAAACGTTGACATCCATTTATTTAAAAATGACTGATTTCCTCCAAGTGTAGCCACTCCAACATTGTCTGCTTCAGATACCTCTCCTTAAATCCCCCTTACTGTCCAATATTCCCAGATTTCTCATTTTTTGGTAGCAGTTATTTTTTTTATTCAATAGCAGTACCTAGTATATCAACTGTAAATGATGTTTAAACAGGTTTATATCTTTTATTAATTCTAGGAGATTGAGTTTGGGGGACATTGGGAGATGACTCCATAATGCTGAGTGCAAAAGTTGAGAGATTCCTAATTTAAAGTTTTCAAAAAACAGACAGACTCAAAAGATATGCAGCTCGTCTCCCCTGTTTCCTCTCCTACATATATAACAGTTACCACTGACATCTTAGAACATTTTTATAGTCTGCTTGAATACAAAAGTATCTGTGAATGCACTTCCATGTATATGTATGAAATCCGTAGGGGTTGTAGCATACCTGGGCATAACACATACCTGTTCATATTCATCATTAGGACACTGGACTCCCAAAATCTTACTCCCACTTTCGTTCATAATCTTCTAGCTAGTTCAATAAGCTCTTCTGATTTTTATAACACTTGTCCATTAATCCTTTCTCAAAATTCTGCACTTTCCACAAAAATACTGTCCACATAGCAATGCTTGGCATAATGGCAAAATCTTGCCTTAGATTCCTCTCTAATTAATCCCTGAACCATTAGTCTGCCTCTTCCAGGAATCCCAGATTTGTGCTGCCTTTCCTCGAGTTTAACATATTTTCAGTGTTCCATAGTTGGTTCCAGAACTTCAGTGATATTCCCATTCTAAACAAAACCAACAAAACACAGGCCAAACCAAGAAATCCAAAAGGAACAGAGCAGAAAGGGCAAAATCTATGGCTAATAAATATTCATTAATCAATCCAACAGGTATTAAAAACAATAAAACATACACAGATACAGATAAGCTCTTTTATCCTCTTAAATTACAGGACTTCATCAGATGAATCCTACTATCAAGAAATTCGATTGAAATCACTCACTTCCAATTAGATACAGCTGACCTTCTAAAAACCAAAACATTTTACCTAAAATATTACTAAAAAGCTAATAAAAACTCTTTGTATAAAATATATTAAAATGTAAAACAGTAAATAATAAGCATTTGCGATCCTTAAAAATTAAGTCAATAAATAATCAATATACTTTTTAAGTCATATGGTCGTTAATTTTTTTATCTTTTTTATCTTTTTAGACCTTTCATTTTTAACAAGCTGGCAGTGGAGCAGTTCTCATTCAACCCTGGTGGTTTGAAAGCATTAAATAGTATTTGGTAGTACAGGTTTGCAATTTCAAGTGTCTGTTTTGTTTTTTTAGAAGCTCAGCTGTATCTAATTTGATGTTATTTATTTACTCATTTTTAAGCATTTTTTAAACATCTGATAAAAATTAGCTTTTTGTAACAACTGCACATGCTATTTGTATATCTGGTCTATCTTTATTTATTTAACATTTGTTTACCAGGAAAGTCCTACTTGGAACGAAACAATTTTCAGCGGAGGCCTGGGGAGAAACACTTCAGACACGTCTTTGTGTCGTGGGAGGAAACCGGAGCACCCGGAGGAAACCCACACAAATGCAGGGAGGACATGCAGATAGCAGTGGATTTTGCCCTTTCTGCTGTCTTCATTCCATTTGGATTTTTTGATATTCCCATTAATATATTTTTCTGCAGGCTGTCTGATTTCTTGGTTCCAACAGGTATCAGTTCAGGGACCCAGCTTTCCTAAGTACCTTTACTGAACAATTTCCTAACTTGGATTTCTAAGTTTTTGAGAATAATGGTTATCTGTTGTGGGCCTTTAGTTGTCACGCACCAGACAAAAGTATCTAGGTCTGTGCACCTGTCCACCCTCTCCTTTAACATCAGCTTTCAGGACAATTCACAAAGTTTAGCAAGATGTAGGTAATGCAACATCATGTACCCCCCAGGACAAATAAAGTTTAACTAGATGTAGGTAATACACCTTCATCTGCTTGATAGTGAAGCTAAAAGTCCTTGACTCCCAACCCCATCCCCTTATGCCTTGGCGATGTCATGCTCTTCCAACCTACCCAGTGATGCCCATCTGTAGTATGTGTTAGTGCAGCCTGTAAAGCAAGAGGCCAACATGCATATATTGTGGCTAACTCTAGGTTCAAATCTGTGTAGAGGATACCTTTCATTATATTTAGGGGGGTGGGTTTGTCATAATGGTTAAGGTCTTCACTTTGTAAACATAAAAGTACAGGGTATGATTCTGACCTTGGATAATTGCCTAGCCTTAAAATGTGTCTTCGGAGCAGCTAGCATCGCATTCACCTGTGAAACTATAATAGTGGCTCTTTTATTCAGGATTTACATAAAAACCTTTGGTGTTGGGCTCAAAAATGCTTCTTCAACATACAAGGTCTGGGATAAACATATTCAAGTGCCATCATCCTTTGATCTGAGTCTAAGTTTAATAACTTCCAGTTCTGGAAAAAAATGATATACTTTCTCACTCATTTGCTGGTAAGAAGTATCCAGAGATGTCTGAAGCGTACCTGCTAACTAAGCCCTGCAAAGTATTTTAGCTTGTTCGACCTCCACAAATACTGTAGTCATGTACATTTTAAGTTGAGGTATAAAGGAAGGCAACTAATTCTGTCCTTATAACATGTACCTTGCATCCTGAGAACTGACTAAAGTAGGATGGAATCTTGATATTGCATCAAATCTGCTAAAGTAACAAGGATAACATTTGCAAACAGGGTTAATTTGATCTGCTAAAGGCCTCAAGACTAACCGTATATAATTGACTGTCTTATACATGCACACACGCATATATGTGTGTGTGTGTGTGTGTGTGTATATATATATATATATATATATATATATATATATATATATATATATATATATATATATATATATATATATATATAGATCTATAAATATATATACTATATATATCTATATATATATATATATATATATATATATATATATATATATATGGGTCTACTACTTTTTAATGAAAACACAATTTACCAAATCTCACATCACGGAACCCAAACTGCCGAAAGTGCAGTTGAATGAAACCTCAGTACATTGAAGCTGACTTCACTGAAACAAAAAGAAACATGAAAGGAACCAAAACACGCATTTTTGCAGGAGGCAAACCCCTCTGCACCCCCCACGCCTCCTGCATATTATATATACTTTGTTTTCTTTTGAGCCAGTTCCCATTACTTACATCAAATCTCTACTACTCATGCTAAAACCTTGCTCTCCTTCCACTGACACTCTATCTCCTACATTCCTCAAACTTGCTGCTGACTCAATTGCCTATCCTATATCTATACAAATTAATCAATCTATTCTGGAATCAACTGTCCCCACCCTTTGGAAATCTTTCTGTACTATCCCTCTTCATAAAGGTGGAAACTCCAGTGATCCCTCAAACTACCGACCTATTGCCATTCTGTCCCCCCTCTCCAAGATATTAGAAAAATGTATTCACTTGCAGCTTCTCAATCACCTCCTCACACACCACTTACTTACCCCTACCCGACATGGATTTCGTCCTCACCACAGCACCACCACTGCCCTGCTCTCCTTCACTCATATCATTGCAGAGGCCCTAGACAACAATAAACTCATTTCCTGTCTCTTCCTAGATCTCTCCAAAGCCTTTGATACTGTCTCTCATTCTCTACTACTATCCAAACTCACAAATCTTCACCTATCCCCCTCCGCACTTGCCTGGTTTAATAGTTACCTATCTGGCAGGGAACAATCTGTCAAATGGCTCTCATCCTCCTCACCTTTCGTTCCCATCTCGACTGGTGTTCCCCAAGGCTCCATCTTGGGACCCCTTTTGTTTAACATCTTCACCAATGATCTTTACACCTCATGCAAAAAATCCTCCCTTATTCAGTATGCCAACGACTCCACACTTATATCCATCTCAAATAACATTCCTGAACTACACTCCCTGACCCAACAGGCCCTACTATCCACTGAACAATGGCTCTCTCACAACCTATTGATCCTAAATCCCAAAAAGACCAAACTCCTACTTTTCCTTCCCCGTTCTCTTTCTCATCACAAAACCTCCTTTTTTATTAAATCTTCTAACAATACAACTAACCAACCTGACACCCTCACAAAACTCCTAGGGGTCATTATTGATGGCGAACTAAAGTTCAACCTACACATACTGCAATGTATAAAAAAAAAAAACTAGGTCTGCTATATCGGAACAAAAAATTCCTAACCCCTGAATCCAGACTTACCCTGGGCCAGGCACTCCTTCTCCCCTCCCTCTTATACGCCACCCCAGTTCTTACCAATATCCAAGCCTCTACTCTAAACAAACTCCAACAGACTTACCATAAAATAGCCAGATTCATTACTAACTCCCCATACAACTCATACTACTGCATTTCTTTAAACTCTCTTCAATGGCTTGAACTTCCCCAATTTCTGCTATCTTATCAATTTCATATTCTATACTCTATGCTTTATAAACCCTCCTTCTGTCCATCTCTATCTTCCTTAGTCTCCATCTACATCCCATCCTGGACCCTCCGTACTTCTAACCAACAATTACTTGATATCTACTACCCAAAAAGGTCAGTAGGCAAACTACTCTACAAACACTCCCTTGCCCATGGTTGGAACAAACTTCCCCTTGACATACGTTCAATCTCCCACACCTCACACTTTAAAAATGAACTAAAAACTTATTTCCTCAATTCCAGAACCTGCCCTTGCCATGACCCCATCTAGTCTTCCTTCCCTTTATGTGCCTTCAAAAGGACCATACTTAGTACCTCATTACACCTCTCTCTCTCTCCAATGTGTCTACTATGCATTTGCATAATTTTATACAAACAAAAAAGTTTTATTGTTGACCTATTGAACTATATCAATGTAAAATTATGTTACTTAGCTTCTTTTTAATGCAACTTTAACTTTATGCATGTAACCCAACATATGTGAATCTTTTTGCTATAACTGCTATTATATCTATATTGTTTAAAATTGTACTTGTTTAAAAATGTACTAATGGAGCTTTTCTCCTCGGGTCTCCACTGAAAATGGGCCACAAGCTCAGTTGGACAAACCTGGTTAACAAATGTCAATAAATAAATACATACATAAATACCAACTCTGAGATCGCACTACAGTGGGAAAAAGGTGAATCTCCTTCTCCTCACTGTACCGTGATCTGCATCAACAAGCTCCAACTGCTATACCAGATTTTCCTGGTAATGGTTTAAACAACTAAAGAAAAACACTGCACTTGTTCTGCAATACCACTCCAGAGGTGGTGATCCATCTTCGGAGAAGTCAGCTTTGATGTACTGAGGTTTCATTCAACTGCACTTTTGGCAGTTTGGGTTCCGTGATGTGAGATTCATATATATATATATATATATATATATATATATATATATATATATGTGTGTGTGTGAGTGTGTGTACATAGATAACTTTTATTGCTGAAACATTACTCCCTAACCACCAACCATTTATTTTTGTTGTCTTTCCTTCCCACTGATTATGCAGACTGATGTTCTAGTATTGCAATAACACACAGTTTGCACTTACCCCCATTTTGTGATGTCCATCTTATGCTTAACATTCACAACTTAATTAAAATAAAAACACTCTATACTGGAGAGGACTGTACAGTAAGGCGCACCCAAGACAGATGGTCATGTGCACACATGTACAGTCCTGTAAATGAACAGAGTGTTACGGTATTATGTGCTACAGTAACTAAAGCTTAATAAAAATGTGCAGCAAAAGATATTATATGGGAAACCTGCATGCATTTTCTGCCATTTTGTGACTGAAATAAATCTCTACTTCTATGTTTCATGGTACCAGGATTAAAAAAAAAAAAAAAGAGACATCCTTCCCATTGCCCACAGCCGACTTAGCAGGCATTTGTCATGCTTCTGATTGCACCACCTCTATGCAGTGCCATGCAAGTCGTCCTGGAAGTGTGTGTGTGTGTGTGTGTGTGTGTGTGTGTGTGTGTGTGTGTGTGTGTGTGTGTGTGTGTGTGTGTGTGTGTGTGTGTTTGTTTGTTTGTTTGTGTGTGTCTGGGTGTGTGTGTATATGTGTGTTTGTCTGGGTGTGTGGATGTGTGTGTGTGTGTTTGTGTATTTATGTAGGTTCATAGGTGTGGGACCATTGTGCCACCTGACCTTAGTTCCCAGTGCCTCTGTTGAGCAAAGCCACTGGAGTTATCTCTGGGGTTAATTTTCTATTTCCCATCCACACATCAAGATTTCTCTTGAAGAGGGTCAGCGAGGTGCTCTGCTTGACATGTATGGGAAGTCTATTCCATAGCATGGGCAGTCTCTGGGTTATGAACCTGTCCCTCCAGCTTGTTCTGTTGATTGTGGTAATGAGGTTGAGGTCTCTGGAGCATGTGGTGCGGAGGGATTGGGATTTCTTTAGATGTAGCATTTCTAACAGAGCTAGGTCAGACATGGCTTTGTAAGTCAAGCAGAGATCACTTCTAAGTAGGCGATATAAGACAGAGAATAGCTGGAGTTTTTTTAATCTGTCCATATAGGACAAGTGTTTAAGGCCTAAGATCCTCTTTGTGAGGTACTTTTGTGGCCTCTCCAGTTGTTGCAGGTGTCTAGTGAGGTACATGCCAAATGGGGCATTGTACTCGATGATTGGCCTAATGAGGGAAAAGTAGAAAGAGACAATGACCTCTTTCTTCCTGGTTGCGAAGCCCTTAGTAATGAGATGTGCCACATAGAAGGATTTTCTGACCACAGTGGCATTGTGGAGATCAAAAGAGAGGTTACTGTCAACCTGTGTTCCCAGATCTCTTATAACGCTTTCTGCGTTCAGTGGACTACCGTCAATCTGGTAATTCATGGGAACCGAGTTTTTCCCAAAAGGTGATAACGACACATTTTTTTTGGCATTGAGCTTAAGGCCATGGTTCTGACACCAGTCATTGGTCTAAGTGAGGCCATTCTGTAGGATGTCTACATCACCTGGGGAGTTAATAATAGCTCCCAACTTGCAATTGTCAGCAAACTTTGTCAGCCAGAGTCCCTTCGTGTTGGCCTGGAGTTCAGAAAAGTAGATACCAAACAAGAGAGGACCTAGGACCGAACCCTGTGGGACTCCACTCATGACTAGTCAGCAGTCTGACTTGGAGTAAGCTTCTTTCACACTGTGGGTTCTATCTGTGAGCCAGTTTGCAACCCACCTAGTGATATAGGATTTGATGCCTAGCTTAGTAAGTTTTTTTTCTGTGATTCCTGAGTGGGGAATGGTATCAAAGGCCTTGGCCAGATCAAGGTAGGCTGTATGAACCACCTTGCCTTCATCCACAGCTCTGGTGACTGATTCAAAGAAGTCGACCAAGTTGAGCAGGCATGATCTACCCTTCACAAAACCAAACTATGTGGGATCCAGAGTTTAGAGATTCCCTATATCCTTGTTTATTAGGTCCATGATGATGCGTTCCATAGCTTTGCATGTCAGACTCATCAGGCTAATGGGCCGATAGTTCCCAGGGTCTGTAGTCACTCCTCCTTTGTAGAGAGGGATGACTGTAGCAGTGTGCCATTCGGTAGGGACAAAGCCTGAGTTGAGGTTGTGATTGAACAGGGCACACAGGTGTGGTGCAAGTTCGCTCTGTAGTTCATGTAGAACACAACCAGGGATATTGTCAGGTCTCATAGAAGCTGTATTCTTGGCCTTGGACAGTGCTGTTTTAACCTGTGCAGCAGTAATACTGTGTGCCTGGCAATCTACTTGTATTGTGATTGGTCCTTTTGGGGGGGTAAAGTTGGCACTGAATCTGTCGGCCAGTATATTGGCAATATCTGTTGGCTCAGTATAGGGGGTACCATTGTGCAGTAGCTCAGATCAAATCTGGGTATTGCTGTAGAGATTCTTTACATAACTATATAAGGCCTTGTGGTTGTCTTTACTGTCTGCTGCAATTCTGTTTTCATAGCTAGCTTTAGAGGATTTGATGAGGCATCTCAACTTTTTGTTGAGACTGATAAGGGAGTTTTTCGAGTCTTGGGACTTCACCTTATTCTGCATCAGTTTCCTCCTTCTGTTGTAGAGTTTGTTTATGGCAGGGGACCACCAGATTGGCTCCCTTTTTTTGGAGGAGAGAGTCTTGGTTCTATTGGGTATGGTGAGATCTATGCATTTTTGTATGTGTCCGTACAGTGCATTGGTTTATGATTCGGCAGTCATGCAACTATTCCCCATTTGCATGGGTGCTGTGAAGTTAGCCACCTCTGTTTTTAGGAGCCCAAAGTTAGCTTTGGAGACGTTTTTCATGGTGGTTACCTTTGTGGGGGTGGGTGGGAGGGAGGGATGTGGATTTCCAAGGTGATTAGTTTGTGGTTGGATCTAACCAGGGCGGAGCTGACTATTGGTGCAGAGCAATGGTTGCCCATATTAGTAATGACTAGGTCAAGGATGTTGCTACCTCTAGTGGGGGTAAGAACGAGCTGGTCCAGGGCAATGGAATTAATGAATTCCAGGAAACGTTGGGCAAGTGTATTGGTCCTTGAGTAATTTTCCCAGTTAATGGAGGGGTAGTTGAAGTCGCCTAGTATGAGAGTATTAGGTTGGACCCTAATATTCTCCAGGGTGCTTAGGAATGTAGAGTGCGAGTCTTGCTACATGGTTTGGTACCTATAGCAGGCTATGACCTAAATCACTGTCTTACCCAGTGTTAGCTGCACCTGAAGTATCTTTGATGCATTATGTTGGGCTACCAGTCTGGAAGTGTGCGCATCCTTTATGAATATGGAAACACCACCGGCTTTGGAGCTTCGGTCCAAGTTCTGGGGCCGAAAGGTGTGGAAAGAGTTATAGTCTGGTAGTGTGGGGGTGCTTTCTGCTGCCATGAACCAGGTCTCTGTTACAGCACAGATGTCGATGTTTTCCATTTTAAGGAGTGCTTCGAGCGAGTGCATTTTGAGATTTTGACTTCTAGCGTTGAGCAACATGACCCTCAGATTGCATTTGTTTGTAGCTGTTATGGAGGTAATTTGGTCTTTGAAACACTGCCTAAAAAGGCACTATAGGGGTGGCAAGAGCCTTGGCCAGTATCTGGAAGACCAGGGATGACAGATGCAGGCATGTCTGGCAAAGCATTGAGGTCTGTCAATCATGTCATCCCAGGCAGACAGATACTGGATCCCCTTAGAGTGACACCAGAAATTGAGTCAGTTTTTGAAATCAGTCATTTTCTGTGGTATAATTCTGGGTGATGGTAAGATATAATGCTGCCTCATGAAATGGGTGTATTGCAGTTTTTTTGAGGAAGCTTTTCCAAAAACTGATTTACCAAATATTTTTCATTGAATTCTTCAGTAACTGAAAAGTGTCCGAGTGGTTGTGGGAATATTCCTACCCATGTCATTTGAATAGAAATCCTGTTTACAATCCCAGGTAAATATCAATTACTCCAGGTTTTTAATACCTCAGAGTAGGTTATATGTAGTTATGAATTGATTTCACTGTCCAGAAGATTTATTAAGGCAGTGTCAAACGATCGTGTTTCATAGAATTGTGTACTGAGCAGTCATGCTATCTTAAGAAACCAGAATCATATTTGTGGATGTGGTCAGAAGATTTATGTTCCTGTGTATTAATGACAGGGCTCCTGCTGCATCACTTGCTTCAATTTAATTTTCATTTTACATTCTCATTTTAAATATGTGCCTTTTTAGAATGCTTCAGCAACAGAAGAGAAACTGTCTCCTTCAACAGTTGGAAGAAGCCACCCGTTTGTCCACATATTTACAGTCCCAACTGAAGAGGTATGTTTTCTTAATCATTACCAGAAAAAAAAATATTTGCAAACTCTTTTCACTTGGTGTCTTTCTATTTTTAAGAATGTGTTAATGTTGTTCTAGCCATCAGGGGGAAAAAAAATCTGTGGAGATGCTGTAGTGCTTCATTTTGTTTGATGTCTGATCACTGCATTAGTCAAGGTGGTATCAAGCACTGTTTTTTTACCTTAATTAATGTATTTGTGGCTGTAGTGACAAACTGCTTGTATATTATTGGCATTATAAGTGGAGAAACATTATGAAAAGGCAAACGTTAAGAAAGAAATAACCATTGTGGCTATTTGAGAGGTTGTAGTCCATCCAAAGCAGTGATTGTAAAAATTATAAAATGATGATCTGACTTCATGATAAAGAAGGGGGGCATTGGAAAGGATTAGTCATGATTTATAATACTAAACAATACTATTGGCTGAATATCTTAGATGACTGGAAGTGTGCAAAGTTGTTGAGTGTCACATTTTGTACAAGCAATATTTTGCCATGATACCACTTGGGCAAAGAGTTGCAGATGTTTGAGACCAAGTGTTTGGGCGTTGTGGCAAATGGTGTATATGGAGTACCAGTTGGTATCAACAGAAGACCATGCTCAAAGAAGAAATTTGAAACTGATTTGTGTACTTAAAGGTAAACAAAGGCTTGATTTAATGGATGTTAAAGCAAAAATGGTGTTTGAGCTAGTTTCTAGACCATCAGCTGCCACCAACTCTGCTCCTCATTTACTGGCTGTACCAGATGTACCTTTGTCTCTCCTAAGCTGAACTCAACCCATGTCTGGGGTCTGTGAGGTGATTGAGGATGCTGGTGCAGCATCATATCACTGCAGAGGAGTGTGCCCTAACTATTGCCCCCAATGGTAGCCTTGCCAGCTCCATGCTCTATGTCCTTTGGAGGCATTCCCACTTTTGTGCATGCACAACCTCCTGGCTAAACAGCTCATGGCTTATGCAGCATGGAGTCCACTAAGCTCATACACTTTTTACTGCAGTGTGCATTAGCTGCCTCCACCCCCCCCCACTCCCCACCCTGGATGAGTGAGCCAACTTCATCCTCCCCCTGGAGCAACTCTGGCAATTGTCTTGCTAATTGAGCATGGCTCATCTGGGATGTAATAAAGGCTTAATCCCTCTGCACCTTAGGAACAGTAAGAAGAATTTCTTTAGTATTTAAGAATTAGCGCTACCTTTACGCAGTCCGAAAGGAAGTATGATAAACCTAGGATTGTTTTACATTGGTTGGCGTGCTGGTATGAAAGAGAAAGTCTTTTGACAGTTGTAGCAACCAGGTAAACATTTTGCATTAGCTGATTAAAATATTTTTATATCATGACTGTTCCGAACAATGTAAGACCGTAAATGTTTTTTGTGTATCATGGCTGTCACTTGATGGCTTGAGAGGCTGAAATCCACTGCATGACTTTTAATGAGAATCACAAGACAACTTATTTATTTGTGTTTGTTTACCATGAAAGTCTGACTGGGTAGTACCCATTTTCAGTGGAGGCCCGGGGAGAAAAGCTCCACTTGCTTACATTGTGCTATACTAAGTTCCTGTTAAACACAGAATAGTTACATTTCTGTTTATATTTATACACAAACAGTAGTTACATTTATACATTCTAGGATTTTACATGGGTGGGCGTCACTAAAGAGAGGGCCCATGTGCAACTCAGCTCAACCCATGTCTGGGGTCGGTAAGGAGATCGAGGATGCTGGTGTAGCATCATATCACTGCAGAGGAGTATGCCCTAACTATTGCCCCCCCATGGTAATCTTGCCAGCTCCATGCTCTCTGTCCTTTGGAGGCATTCCCACTTTTGTGCATGCACAACCTCCTGGCTAAACAGCTCACAACTTATGCAGCATGGAGCCCAGTAGGCTCATGCACTTTTTACTGCAGTGTTCATTAGCCTCCCCACCCTGGATGGATGGTACAGTGGATTGTATGATCAGCAGTTATTTATAAAAAATGTTTTGTCATTTCAGTGAGAGTCTGAGTACATTCTGTTTAAGGAGAGCATTTGGAGAGTATCGTACCGTGAACACAAAGTCTTAACCTTGTGATGAGCATGTGCAGGACCAGGATTGGTTAAGATTTTGTTTAAACAGTGTTTTAAAACTATTAAGTTTGTCAGAGAGTTTTATTTAGTATGGGAATACTATTCCAGAGTTTAGTAAAATGTTGGGAGTACAGCGAATCTCCTGCAACATTATTTGACTTATTTGTAAGTAATAAGAATTTGTTACTAGAGCAGAGGTCCCTTGCTGGACAGTAGGGCAGTAATACGTTTTGTAGCACTGGGCATTTTGCTGGGTGATGAATGAGTTTGTGTTCTGTAGTTAGTTTTGAATATGCTAGGTAGTTGTGTAATTCAGGCCAATTTAATTGCTTTAAACTATGACAATGGTGGGTCCTTTGAGGGAGACTGTTGGAAAATGTAGCTATTTTATTGTAGCATGATATAAGTTTCTTTCTTTGAGTATTGTTTAAGTTTGTTAGGATAGGAGCGGCATACAAGAGAGATGGCAGTAAAAAGGTGGTGGCTAGAGTTTTTCTTGCAGTATCTGTAAGGAATCAATTGATCCTATTGATGGAGCCTAGTTTCTGGTGTGTAGACTGAATGGTGTGCAGTTTATGCTGGTCATATTTGAGATTGTCATCTATTATAACACCTAGAAGTTTCCTGTGAGTTACAGTTTCAATGACAGTGTTATTTGTTGACTTTATGTTAAAAGATTGGTTTTGATTTTGGCAACATTTTGAGGTAAACAGTATTAACTTAGTTTTCTTGGAGATGAGTTTGAGATTTGATTCTTTGAGACAGGTTTTTACAGAGGAGAAAGATTTTTGGGTAATGTCTTGGAGCTTATTTATTGTTGAGCCCACACATATAAATGCTGAGTCGTCTGAATACTGAACTAAACTAGCATGGTGAGTGGAGGTGTGGAGGTCATTAAGAAATATTTTAAGTAGGAGAGGGCACAGGATAGAGCCCTGAGGGGCACCTGTACTAACTGGTTGAAAATATGAGTAGGTTTGTTGCTTGCTGCCTTTCAGATAGGTAACTAAGAAACTACAACAAGGAGTATTTTGTAGGTTTTATTGAGGAGAGTCGAACAAGCAGTTACTGGTGCGAGACAGTATCAAATGCCTTTGACAAGTCTTAGGTGGAGGACGCAAGCAGACCATTGTTGCTATGTTGGTTTATTATATTGGAGGCATCTAGTAGTGCAGTATTGATTCTGTGATTGGGGCCAAAAGCCATTTTGTGCTTCTGAGAGCAGATTATTTGAGGTTAGGTATTGCATTATCTGCATATGGTTCATTTTTCTTATATTTTGGAGAGGGAGGAGAGAATTGCTATTGGTCTATAGTTATTAAACTTTGTGGATTGCTGCCTTTGTGCAGTGGTATGACGTAGGATTTTTTTCTACAGTGATGGGACATATATTTGTGCTATGGACTTATTAATTAGTATGGACACATGAAAGGCTATGACTTTTGTGGCCATTTTTAAGTAGTCTGATGGTAGTTGGTCTGCAGCTACGAAAGTATTTTTTAGTTTAAGGAAAAACTTCGTTATGAGCAAAGTAGGTACTGATTACAATTGAAGAGTTTTGGTTGGTTTTGATTTGACAGGGTTGGGGGGACAGATGTATTAGTGTCTAAGAGAGAGATAATTATGTAAAGTAGGAGTTAAAGTGTGTGGGGATAGAGTGTATCCTACTGTCAGTTTTTGGAGAGCAAGTGGT
This sequence comes from Protopterus annectens, assembly GCF_019279795.1. NCBI lineage: Eukaryota > Metazoa > Chordata > Ceratodontiformes > Protopteridae > Protopterus > Protopterus annectens. The sequence goes on from NC_056735.1 coordinate 728,349,989, forward strand.
GATCTTGCCAGGATGGAATAGTTTATTTAGTAATGACCAAAAAGTCGTGGGTTGTTTTTATGTTTGTCCTGTAGGTTGGTATATTATGTTTGCTTATCCTGTTTGACATGGAGTTTTGCAAGGCTTCTAAGATGCCTAAATTGCTGGAAGGCATTTTGAGTTCTATTTTTATACCAGCTGTTCCAGGTTTTATTCCTTTTTATCATGATTTTTTTGTTTCTTTTGTCAGCCATAGTGTGGGGTTGGACTTTGCTCTTTTATTATGTACTAGTGCTAGATTATTTAAGGTGTGTAAGTATATATTAAAGTGTTCTACAGCAGTATCTAGTGACATTGTTCTAATACATTCCAGTTATGTTGTTTTCGTGTTTTATTGAAAATATCTTTGCTGAAATTCGTTGTATTTCATATTTGATTGTGGATAATATGTTTACCTAGGTTATGGTGGATGTCTTGATATGTGGTCACTTATACTGTCAGAGAGAGTCTAGTTTTGTCAGTTTGTCTGGTTTGTTTGTAAGAACCCAGTCAGGTGTTGAGTGTCTCCCTGAAGTTTTTTTGATTGTTGTAGGTGTGGTTATTAATTGTCTGAATTTGTACTAGTTTATAGATCCAGTGGGGGTAGTGGAATTTATGAGATGCTAGTCTATATTTAAGTCTCCAAGTTATAATTTCATGGTTAATTTATTGGGATGTGCAATACAGGGTGCATTCAGCAGTATCAGTGTTATTCCCTGGTGGTATATAAATTGCTGTTAAATTTATAGTTTTCCTATTGCTGATTGGTAGGAGTTTTATTAGAAGTTCATCATTGCTATATTTGTGCATTTCTTGTGGAAATAAGGTGATGGTTATGGAATTTCTATAGATGGTAATTAGTAAGGCGAGTTTGGGTTCTGTTTTTTGTTGAGATGCATTAGTTGACTGGTTTATTTTGGGGATGAAAGTGATGGTTTTATGAACAGTAGGACCTGGGTTGTGGTGAATATCTCTGCTAATTTTTTGAATTGATATTTTGTAGAGGGAAGAGTGTAGCTACTGTAGATCTGAAGTAGTTTACTTAATTTGGCACTCGACCTGTGGGTTACGGATACGTACCGGATCCGACTGATCCAAGCTCTCAGCTCTTCCCCTTACCCATAAAGCCTCCTTCCACCCCCATCTCATTTGCCGCTGGAAGGGTTCTGAGCTAATTGTTGGTTGTTGTAAGTGTTTTTTGGGATTTTTTGCTCTGTTAGTCTCCTAATTTTTTTCTCTTTTACTGTTTTTTCACCTCCCCGCACAGTCACCATGTAAAAAATGTCTCTTTTTTTCTGACTTTCTATATCCTTAGTGAAGAGCGTGTGTATGTGAGTGTTTCTGGGCCTGCTTAGAGTCATGTCCGAGACTCCTAAACAGGGTTTAAGAAAATGCACAGTGTGGCCATAAGCTTTACCCAGCTGGTGGCCACTCTCTGTGCATAGTGTGTTTGGGAGTGGCCCACCTGCAAACCTCCTGTCCTATCTGTGCTGGGTTTAATCCCAGGGCGCTCAAGGACAGGAGGGACAAACTGATCTTAAAAGGCCTGCTTTCCTCTTCAGGGGTGGTAGCAGCTGCTACGCCTCCTACCTCTGCCACGGCATCAGCTTCTTCCTCTTCCCCACCCTCTGGGACTCAAACTCCCGCCAAGAGGTCCGGGGAGGGGGAGAAGCCTAAGAAGGATAGGCTGAAGAAGTTGTACCCTGACCGCTCGGCCCCAACAGGCCCATGCCAAAGTCTAAGCCTATCTCTAGGCCTGTATCTCCACGGCTCCATTCTCCGAGGTTTTCCCCGGAGCCAGAGGAGTCAAGAATCTGGTTGCCTGTATGGGTGTCCTCTCATCGGCACTTCAGATTGGTGTTGGTGGCGTCGTCCTGCCACTCCACCCGGAGCCTAAGTGAAGTGGAGACAGGATGATGCAGAGATTTATCTTCACTCAGATTCAGATGGAGGTCTTCCCTGCCCCACTCCCTCTGGAGGGGGGAGCTCGCAACCTTTCTTTATGCTGATCATTCCTTCTCCTATCCAGCCTTCCGTTTTGGAGCCCCTGGATGCAAGGACCCTCGGGGTTGAGGGGTTGGCACCGACAGTACTTTGTCCCTCAATGCCAGCCATTGCCTTGAGTGTGTTGGATCCGACTAGTTTGGATCTGGGGTCTCGGAGCCATAGCCTTGGTGTTAGATCCTAGGGGGTGCCGTCGGCACTAAATTTGTCAGAGAGCAGTATTCCCCTTCAGTATCTCAGCTCCTGGAGTCTCAGCTCTGACTCCCCTATCGGGACAGAGAGGATCATCTCCTATGAGTACTGCTCAGGAGGTCCGTTCTCCTTCGGCCTTTGACATGGTGGAGAAGGTTCTCTCGACATCATTGAGACCCTTGACCATCTCTTCCTCAGACTCCATCCCTACTGTCTCTGATTTTGGTGTGGTCCTGACTATCTTACCATCTCAGGGACAGCCTGTGTCTGAGTTGCTTCAGGACACTCCAGTGAGAGAGCAGCAGGATGTTTGTGGGTCCTCCCCAGAGAGCCTCACTGAGGAGGTTCCTCACAAATGAATGTGTAAGAGGAGGCTCCTGGACTCCCCGCCAGAGTCCCTCACCTCAGACACTGATTTGGAGGAAGTTGAAGGTTCCCCCCCGATCGCCCCCTGAGGATGTTGCCTTTGGAGACATTATGGAACTCCTTCGCCAATGGGGGGGGTCTGCCCATAAAACAACCTCAGATGAGTCAGTGTTTCTTGAGGTATTTGGCTCAGGCCCATCTACTTCCTGGGTATCCCCTCCCGTGGATCTACTTGTGGAACTGATAACATCTCAGGGGCGGAAGGAGCTGGACACAGTGGAGCCCATTCCCAGGCACCCTGATAAGGTCCTCAGCCCACCTTCAGACAGGACATTTTGGTACAAGGGTTCATCGGGCGATGCTATGGTGCTGGTGGTGACAGTAGCCACAAAGAAAGAGATGGCACAGGAGAGCTCTTCGGTCCATCCTCCAGACCAAGAGTCATGAGCAATGGACCAATTTGGGAAGCAGGTGTACTCTTTAGTGATCTTCTCTGTGAGAGCACTGAATTACATGACACATGTGAGGTGGCTGCAGTGAGACTTGGTGAAGGAGATCGCTGAGTCAACCCCTGGGTCCATGTCAGTGGTGGACAATAAGACGTTCTCTGCTTGAATGGCCACTTTCAAGGCAGTAGCAAATATGTCCATGCACTTCCTCTCCCATGCTACAGAAGGAGCCGCTAGGGCAACTGGCTCAGGCGTTGCCATCAGGCATCATGCCTGGCTCCGGCTTTGTCAGTTCTTGGAATCCTTCAAAGTGTCATTCACAAATGCCCCATACAATGGTTCTTCCCTTTTTGTGAAGTCATTTCGAAAGACCATGGTCCAGAGTGAGAAGGATGGGAAGACACTGTCTGCTGTTGGGATCCGCTTCTCCTCCCCTCAGAGATCCTTTTCCAGGAATCAGCGAGGGACGAAGAAGATGTGGTTCCAAAAGTCTCAGATGTTTTCCTGGGACACTCATGACTCACTTTACCCAGAGGCAGAGGGGATTATAACAGATGCCACCCTAGAGGCAGAGGGGGTCCAAGGAATTTTGGGTCCTGTGAACCATTCTTGGACCGACCCGTGCAGTAGCCCTGAAGGGTTGCCCGGATGCTCCTCTCTGGAGGCAGTTGGGAGGTGCCTATCTCTACACCCAGTGGCATGGGAGTCCATAACATCAGACTGTTGGGTGTTGCAAATCATATCCAGAGGTTATTCCATCCCGTTCACCGAACCACCGCTACCACAGAATCACCTCCCATACGTCCCACCTGTGGAAAGGGAGGAAGCGGCACTAGAGATAGAAAAGCTGCTAAGAAAACTAGTCATCCAACCTGTCCCCCCAGACCAATCTGGATCAGCCATTTATTCCAGGTTCTTTTTAGTGCCAAAGAAAATGGGGGACCTAAGACCCATTCTAGATCTATCCACCTTGAACCTGTCAGTAGCCAAGGCGAAATTCTGGATGGTCACTCTACAATCCATCCTGCTCTACCTGCAAGCAAACAATTGGATATGCTCGATAGACCTGCATGACACGTACTACCATATCAAAATGGACAGGTGCTCTCGGAGGTTCCTTCACTTCTGGCTAGGTGCCAACCATTATCAGTTCAGAGCCCTTCCCTTTGGTCTCACCACAACCTCCAGGGTGTTCACCAAGATGATGGCAGTAGTAGCAGCTCACCTGAGACTTCAGGACATTCAGGTCTTTCCTTACCTGGAAGATTGGCTCCTTGCTGCCCCCTCCAAACATCAACTTTGCCAGGCCAGGGACTATATCCTATCTTTAGCATAAAAACTGGGCATCACCATCAATCTCAGCAAATCATAGCTGAGCCCATTTCAGACCTTAGACTTCATTGGGGCTCGGTTGGACACTATCCAGATGAAAGTGTTCCTTACTTCAGACAGGATTCACAGCCTAAAGCTTTATGTGCTGTATATTTTGCAAGTCCAATTTTCAATAGCAGAAACAGTTCTGAGGGCATTAGGGTTGATGGTGGCCATGATAAATCTTCTACCCTTGGTGCACCTTCATATGCGAATTCTTCAGTGGACTCTTGTTGTTCAGTGGTCTCTTTTAGATCTGCCTTTGTCTCAACAGCTACAAATCTCCCGAGTGTGCAAAGACTCTCTTCAGTGATGGATTCATTCCCCAGATTTAGTCAGGGGACATCCCTTTCTTGCATCTTTTTCCAAGGCCACAGTGACCATGGACACCTCCCAGCTAGGGTGGGGGGATATTGCTTGGGCAAGGCGGCCCAAGTCATATGGTCTGCATTCAAGACCAATTTGCATATCAGTGTCCTGGAGGTGAGAGCGGTGCTTTTGGCGTTGCAGGCACTTCATGCCCATCTTCTTCTAGGGACGATTACCATTCAGACTGACAACATGCCGGTGGTCTGGTATATCAACAAACAAGGGGGAACCAGATCTTACCTCCTTTGTTGCAAAGCCATGAGAGTGTGGGAATGGGTGCTTTCCACCAGCCATTTTTGCTGGCAACACACATTCTGGGATGGTCCAGCATTTTGGCGGACAGGCTCAGCAGGTCTGTCCTGATGCCTTATGAGTGGTCTCTGAATCCTTCACTGGTGGTGCAGATCTTTCTAAAGTGGGGTCAGCCTTGCTGCAATCTCTTTGCATCTCCTCCCAATATGAAATGCAGCATTGCATTGCATTGTGGAGTGTATCTTCCACGGTTAAAAATATTCTGCTGGCAGCTCACAAGTCTTCAACCAGAAGAGTATATCGTAGTAAATGGAAACGTTTTACAATATGGCCTTTGGAGCAAACATTGAATCCTTTTACTGCTCCAGTATCTGCAGTATTGGAGTTTTTGGCGAGTATTTTTCAGGAGGGTGCCAGTTTTTCCACTATCAAAGTCCAATTGACCGCTATCTCGAATTTTCATGTGGGAGAAAACTTGAATTACTTAGCCTCAGCTAGACTTTGCAAGACTTTCCTTAAGGGTACCTTTCTCCTGAGACCCCTGTAAAAGATCCTATGCCACCATGGCACCTTACTTTAGTGCTTCAGGCTTTGGTCTTGTCCCCTTTTGAAACAAAGGAGAATATAAGTTACACTTGCTAGACGTGCATTGACAATTATGATTCTATTTGCACAGAACAAAAACCTTTCGGAAATCTGACCAGTTGTTTGTATCTTACTCAAGACCCTTCCTAGGCAAATCAATATGTAAGGTTATAATTGCCTAATGGATCACCCAATGCATTTTTCGGGCATAGTCTGTTAGGGGACTTCCCTGCCAGGTCAAGTAAAACCTCACTCTACCAGATCCATGGCTACTTCAGTGGCCTTCTGGCCTAGGGTTTCACTGGATGATATTTGTTCAACGGCTACATGGTCCTCATCTCATACCTTCATTTCTCATTATAAATTGGAAATTATTTCCAGGAACAGGGCATCCTTTGGCTCCGCCGTGCTCTGGAATATCCTTCCATGAGGGCCTCCCAGGTGCAAAGTAGCTGAGGACTGTCCCACAGGTTGAAGACCAAATGAAGTAAACTACTTCAGATAAAGAAGTTATGTGCTCACCATAATGCTCCATCTGAGTAGTTGTACTTCATTTGTCTTCAACACCCCCCCTCCTTCTCCCACCTTGTCACTGTGATACTGGCTATATGAGTAGAAGATGTTCTCATTAGGGATACCTTAGGCCATGCTTTGGCTCAGGTTTGTGTAGTGCCAATTGTGCTAAGGTCTTGTTAGGTTAGGTCTATGCTAGGTATAGGGCAGCAAACTTGATCTGAAGGGAGGAAGGTGACAGGGGGCATCATGGGTAAGTGGAGGAGCTGAGAGCTCGGATCAGATGCTGATGATGCAGCCATGTCGGATCCGGTACGGATCCGTAACCCACAGGTTGAAGGCAAATGAAGTACAACTACTCAGACGGAACGTTATGGTGAGTACATAATGTCTTTTTATATTTTGGTATTGGTTTGGTATTTGATCATGAATTTGGGTATTTATTTTTGAGATATTTATAATTAAATTTAATATGGTTTGTTTATAGAGATAGGGTCTTATGGAGAAAGACAGGCTGAGCAAATGTTGATATTCTTTGTGAGGAATGGTTGAAGTCCTCAGTATTGTTCCCACAAATTCCATTTATTTCTATGTAATTTGCTCCTTTCCTTTTATAAAGATCCCTTTTTAGTTCTTTTATCTCTTTTATAACATTGAATACTTCAAATGCTTTAATGCTATGCTCACAATGCAACCAACTTGTAATGTATCGCCTGTGTTTTAATATAGTTCTCTTCAACTTTGTTTTAACTTTTTGTAGTATGTTGTCAACTGATGTCTACTTATTAAACTCTGTAACATATAACTGTTACTACTAAATACTGTTACTGTTGTACTGTGTGGAGCTTTTCTCCCTGGGCCTCCACTGAAAATGGACACCAGCTGTCCAGTCGGACTCTTCCGGTAAACAAATGTCAAATAAATAAAAAAATAAATAAATAAAATACAGTTGGTTTAGGTTTTGATTTTGGTTTCCTTTTTCTAGTAATTGTTTTTTTTTTTTTTGATAGCCAGTAGAATGATTTAAACATATTAAGGCCTTACTATGACCAGGCAATTCAGAGGAAAAATTCTTTTAAGTCTGCTTGGGGTATAAAAATACATATACAAACACTTCCAACAAAGATCCTAAATTTTCTGGACTTCGTTACATACTTGGGATCCAAACCTATGTCTTCCCATTTTTCCAGTCTCTCTTCCCATTTTTTCTCACCTCCTCTGATTCTTGTAGTTATCATGCAATATTTGATATGCTGTACTAATTATACCTTAAAAGCTTCCTTTCTAGATTCAGCAAAAAACTCTACTAGAACAGCAAGGATGCATTTAGGTCTAGTTTTTAATTTTTGAACATTAACGTAATATAGCTTCCAAATTGTGAAAAAAGTGAATCAAGAGGTTGGAATTATGCCTTTATTTCCTGTTGTTTATTTTAATTGGTAGACTGAGTAAAGTTATAATGTGAGCATGGGCATGCTGTTGACTGCAGAGTAAATTGGTCAAAAGTAATGGGAGAGTGTAATGAGTTTGTTTGCTGTTTGTGTGAAAGTTTATGGATATTCATTGCTCCACAGTGTTTCTTTGAAATTGGTGAGACTTTTGATGATGATCTGGAGGATTATGTTTTTTTTTCTTCTCTTTTGTTTTCTTTTGTTTTCTTTTTTTGGCTTAATTTATAAATTAATTACAAATTTTAAGTCATATAATTCCATAGTAAGCAAGGTGCATGGAGAAAGGCTGGGAGGAATAAGGTTCCTGGAAGGGAATGACTGGCAGGCTGGGTTGCAAAGGTGGGTCTTTCAGTATTATATTGTATTAGGGCCAACAATCAGACATGAGTTACCTATATACCGAATGAGCGTTTCTAGGGTCGTTGGAAGGGAGCACCAGATGTAGAAGTTACAATTCATTTTGACTCGTATCACGAAGAACTGGTAAAGGAAATGTTTTAAAGGGAAAGAAATGAGGTGGGGTATACGATGCTATTTTATAAAGATGTTAGTATTAAGTAGAAACTGGCAACATAAGAAAGGGTGGTAAAGGTGAATATAAGACATTAGAAAGTTCTTTATATAAGATGCATCCAGTTAATTATCTGCAGTCTTTAGACTGAAAAAGAAATAGTATTGAAGATGTTTCAAAGAACATATTTTCTAGTTTACAGATAATTATTTTGTAGAAAGGTTGTGTAGAATAGATGACTTTCTTTTATGAAGCTGATATATTTTTATCTATATCTATCTTTATCTGTCTATCTGTATTGTAGAGAGAGTGTGATTATTGCACCATTGTATCAAAGTATAAAAAATCTGAATATCATATTATAAAAGAATGTATAAGTGATTGTATACAGTACAAAATATTATAAATTATTTTATTGTTGATAAGAAATCAGGATGTTAGAAGTTTTTTTATGCATTGCTTACTATTACAACAAGTAAAATGAGAAAGCTCTGAAGTTCTGAAGCCCTTAAGATCAAACTTGTCCAATGTGAGCCCCTAGAACCACAATCCAGGCCCCAGGCCCCCCTAGAACCACAATCCAGGCCCCAGGCCTATTCTGTCCGGCTCCCCCACCAATTTAAAAGCAGTCTGTTAATGTGTAGCCCTCGGATCCTTTCTGCAAAGTGACTTCTTAAAGTAGTGTTCATTGGACCATGCATGGCACATTTTTCTCTTGTGCAGTGCAGAAATTATACAGTGCCTGCTGCCATACTTACAAGTCATACTCACTTTTATGTCCATGTGCAAATACTCTTGTGAGCGCATGTTTGTCTGTTCTTGTGTGGTGTGTGTGTGTGTTTTGGAAATAGCTGATGTACGTTTGAGCACTGGAGCTGTTAGACAACTCCTGCATCCGTTTTGACACATACCATAAGAATACTGTCTCAGCAAGTGCTGCTGTACTGTCAGTAACAGAGTTCAGTTCTCAACTCGAGCTTTGAGGCATACAACTGTACCATTCTGCTAACACTAGCTAGTTACTTGGAGTTTAGAACTGAACACTGGTGTTGTGAGGTAGAAACTATCCATTTCACAGTTGGATCACATGAAGAAAAAGTCTTGGTATCTGCTTTTGTGCTGTCAACGTGAATGTCTGAGTTGGAGTTCAAGACCAACCTAGCAGCTGTAAGGCAGGTGCTGAATCCACAAACCTACCATCCCAAATTGAGAACACTGTGTTGTAGAACTGCTGCCATCCTGCAAACATAGCTGCTTATTTAAGGTTCAGGGCTGAATCCAAGAGCTTTTCATATGACAGATTTACTGTTTAAGTTAAAATATGCAGTCCAAATGTACTGTACTTTTCATTGGACTCATACTTTGTGCCCAAAGTATTGCCTGTTGTGTTGCCCATAGTACTATTAGACTTTCTGTTTTCATTGTTGAAATACATAATTGTTTCCATGTTTGAATGAATTTCTTTAGTTCACAGGAATATTATTCAGCTTATTGTTTTATATGTCTTTTTATGGTAGGGTTTATACATATTCTTAGCACAATTCTGTCTGTAGGGGAAAGAAAGTAAAGAAAGATTAGTACTGAATGCTTTGTTTTCAAAAGTTCATGGTCTGAGGAATATTTCAGCAATGAACATTGGTGCCAGTTTTTGTTTAATTTGTCAAGAAATCAAAGCCTTGCTTAAACAGGTTAGCAGAAAGCACTATAACACCACAATATATATAGCTAAATGTGATAATCTGAAAGGACAACTGTTAACAGATCGAATAAAAGCCTAGAAAAAACTGCAGCCAACAGTCTTTAAAAAAAAAGTAAATAAAATAACAGCCCATAGTTATAATTTATCAACCAAAGTCAGATGTTGGATAGCAGAAATGATAACTTACTAAGAGAAGGAGGGCTTTTCAGATGGAGAGTTTTATGGACATGGACCTGAAATGTAGATGTGCAGATGTGAGCTGCAAAGGGAAAAGCCAGTGGTTGAAAACAGCCTTGTACATCGATCCATTCCATTGCAAAACAAGTGGAGTACTTTTCATCAGACATAAATATAATCTTTAAAAAGACTAGAAACCCCTCAGGATTTCACCTTGGGACTAATGTAACTAGATTTCCTCAGCAAAAGCACTGATGTGGATGACAGCACTCATTTGCCATAATTAGTCAAGTACTTACCAGATCTTTTCTTGTGGCGGAAGTGATGCTCGGTGGTTATTGCAATGAAAGGCAACACAGTCAGTTAGTACACTTTGAAAAACTAATGTGGGCATTAAAGAAAAAGTGACTTTGTGGTATTACAATTAATGGTGCTCTTTCCATAACTAAGAAAATGGATTTGTGAGTTTAATAACCCAATTGGTGCTTCAAAAATTCATCAATCAAACCTTGTGCCAAAGCTCATGAAATCAGATACGTTAGAGATTGCCACCTGTTTAGATGATGTCTTTTAGCTAAATGGACTGACATTTCATGTTCACATTACTGAATTATTAGACTTACATGTCACACTGCAGGGAAGGAATCAGTTAGTTACCAATCTGTGGGAGCATGTTACATTCATTCAAAAACTAGAAATGCTACAGAAGCATATAATCATAAATAAAGATACTCATTCCTCAACCCTATGCAGAAGGCTTACCAAGGCAAAAAAATTAACAAAATAGGTAGTAACGCAATATTGAAGAATATGAACACTTCAAAATGCCATATGTAGCCATAGACATTAATCCTAGGCAGTCCTCTCTCAGCCATTCTTCCTAGCTCTCACCTAGCCCAGAAGGAAATTGCAATGTCTTGCTTACCTTCTCTTCGACTGTCATCTAGTTTGCAACCACTTTACTTGCCAGTCTTCTAGACTCTCTGCTTTAGCCATATGATGAAGTTCTTTGGATTCCCATTTGGAACTGATTCTTGTAGTGGCCCTAATTCCATGTGTCTGGAGTTCCTCACCATGATCTTCTGAATTTTAGTCATGTTTCTGCACAAACATATCAAAGTCTAGCAGAAAATGCTCTTAAGCTTACTGTATGTTTTTTTGGAAAAGGAAAATATAATAATGAAGAGTGGAGTAAAATGAAAGTTTACAGAAGTTACACAATAGATGGATTAGAAAGAGTGATGAATTGCAGTGGACTTTGTGTTTGATCAAAAGTAAAAGACATAAAATTGCCTGGTAGACATCTCATTAGACCAAGTAAACTTGATAAAAAACATACTTAATTACAGTTCAAAATTCAAGTGACATGATTAAACACATTCAGTCATATAAAACTTGTAGTAATAAAGTGGTTTCATTTTCAAAAAACATGCTAAATCAACCCTTCTTTCAAAACCTTAGTTAATGAAAGCATATTGGAAGCACTGTTGGAAAGACATGAATTAATGTGGCAAATGAAGGTTAATACTTTCAGTTTATTTATTTATTTTTTAATTAAGTCTGATAAAGTTTTTTGTACATTCAAGTGAGAATGAAACTGCCTACTGTGATGTTCATCGTGTTACCCTGCTGCAGTCATCACACTTGGGTTATCCTGTCGTCAGGCAGTCCTGCAGTCGGCCTGAATTCCAAAGTCTTGGTCCGGCGTCGGTTGCTGTCGCTTCTTCCCTGACGTCAGTGCACCAGGGGTGTATAAGAGGCATCCAACGCCATTTTCTTCAGTCTTTCTTGCCGCGCGGTGCCCGAAGCAGAAGCAGTTCGCAAGTGCCGGTCGGCCGACACCTGAGATTTTCGAATCGAATTTCAGTCCAAAGTCTTCAAAGCTAAGTATCCCGTTGGGGAACCTTTTCTTGCCTCAGTCCGATGTCAGAAAAAGTTAACAATTGCATTTCTTGTGGGAAGCAAATACCTCATAAGGACTTCCATTCTTATTGTATACCTTGCCTAGGCCCAGACCACGACTTCACTAGTTGTCGGTTTTGTGCTACGTTCAATAAGCGAACTATAAAGCGACGCTTTGATTTCGCACAACACTACTTCGGTAGGAAATTTAATTACACTACGCCGTCGGAGCAACCGACTACCGGCGTGCATAAAAAACGCAAAGATAAAGACAGGCAGCCTAGATCCAAGCCAGACTCCGAGGCCTCGGCTGGGCTGGTCGCCGGTTCTCCGGTTTTCAGTGAGGCGCCTACGCAGCCCCTGGCGACTGCAGAATTGCAACCCCAGACCACTTCAGATTCTCAAGCAGAGAGTTCTAGGCTGACACAGCCATTTTCTTTAGGCCCTACCGAAAACATTGCAGAAGGAGAAGCCGGTGATGTGGAAACACCTTCGGTTACAGAAGGTGTCTTCAGATCGACTACGCTCACCATAAAATCTTATGCTAAGCTTAAGACTCCTCTAAAACCAAAAAAAGACTGCACACCAGTCTCCAGTTCAAGGTCCCATGCCTAAGAAACAGATGCTTAAAATGGCTGAAGATTTGATTTCTTTAATCAGGGGTTCCCAACCACCCCCCCCCCCCAGACAAAAGGCCTAGACAAGAGGAGGATTATGCCTTCTCTGATCAAGTGTCTATTTCCTCAGGCTCTTCTGAGGAGCAGGATTACTCCTTTCCCCCTTATGAAGATTCTGATGCTGAAGATTCCATTCCCTCAGCTTCTCCCCCTGAAGACTATTCCTTTGGGAAAACCTTACATACCATGAGGGAACATTTCCACTGGGAAGGTCAGGACTACTCCAATTCAAAGAAAAGGCTCCGAGAGTTTCTTTTGCTCCCCCAGCACAGACCACTTGCTATCCCTCCAGTTTTAGACATTGTGGATGATGTTTACTTAGAATGTAGTCTAAATCCAGATTCTTTGCCTCCTGCTCCAGCCAAACCAGACAGATATTATAGAGTGCCTGACTCACACAAATTCCTTTACAAAAGCCCTGTTGCTGACCCAGAGACAATCTTCCAGGGTCCCAAAGGGGCTAAGGCTTCTATGGCTAAAAATCCTGTACCCTCTGAAAAGGACTCCAGAGCACTAGATAGGTGGGGGAAGAAGGTTTACACCTCAGCTACTCTAGCTATGAGAGTACTAAATTGTCAATTTCACATGCTGAAATACCAGCAATTCCTAATGTCTCAAATAAAACAAAAGATGAGCACGCACCCACAACAGTCTGAATTCAAGGAAATGCAGGATCTGTTGCATGCAGCTGAACAGGTGGGCAAACATACTTTACAATGTGGATTTGATTCCTAAGAAGCTTCCTGTAGAGCAGCTGTTACTGGGTCTGTTATACGTAGGCATGCTTGGTTAAATGAACAAACTCTGCCTGATCATGTTAAAGCAAAGTTACTAGATGCACCCTTACAGCAGGATGTCTTATTTGGAGTTAAAGCAGAAGAGGTTTTAAGGAAAATGGAGGATAAGGCAAAATCTATGCAGACGGTCAAAGATTTCTTACAGGTACAACCCCCACGCTTCAGCAGAAATTGGCCAACAAAAAATTGGTCCTTTCCAGCTTCTGACAGACCACAGAGGGGGAAATACAGACACCCAAGGGGAAATCCCTTACAAACCTCGCCAATGGGGCTCTGCAACACAGAAGGGAGGAGAAGACAGGTCCCAAACTACTAGAAGACAAACACAATGACTTAAACCTCAAACTGCCAAGCAAAGCTCTCTTGGCAGCTCCCTTGGGAGGAAAATTAGCACTTTTTGCAGACAACTGGCGCATCATCACAAAGGACAAATGGGTCCTAGACATTATCTCACAAGGATACAGATTCCATTTCCACACCTTGCCAATGAAAAAAGGAATGCCAAACCTGCCACAAAATCAATGGGCAGAGGCACAAAAACAAATTACAGCTCTCATGGACATGAGAGCCATTCAACTGGTACCTACATAGGAGCAAGGCCAAGGATTTTACTCAAGGCTCTTTCTAGTCCCCAGAAAGGACAATGCTTAGAGACCCATTCTGGACCTTTCGATTCTAAACGCCTTCTTGCAAGTACCCAAATTCAAGATGCTAACACTACAGCAGCTTCTTCCCATGTTGGGCAAGAAAGCTTGGCTAGTAACGTCGGACCTTCAAGGAGGCATACCTGCATGTCCCTATCAGACAAAATTGCAGAAGATACCTCTGTTTCATTGCAGGTTCAACCCATTACCAATTCTCTGCACTTCCCTTTGGCTTATCTACTGCACCCAGGGTCTTCACAAAATGCCTGGCACCAGTAATTGCATACTGCAGACAAAGAGGAATTCAAATATACCCATACCTGGACGACTGCCTCATCCAATCAGAAAGCAAGGACATCTCTTACAACATCTGGCTTTTGTAAAACACCTTCTAAGTTGCCTAGGGTACACAGTAAACGAAAAGAAATCAAAACTAGTGCCCTCATAAAATATGACATTCCTGGGTGCCAGCTTGAATACAACAGCCCAGATGGCTTATCTGTCGCCAGACAAACAACTACAACTAACTCAATACTTTAAAATAATGGCAACAAAGACCCAACTCCCTGCAAGAAAAATTCTGCAGGCCTTGGGCTTCATGGCATCTTGCATACTACTAATACCATTTGCAAAACTGCATATGAGGAAATTACAGTGGTACCTGAAAAGCATATGGACTCAACACAGCCACAGCTTGGAAACAATGATACCTCTCATTCCCTGCCTTCAACAGGAGTTTCTATGGTGGTCACAAGCATGTCACCTCAACAAGGGTCAGCCTTTCACCTTACCCCCAGCCAGACAAACTATGACAACAGATGCATCGGACTATGCCTGGGGGGCACACATGGCAGGGCAGTGCATGCAAGGCATATGGACTGCAGATCAAAGAAATCTGCACATCAATCAAAAAGAAATGCTAGCTGTACCGAATGCTCTGACAGCCTTCAAGGACCTCTTACATCCAGGACAGCTTATAATAAGGACAGACAACACCACAGTAATGTGGTACATAAACAAGTAAGGGGGTACACACTCCTACCCTCTATGCAGGCAAGCAATGAGCTTGTGGAACACAGCATTGGCTTACCAAGTTCAATTACAAGCTCAATTCCTTCCAGGAAAAAAGAACACATTGGCAGGCGACCTAAGCAGGAACATCATGGATCCCCATGAGTGGAAACTGGATCCACAAGTATTTGCAATGATAACTCAAAAATGGGGGCGACCAGACATAGACCTGTTTGCCAACCCCCAAAACTATCAGCTATCAAAATTTTGCACCAGGACATTTCCTCATCAAGCTTGGAAAGTGGACGCACTCTCATTCAGTTGGAAAATGCTGACAGTATATGCCTTTCCTCCATTGCTCCTTCTCACAAAGGTGCTGCTGAAAGTCAGGATGGAGAGACCCCGAATGATACTCATTGCCCCAGACTGGCCATGCCAGCACTGGTACCCACTACTAATGAACATGGCCCACGGCCCACCATGGATTTTACCACAAATTCCTCATCTGCTCACACAGCAAGACAGTCAGATTCTACACAGCCAGCTCAAAACCTTAAATTTGGCTGCATGGCAAATCACCTAAGCAACCAGCCAGCTCCTCTTTCACAAGTTGTTATGGATGTCATTCTGGAGGCCAGGAGGCCCAGCACCAGGAAAGCCTACTCAGAAAAATGGAAAAGATTTTGCGCCTGGAACCAAGCTAAAGGACAAAATACCCTTGAGCCAGATATACCTCAGATTCTACAATATTTAACTGAGATGTTACACAAAGGACTTTCTTTTTCATCTATTAAAATCCACGCCTCAGCTATTTCAGCTTACTACAACAGGGATCCTCCCTTATTTTCACATCCACTTCTAAGGCAGTAACTCAGAGGGGCCAAAAACATTAGGCCTCCCAGGACAGCACCAACACCAACTTGGGACCTCAACTTTGTTCTGGAAAAACTTACGCTGCCACCTTTTGAGCCAGCTTTCTCAGCTGATTTAAAGTTTATATCATGGAAGACTGCCCTGCTGCTAGCAATTACTTCAACCAGAAGAGTCTCAGAGCTACAAGCACTGATGGCAGTAGAGCCTTTCCTCATTTTTCATCAAGACAGAGTTTCTCTACGAACTAACCCCTCCTTTATGCCAAAGGTGGTATCCAGTGTGGCTCTAAATCAAACCATCCATTTACCCACCTTCTTCCCAAATCCACAGAACAAAGGAGAAAGACTCCTGCATTCCTTGGACATTCACAGGCAACTACATTACTACTTGGATAAAACTAAGGTTTTCAGAAAATCTGACCAGCTTTTTGTATCCTATGCTAAGGCATCACAAGGAAAGGCTATCTCAAAACAGACCATTTCCAAATGGATAGGACATTGCATACGTTTTTGCTACACCCATCATGGAAAACCAGTTCCTGCTAGCATAAGGCCCCACTCCACCAGGGCAGCAGCTACATCTACAGCCTTCCTCAGGGGGGTGCCAACCAAGGATATTCTGGAAGCTGCAACTTGGTGTTCAGTACACACCTTCACCAAACACTATCACTTACCACTTTACTCTAAGTCTAGAGCTGGCTTCGCCACTGCAGTTTTGTAGGGCCTTCTAGCCTCCTCTAACCCTGTTTGACTCCACCTCCCATCCTTAGCTTTTAGATTCAACCCAAGTGTGATGACTGCAGCAGGGTAACACGATGAACATAGTACAGTTTTGTACCTACCATAAATGTAGGTATTCGAGTGTATACCCTGCTGCAGTCCAGGTTACCCTCCTTCCATTCCCTCTGACCTAACTGAAACCTTTCAATACCTTAAAATCTGATACAACCTTTGTGGTGTATTTGCTTATATAGCTGGAGGGATGTTTTGTTTGTGCTAAACTTTTATTACTGGTACTATCTGCTGATCACCTTTTGGGGGGGCACTTGACATCTGGGGCAAGAAAAACTGAAGAAAATGGCGTTGGATGCCTCTTATATACCCCTGGCACACTGACGTCAGGGAATAAGCGACAGCAACCGACGCCGGACCAAGACTTTGGAATTCAGGCCGACTGTGGGACCACCTGACGACAGGTTAACCTAAGTGTGATGACTGCAGCAGGGTATACACTCAAACATCTACATTTATGGTAGGTACAAAACTGTACTTTATTGAATTTAGTGTCTCTACTGGTGTCTTTTACATTTTTGGTTTTGTTTTGACACTTTTTTTTCAGTGTTTTTTTATTTTTGAGTACATGTATGAACAAGCTTTGGTGTTTTGCAGGTGAAAAGCTAAATGACCAATGTACAATCAGCACATGTAACTACTGAGTAAGTGATATATTACTTCAGTAAAATTTAAAAACAGAAGCAAGAGGAAAGTGGGGAATGAGTGCTAGAAGCACCTAAGGAAAGAGGCTGATTGTATGTTTGTATAAAAGAGTCCAGAAGACTGTCAGGTAAAGTGGTTGCAAAGCAGAAGAGAGTCTACAAGAGGAAGATAAGCAAGACATTGCAATGTTGCCGTTCTGGGCTAGGTGAGAGCTAGGAAGAATGGTTGAAAGAGGACTGTTTAGGATTAATGTCTATGACTAAAATACCAAGGAGATGTAATGGGTAGTACCACAGGAGAATGCAAAAAAATGGTCTTCAAATCAACCCACCTACCCAGTTAAGCAAATGGACAAACAATTATGTAAATTAGACAGCTGTAATACAAGATGATGCAAGGCAAAATTAAATTGGTGCAGTGATTTTGCAATAAGATAAACAAGTTGCTTGTGTTTCAACGCATTTGCTAACTGTCAGAAAGGTATTTTCAGCCAAAAATGTTGTTAGCTACAACTAATGGATTTGACACTTTTATGGTGTGATCTGTTTTTGATTCACTGCTGCTTGTATTCCCACACCTCATTTTTTAATGACCAAATGTGTTCAGACCATTGTACGGTCTCCAGACTGACTATTTTAAATAATTCCATAATTCTCACCCCCCTTTCTATATTTTTACAGGACTGTGCCCCTGTATCTTCACACCTTTGATATATTATCTGTGAGGCTGCACTAGCATTTCCCTTTTCCATGAGCTGGGAACAATCCCTGTGTGGCTCCTTGAATATCGCACTTGCTACCTTTGGAAGAGAAGTGTGCCTCGACATGCCAGCTGCCCCTCAGCTGCATAGTGTGAATGCTTGTGGCAATGTAGGCACGTCTGGCTCAGAACTCCATCAAGTGAATATGTAGTACTTCTGCTAGGTGCCACCCATGTGGTAAGCCATAGCCACTTCCCCCTTCCCTTTCAAATGACTTCTCCTAGTTCTGCAGTCAGCTCGCGTCTAACGACCTTCAACCCAACATCACAAAATCTGTTAATATGTTATTTGTTACCTGCCAAAAGTTAGCAAAATATAAACTTCTGGTAAACATCATATTGCTCAGGTAATTTAGTTGTAGTCTTTGGTATATAAATAAGCAATAAGGTATGCATATGTACTGGTTTACAGAGGGATAATGGAAGTTTGTCAGTGGGCTATAGACATGGGCATCAATTTCACAGTTGTTCACATTCTGGAAAAGGAGAGTTATTTGAACACTCTGAACCACATCTCCAGTATTTCTGTAGAGCTGAAGATTCAGAAGGCTTGGCTAGTCAGAGTCCTCAAGGAGTGTTGCACTGTGGGCATCAGCCTATTTGCCACATAATAGAATGTACCTTATCCTGTTCTACTCGGTGCAACAGTGCAAGGGAGAAATTGAGGTGGATACATTCTCAGTTACATGGAAGAGTATATTCTTTTATACCTTTCTACCTTTCTCTCTGATTCCATGTCTAATCCTAAAGTTCAGAGAATAAAGAATGAAATAATGAAGCTTGTTCTTAGGGCAGTCTGATGACCAAGAAGGGTGCAGCCTCAGACAGTCAGATTCTGGACAGTACAGAAAATGTTTCTCATACAAGCTAGACAGCCCCCTCATCTAGAACATCATTCCATTGTACCTTGCAATATAGCTCCTGTTTTAAATCCTCTGATGTCAACAAGCCCCCAACCTGGGTAATAGACCTAATAGTAATATAAGTGATTGAAGCTGCCAGAAAGCTTTCCTGTCAACAATCATTTTCTCTTAAAAGGAAGTCCTCCTCCATCTTGGCGTAGGGTATCTCATGCTACCCCAGCTGGTCACTATACAGGTGTTTCTGATTTATGTCAGACATTTCTTTGATTTGGATATGAACCTTTCATCTGGAAAGGTATTTGTATTACCTCTTTCTTCCCATCATGACCTTGTGCAGGACAGGACATTTACTATCATTGGCAGGTCAAACAGTGCCTAATAAGTGTTCTGCATCTCTATCCTTCCTTCCAAAATTCCTTGCCTTGACATTTGAATTTCATGATTGATTAGCTTGCATTGCACAATTTGAGTCTTTGGATTCAGCAGTTCTGAAAGATACTTTGATTGGTGGCAATCACGTGCTTCAGACCCTTGTTTCTACTGAACCGTATTTGATGGCCTCTTAGTGCTGCCTCATGTTTTCTCCTGAAAGTATGATCAAGTTGTTTAAAAACAGTCTGTTAATTTGCCTGTGTGCTTTCCATGGGAATAAACTAGGGGAGAAAGAAGTTGACACATCTTGAATATGCTCCTTCAGCTTAAGTTCCACCTGAACAGACAACATGAATTCCAGAAGACAAAGCACTTCATCATCTTTGATTCAAGGAAAGGGTAGCTGGTAGTTGCTAAACAACTCTGTCCAAGTAGACTGCAAATTGCATTTTCTTTCACTATCAAGCAACACACAATGCATTGGAAAATGCTTCTGTCAAAGGTGATTTCACCAGGGTTGTGACTGTTTCTAGTGTTTGCTTCACTAGTGTTTCCATTTGCAGTAGTGTATGCCTTGGAAACTTGATTACATTTGCTTCAGGCATCATTGCTTGGGTAGTGTTTGTAGAAGTTGGCCTACTTTGGTCCTTCTGTGATTTTGTCCATCTTCTGATTCCTGTCAGATTAAGGGTTAAAATGATATTTGTGATTTTTCCAAAATATTGACTCATTGATGAAGGTCTCTGATATTAGATGTAAGAGAGATGTTCTTACTTGTTTGCTGGGTCTTAATTACCCTTCCCGGTGATACCTGTGTCTGGAAAGTCTTGCCATATAATGGCTGCTATTGGAGTTCCTTAGTGGGTCTTAATTACACTTCCAGTGTTACCTGTGTCCAAATAGTCCTTCCATATAGTGACTGCTTTTAGAGTTCCCTTTAAGTTGAGCCAGTTCATATTTATGTATCATTCTACATGTAAATTTTATTCATTGTTTATCTTGATTTGGAGGAATGTGCTGTCTGAGTGGTTGTAGTGAACTGATAGGCACAGGGATTTCATGTGTTCTCCTGTATGGCAGTTGATGTTCTGGCAAGAGATAGCAAATTACAGTGCGTCACTTGTAAGAGTATGAGAGAAATAGCCATGTTAGAGAGAGGACAGATAATGTCTTAGTTACAGACGACTGACTATGTCCCCTTATAGATCATGTGATATCATAAAGCCATGTCTGTTGTTTATTTTCTGTAACTTTACCTTTGTAGGATGGCCTGACAGAAAATGTCCCTTCACAGTTATTTTCCTATTGTAACTTCTAATGTAAATATTTTCTCCTCCTTTTCATGGATAATAACAGTCTTTCTTAGACACTGAGAATGAACAGAAATGTGCAAAATGTATGAATATGGGTAGCCTAAGAAGGTGATCTGTCTTTGTAGAGCAGTACAAGACAATGGAGCCCGTTGGTAATCTGTTGACAGAATTGCTTCCATAAGTCTTCTTATGCACCATTGCCTTGTGTAGTGTAACAAAATCCCCAGGAGTTTGTTGGGTTCCCCACTTTCACATGATGAGAGAGAAAAAAAGTATAGCGTAGTTAGCTAGTTGGTCTAAAGTACATAAGGAGGAGAAAGTGAATGAAGTAATCATTTTCTGCAACCATAAAATAATTATGCATTTTAAGGAGACTGGGAAGACGAATGCAGTGATATGGTAAACTGAACAGTCCAGTGAAAAACCACATAGAACGACCCATGTGGAAGTCCCTGTTGGGTTGGCGCAATACAGTACTTTTTCATTTTTGGTGGGGGATATTGTTGCAGCAAAATTCAAATCTAACCAAATAAATGGCTGTATATTTATTACAGAAAAGAAAACTAAGCTTGCCTTTAGATTTTTAGGAAGATCTTGATTTTTGTGCATATTCAGAACTTAATCCACCTGGAGTGCATAGTGTGGTTCTCAGGCTCATACCCAGATAATCAGTCGAGTAGATTTTAACAATAACTGTTCTCCACTTCTGTTACGTTTTCTTTATTTATGCATCAAGTCCTAGTATCAGCACATCCCATTTCCTCTTTTCAACACATATTTACTGTACCATTTTGATTATTTTTTCATTTAACATATTTATTCTTGCTGTTCAGCTCCTAAGTAACTGAAAGAATGAGACCATCTTGTTTGTCCTATTATCTAGTCAAGTGTTAGAATGTTTACTGTTATGTTATTCTTTATATTTTGCATGCTATGTGTTGAATTTTGTGTTTTTATCTATACTCTAGTTTCAGTCATGTTTGAAAAATATTTTTGATAAGTTCTTCTACCTGCGTAGCAGACATACAGTTTTGTATCGTCAGCATCTGGGTTGAGACTACGTAATGGTAGTCTGTGATGATCTTTTGAAATAAGAGCATTTTCTGTTATTATGAAAACACATTTCAACATTGATATTGTTATGGAATGGATGATATTTATGCCCATATTTTTCCTACAGGAAAGCATGTGATGATACAGGTAAATTAGGAGGTTTTTCACTAAGGTTTAAGGCTGAATCTACAAATGAGTTTGGCCCAGTCTGTACTTACATGCTTTATGTCTCTGAGCTATTCACTTAACTAGTGTGAAGCCTGAAATGTGTTACCTGTATATAGTAGATAGTTAACCAAAGCAGTATAAATTAAAATGTATGTTTATGTAGACGGTGGTTATATGTTCTTTTACTATATAAGTGCATGCATAATTAATATAACTTAAAGAACATGCCACTGATGATGAACTTTCAAGATGGCTTGATACTGATCAGCAGCATAATTTCAGCTTTCCCAGTGTGAAAACAGAAACTGAGAAAAATTAATGACACATTGCATGGATGCCAGCAAAGAAGAAATTTTGAAAACTTGAAAATAATCCAACCAGAAAAGATGAATAGAAAACACTGTTATTGAAGGATTCTGCAGCTGTTCAGCAAAAAGCAGTTCAAGCTTCAACTCTGGTTCAAGAGATGGCATACAGTAATTTAGAGAAAAAATAAATCAAATGTACTCAGAGGTGATTAAAATAAATGAAAAATTGAAGGAATGTATTAATTCAAACAAAAGGCTGGGAAAAAAAAATAGAAGCTTCAACTACCATTCAGATGAACTAATAAAACTGCAAAAATCTGAGGTTGACATGAAAAAAAAAAGCTGATTGAATATGCAGTTTCTCAAGAAAAAATGTTATAAAAATAGTGTTAGAAGACAGAGCAGACAGAGAAAAACTCAGATTTTCTCCTGTACCAGAAAAAGTGGAAGGAACAGACCATATTAATTTGATGAAACCACAAATAAGCAACTGAACTGGTGTTCCACAACATAATTTGTTATCTGAAAGGGCATATTGAGTGCATGCTCCAAATCTGACCACGAGAAATCAGCCAATATCTTTATTAGTAAAGATGCAATCATACCAGCAGAAAGAGTTGACCTTGACAAAGTTGTGGCAGAAGGGCAAAGTATTAGAAATCAGGGAATGTTTATAGGCAGGTATGAGATTCAAGATGCTGTATATAGCTATTTTCAAAGTGTTTTTTATGAGTTATTCTTTGAGAAAATAAAGTTTATCCAAGAAAAAGTGAGTCAGCCAATATCTTTATTAGTAAAGATGCAATCATACCAGCAGAAAGAGTTGACCTTGACAAAATTGTGGCAGAAGGGCAAAGTATTAGAAATCAGGGAATGTTTATAGGCAGGTATGAGATTCAAGATGCTGTATCTAGCTATCTTCAAAGTGTTTTTTTCTGAGTTATTCTTTGAGAAAATAAAGTTTATCCAACAAAAAAGTGAGTCAGTAAGCAGAAGGAGACTCTGCTTCTCATTCTTCTGACAGTAAGGCTTATAGAGAGACTTTGCCAGTAAAACCTTGTCCAGCGTTCCAAATGAAAATGCTTGGGAGACAGAAGAAAGTACAGGAGTTGACTAGAAGAATCATCAGTATATTAGATTTGAACCAGAGTCTAATGTTGGGAGAGGGAGATGAACAGGAAGAAGACCAGCAACTCTGAAATTAGTGAATAAATGGAAGACTATAAAGCACCATATCAAATATGGCTTTGCAAGAAAAAGTGACTGAAAAACATTGGACTTTTGTGGACTTTGTTAAACTTGTGGGTGGTTTGCGGGTGGACTATAAAGCCTATACCCCACTTTATATCATCAGTTTTTAGAAGAACACGAAAAGGGGGAAACCTAACTGTAATTAAAACAATTTTGTTCTTATTAGTATTTGTATAAAACATTTTGTGATATAACCAACAAAGCGCAAAGACCAAAACCAAACTAATCAAAGAAAAAGACAGTTGTTGGAACGTTTCCACTTATTTTCTGGAGGAGTTTGCCCTGGACTGTCTTTTTCTTTGATTATTTTGTGATATAAGCTGCATATTATATATAGTGAAACGGTCTTGTGTAATGTGTAGAAAGCCTTTTCACTACCATTTCCATGGAAACAAACAGTCTGCAGATGCAAGCAGTTAATCTTGAGAATTTGAAGTATTCTTTTCTGAGGGAAATGCAAAAATTTAAAGAAACAGTGGCAAGCAGTTCAGTGAAAAAATAAGTGTGAGCTTATGGGACATGAATAAGAGGTAACCTCCCTAGCAGCCTTAATACTTTAATACAGTTACTAGACTTTAGTTTTATTTAAAGATAGCCAGTGCACTTTTTCTTAAGGTTAACAGTTAATGTTTTCTGAAAGCATACAAGCTGTTTTTTTTTATGTCTGAGAGGGGAAGAGAGATAAGAAAAAAACAGACAGCAATCAGTGTAAGCAGGACCACAGGCGGTAGCATGCGCTTTAGCATAGGTAAACTTAATTTTAGGTTACGTAATGCCTGTAGGTGCAGTTGTCAATTTGGGGATAATTGTTCCCTTCTGGCGAGTTAAACTTCATGTTTTGAAGATGCATATAGGTTTGTGTGTTTGTGACAAGTTAATAGGGGATGTGGGTGTTTTGTATTTAGTTTTTTTGTTTGGCGATTTTCATTAAATCAAAAAGTCTTGAAAAATGTGAAATAGATTCAAATGAAAATGAGAAGAAACAACTGTACAAAAGGTCATTGCGCCAAATGTTAGTATTTGCATGTATCACAAAAGGGTCTATATTATATGTTTGAAGTTTGAAAACTTCGAAAGTTAAATAATCAAATTTAAATGTTCGAAGTTTCAAACATTGAACATATAATAAGAAAAAATGGAACTTACCTGAATAGTGTAGTCATGAAAATGAGAAGAAACAACTATATAAAAGGTCATTGCGCCAAATGTTAGTATTTGCATGTATCACAAAAGGGTCTATATTATATGTTTGAAGTTTGAAAACTTTGAAAGTTAAATAATCAAATTTAAATGTTCGAAATTTCAAACATTGAACATATAATAAGAAAAAATGGAACTTACCTGAATAGTGTAGGCAGGGGGGCAAGCCCCCCTGCACCTCCCACCCCTCCTGCTCGTTAGATATACTAACTCTAAGACCGCACTATATCGTGTGGTAAAGGGAAGATTTCCCTTACTGCACTGTAGTGTGGTCTCGGAGTTGGTATATTTAAAGAGCCGGAGGGGGGTGCATGGGGGCTTGCCCCCCTGCCTACAGCTGTTAGTTTTGGGTTTGTTTTTTTTTATATGTTCGAAATTTTATAACTTCGAACATTAAAATTTGATATTTTAATGTTTGAAGTTATAAAACTTCGAACATATGATATAGACCCTCATAAAAGCTGGAAATACACATTGAAAAACACTTTCATATATAATAAGTGAGAACAATCGCTTTTTATGATGATGGCTGTGCTATCCATATTATCCTGGAGTGTGAATGGCCTTACAGGTATAGATTACAAGGAAAGGGTATTGAATTGTATTAAGAAATGCAGAGTGAAATAACAATGCTGCAGGAGAAACATTTGGAAAAATTAAGCATGTGAATTTGACAAAGAGAGGACTTCAGATTGGATATTCAGCAGAATATCAGGGACAGAGGAAAGTGGGTAATTATACTAATTGCTAGAAGGGCTCCAATAATGATAGATGAGGGAAAAAGACAAAAGTGGCAGATTTGTGGTAGTAGGAGGCTATTGGCAAGGGAGGAGAATTATAACAGCATGTAATTCTACTGAAAACTGCTGTTATGGATCTTAAGAAAATTTTGGGAGAAATAATCAGTTTTCAGAGATGAATATTATGTATAGTTGGGGACTGGAATTTGATTTGCAGTAGTGAGGATGTATCAGGGAGACTTAGAAGAGACAATATAACAAAGGATAGTAGATTTCTGAAGCTATTTATGAATATATTTGGTATGGAAGATGTGAATTCAGTAGCAGGAACTCAGACAGAATTTACACATTATTCCCTAAGGTACAATAACTGGGCAAGACTAGATAGAAATTATATTTCCTAGGAACGTGTGCATTTAATTGAAAGCTTCAGCCCATGTTCAATAACTTTCTGATCATGCACCAATGCAAACTAAGATAAAAATGTAGGGTAATGAAGTAAAAATACAACATGGGATGTTCCCACCTATCTGTTAAAAGAGAGGAGTTTAAAGAATGGGTAGTGGAAATTATTCAAGAGTTATTAGGAAAGATAGAAATATCTTCAGAAAGTATAGCTAGTGACTGGGATAAACTGAGAATGGAGTTTAAAAATAGGATCAAAATAAAAGAAAAAGAGATATGGTTAAGAAGTAATAGAAATTACTTCGACTGACAAGCAGAGTATTGCAGAATAAGGTGAAATGTGAATGTCACAGCACAAGAGGAGGAGCAAATGCAGATTGCTAAAGAGAAGATAAGTAAGTGTTTGAATAGTATGCATGATTCTGAAAAGATTGTAGTTAAGCAAATATATTTTGGTAAAAACTCCAGACCACAGAAACTTTTAGCACAAGTGGAGTTTTTAGAAATATTCCATAATTTTTATGAAAATTTGTGTAAAGCAGAGAAATGTGGCAATCAAGTAAGAGTACAAATGGAAATATCTATAGAAGACTTAACTATGACTAGGTTAGAGGTAGATGAGACTCAACAACTAACAATTAAGATAGGAGGTGATTAGATAAAAACAGTGATATGTAATCAATCTTCAGGAAAGTCTCCAGGAACAGATGCTATTCCTGTGGAAGTTAGAAAAATAGTGTGAAAGAAAGTGATAAAGATCTGAAAGATTTTGTTTCATCATCATCATTAGCCCTTTTTCCCATTTTCTACATGGAGTCAGGGTATCATGTTAACTGCCTCCATCTCTCCCGATTCAATGCCATACTCCTGCTTTCTTCATCACTCATGCCAAAATATAGCCAATTTTCTTTCACACAATCCATCCACCTCTTTGCTGGACATTCTCATTTCCTCTTAGCCTTCTTCCTGTCTGTCCCAATTCTTCCTCACCAGATTGTCTTCTTTTCTGCACATATTTCCAGACCACTGTAATCTGTTCTCTTTGATCTTTTTTGCAATTGGAACTACTTTGGCTTCTGCTCTTATGTCCTCATTTCATTGCCCCACAGTGTGCATCCTATCAACCTTCTCAGGTACTTCATTTCCATCACCTCTAGCTTCCTCATCTGCTCTGCCTTTACTATCCAGGTTTTTGTACTATACAATAGTACTGGTCACACCGCTGTTTTGTGTACCTTACTTTTCAGCTTCAGTTTTGACAGTATTTTAAAAGGATGGGAAGCACCAATATCTTGGAAGAAAGTGGTGATGGCTGTGTTGCCTACAAATAGCAAATACACTTCAGACCCAGCTTTATATAGACCCATTTCAATTTTAAACCACAATTATAAAGTGTTTGCCTACACTAGCTAAAAGAATGGCAGATATGTTGCCAAAATTGATAGAACTGGATCACTATGGTTTTGTGGAAGGAAGGCAAACATTTGACAACATTAATAGAACAAAGATGATCCAGAGGGAAGCAGAATGTAAGAAAATACCTCTGTTGTTGGTGGGTCTTGATGCAGAGAAAGTGTTTGACAGAGTAAGCCAGGATTTTATGAGCAGAGCATTGGAAGCATTTGCATTACCTGATATACAAGAAAAAGGTTAATTAGAAGGATATATGAATGACTGGAGGCAAGAATTAAAGTGGGAGGGTTCCATTCAGATAAACTGTGTTTGAACTGAGGAACCAGGCAGGGTGTCTTCTTTCCTGTTTGTTATTTGCTTTATATTTAGAGCCATTGGCAAAGAAAATAAGGTACTCAGAAATACAAGAATATAATTGGTATGGTAATCAAGCAAGGGTAGATTTATTTTTAGATGATATTTTGTACCTGATAAATCTAAAAAATGACATCTCAGTGTTGTGGAACATTTTGAGAGAGTTTCAAGTCTTTTTAGGATATAAATTTAATGAAGGTAAAACAAAGGCTTTAGCTGTAAATTAAGTAGCCACACACATGTCGGTTCAGCAATACCCATATATTTATGGGAACATGACAAGATGAAGTAATTAGGAGTATGGATTAAAAAGGCTTCTGTTATGGCAGCTAAGGATATGTGGGAAGAAACTGTACAAAACAAAATACAAAAATTGAGAAACTGGAAGTTCTTATTTATGGATAAAGATGTCAAGTTTTTAGTCCTTTTAGTCTTGTATATGGATTCGGCATACTCTTATCAGCCCAAGGAGAAGCTGTGGCCAATAATGAAGAATTGAAGGAATTTTTCTGGGATGGAAAGAGAGCAAGAGTTAAGTGAGATACGTTGATCCTTCCACTAGAACAAGGTGGTTTAGGGCTACCTGATTTAAAGGGATATTTACAGTTAAGACTCATATACGCAACACAAGCAGAAGGTTATAATCCAAAGTGGAAAGGGGTGATAATGAAGCAAGGTGGAAGTTCAAGAAATGGAGAGAGAGAGAGAGAGAGAGAGAGTGGGATTTTGGTTGCAGATCCTTAAAGAGAATAATGACAGCAATACAGAGTATCATATTCATAAAGTAGCAGAAAATATTCTAAGAGTTAAGTCAATACAAGAATGGAGAAAGGAGAATTTGCCAGTAGGGATGATTGGAAGTAGGGGTACAGAAAATAGACAATAGGGGACTGGAATTTACTGGAGAAATGTGGCAAAGGAACCAAGACATCAGGAGCAAATAACTCAAGCAGGAAAGGTAATAAAGTGGGGTGAGGCAAAGAAGAAATTTGGATTGCAGGCTAGAGACCTTTTATACCAAGGCTTGAGTTCAGAGTACAAACAAAGACAGAAGGATAGGGGAATTTTATATTAAAGACCTGCTCTGGTAGAGTTTTCAGTTGTATTTAGAACAGAAATCGCTTTTAAAAATGGATAATTAGTAAGGCATATAAAATATTGCATGATAACTATAAGACTCAGTCAGAGGAGGTTAGAAAAGATTGAGAAGAGAGACTGGAAAAGCAATTTACAAGACAGCAATGGGAAGACATATGTATAGGTTCATAGGTTGGTACTAGGCTATCTGCCTGAATGCATTTATAAGCCTAGCCAGAATGTGTTGGCTTTCGCCGCCCCCTTAGATTAGTTCCCTGTGCCTCTGTCCAGCAAAGCCACTGAAGTGATTCCCGAGGTAAACTTTCTGTTTCCCATCCACTCGTCAAGGTTTCTTTTGAAGAGTGTTAGTGAGGAGCTCTGTCTAATGTAGATTGGGATCTTGTTCCAAAGCATGGTAAGTCTCTGGGATAGGAATCTATCCCTCCAGCACGTCCTATTTATTGTTGTGCTGAGGTTTAGATCCCTAGAGCGTGTGGCTCGAGGGGATAAGGTTTTCTTTAGGTGGAGCATGTCCATCAGTTCTGGGTTGGACATGGCCTTGTATGTCAGGCAGAGATCACCTCTGAGTAGGCGGTATGCAACCGAGTACAACTGGAGTTTCTTCAGTCGAGCTGCATAGGGCATCTGTTTGAGGCCAGTGATCCTCTTAGTGAGATACTTCTGTGGTCTTTCCAACTGTTGCAGGTGTCTTGTAAGGTACATCCCAAATGGGGTGTTGTACTATATGATGGGTCTGATGAGTGATGAGTAGAGGGGCACAGTGACCTCTTTTGATCTTGATGTGAACCCCTTTATGATTAGGTGGGCCACGTAGAATGATTTTCTAACCACTTTGGCAATGTGATTATCAAAGGTGAGATTACTATCTACTTGGGTCCCCAGATCCCTTATTATGTCTTCTGTATTTAGGGGACTACCACCTATGTGGTAGTTTGTGGGTACTTTGTTTTTTCCAAAGGGGATGACTATGCACTTTTTGGCATTTAGCTTGAGGCCATGATTTTGACACCAGGCATCCGTCTCTGTGAGACCCTTTGTCAGCCGGAGAGTCAGTTATAGCCCCTAGTTTGCAGTAGTCTGCAAACTTGGTCAGCCATAGTCCTCCTGTGCTTGCCTGTACCTCTGAGAAGTATATGCTGAACAGGAGGGGTCCTAGGACTGAGCCCTGGGGAATGCCACTTGTAACCAGTTTAGAGTCGGACCTAGCTCCTGCAACTCTCACCATGTGGGTTCTGTCCATGAGCCAGTTAGCAACCCATCTTGTGACGTAGGGGTTTATGTTCAGGCTGGTGAGCTTGTCTATAATACCAGAATGGGGAATGGTGTCAAAGGCATTAGCGAGGTCTAGGTAGGCTGTGTGTACCACCTTTCCCTCATCTATAGCCTTGGTAACTGTCTCAAAGAAGTCCACCAGGTTTAGGAGGCATGATTTGCCCTTAACAAAGCCAAATTGGGTAGGGTCCAGTGTTTGGAGGTTCCCAATGTCTCTGTTAATGAGTTTCATGATGATGCGCTCCATAACCTTGCAAACCAAGCTAGTCAGGCTTATAGGGCAATAGTTCCTGGGGTCTGTTGTGGCTCCACCTTTGTGGAGCGGAATAACCATTGCTGTGTGCCACTCTATGGGTATGTAGCCTGTGGAGAGGCTGAGTTTGAACAGTGTGTTTAGGTGAGGGGTTAGTTCATCTTTGAGCTCATGTAGGACGCAGCTTGGGACACCGTCCGGTCCCATTGATGCTGTGTTTTTGGCTTTGGAGAGGGCTGTTTTAACCTGAGTGTCTGTGATTTCAAGGACTCTACATTCTTCTGGTATGGTTATGGGCCCTTTTGGGGGTGAGAGGGGGGTGAAGTTTGCGCTGAACCTGTCTGCCAGGATGTTGGTGATATCGGTCGGTTCAGTGTATTTTGTGCCATTCTGCACTAACTCCAAGCAGATCTGAGCATTGCCACTTAGATTCTTGACATAGCTAAAGAATGCCTTGTGGTTATCTTTGGAGTACTTGGCAATTTTTCTTTCAAAGCTCGCCTTGGATAATTTTATGAAGGGATCATAGTTTCTTGCTGGTACTGATCAGGGATGTCTTCCCTTCTTGGGATTTTACTCTTTTTCTGTACCAGTTTCCTCCTTCTATTGTATAGCTTGTTTATGGCAGGAGTCTACCAGACTGGTTTCCTTTTCTTGGAGGAGTGAGTCTTGGTTTTGCTTGGGATGGCACAATCCATGCATTCTTGTAGCTGCCCGTAGAATGCATTAGTAAAGGATTTTGCAGCCTGGACATTATCCTTCAGCATGGGGGCTTTAAAACTTTCCACCTCAGTCTTAAGTAATGTGAAGTTTGCTTTTGAAAATTTTTTCATGGTGGTTTTCTTGTCCGGGGGTGGGGGAGGAAAATGGATATCCAAAGTGATTTGTTTATGGTCAGATCTAACCAGTGAGTGGTTGACCTCTGGTGTGGAACACCGGTCGCCCATGTTGGTGATGACCAGGTCCAATATGTTGTCACCTGTGGTGGGAGTGTTGACCAGTTGAACCAGGGCGTTTGACTTTATAAATTCTAGGAAAAGTTGGGCAAGGGAGTTAGTACTTGAGTAGTTCTCCCAGTTAATATTTAGGTAATTGAAATTACCCAATATTAGGGTGTTTGGTGGGACCTTTATGTTTCCCAGTGTTTCCAGAAACACGGAATGGGGGTCCTGGGTCATGGTGGGTGATCTGTAGCACGCTACAATTTGAATTGCAGTTTTGCCTATTGTTAGTTGCACGTGGATGATCTCTGAAGCATCGTGCTGTGCCACTAACCTGGAGGTGTGGGTATCCTTGATGAGTATGGATACACCCCCACCTTTTGTATTTTGGTTTGGGTTCTGTGGACGAAATGTATGGTATGAGTTGTAGCCTGGTAGTGCTGGGATGCTCTCTGGAGCCTTAAACCAGATTTCTGTTACTGCACATATATCGATTTTCTCCATACTGAGTAGTGCCTCGAGTGTGTACATTTTGAGGTTTAGACTTGGCATTCAGTAGAATTACCCTCAGTTTTTTGTTACTTGTGCTATTTACGGTGGTGGGTTTGCCTTTGAGCCTTGCCTAAAAAAGGCACTATGGGGGAGGCAAGAGCCTTGGCCAGTATTCAAAAGCCATCTCTAGCGAAGCAGCGTGGCTTGTCGAGCATGTCATCCCAGGCAGACAGACACTGGATCCCCTTTGAATGACACCAGAAACTTAGCCAGTTGTTGAAATGACCGCATACGTTAATTCATTGTACCTAACCAGGTTATCACAAATGTTTAAACAATTCTTATAGGTATGCTACATTAGTGGTATTATTCTATACTAATTTTTCTTTATACCGTGGTATCATTCTTGGTGAGGGCAGGATGCTACTCAGGGTCAGGGTCGTACTGGCCTGGGCTACATGATCAGAGAGCTCTTCCATGTCTCTCTTCATGTAGTCCAGGAAGGTACGGCTCAGGTCATTCACGCCAACATGGACAATGACAGAGTCATATTTGTGCTTGTTTTGGAGTGACCTGAGTGCATGGGTTATGTGGTGGATCCTGGCATCAGACAGGCAGCTAACAGTAACCTTCTCCTTATTCAGCCTAGTGAGTGGGACGTCTGTGTGCCTGACTATAGAGTCACCTATTACTAGTGCGTTGGGTATGTTATTTTGCCTTAAGGGCTGTGATTGCATGGCACACTGGTTTTGTGAAGTATGTGTTTCATGGTTTGTATTGAGGGTGGAGGTTGCTTGGTTGTTTGCTTTGGAGGTCTTTGTTGGTTTTGCAGATTTTTAGTTATAGCCTCCGAGTATGTTTTCATGTATTTATGTGTGTTTTTTGCCGGTGCTGGTTTAATGGGTCTGTGTGAGACTGATGGTTTGATGCAAGTATTTCCCTTCTCCTATTGACTGTCTGATCCAGTCTTGGGTTGAGAGAGCTTAGCCTCCAGTTTGGCTGTATAACTGCATCTCTCGCATGTATTAGTGTTTGGTGGTAGGAGGAGGGGGTTGTCTGTGTACATGAGGCTGTTGTAACATTGCCTCAAAATGCCCAGATTCACCAGTTGGACTAGAGAATACACCTGAAACTGCCCTTTGGACATGCCTGGATAGGTACAGTGAACTGTTTTACTAGATGGCTGGTAAGATTGAATAGAGAGCCTTGTCCTTCTGTACAGTACAGGAGGGTCTAGTGCTAGGGTTTATAAGTGCTTGCTATAAGTTTTGAGCAAGTGTTATGCTGAGAAATGAATGGCTTGAGTGCTTAAGTTGAAAGTTTGTCTAGTTCCAAGGGACAAATTGAAGAGGAGACTTTGTGGAGCCAGGAATAGTTTTACCCTAGCTAACTGGCGCTGCCCGGCACGCAAAACCAGGCAAATACGGTATTTATAGCAGGGAAATGAAAGAGATAGAAATTAGCCCAAAATGGCCAATAAACTATTAATTTCTGGACTGAAACCACTCCTCCAAGGACAGATAGGCTGCTCAATGCTCCTCTCTCTCACAGGTGAGCAGAGAACCTTCCTTCTATCCAAGTAAGGCATGGGCAATCACAAGGATTTGTAACACGTGGCTCCTAAGTATGCAGCCAAGTCCAGAAAGTTTAGAATCTTTGCTTGAAACCATTTGCATAGGTATTTTTACACCTCAAGCAGACTTCAAAACATTTTTCCTCAGGTAGACAGCAAATGCTGGAGATGTGATGGAAAAGAAATAGCTAACTGGGAACATATGTTCTGAGAGCATAATGAGCTGGCAGATTTTAAAAATTCCCTACAGAGTACTCTCTCAGAAATATTGGGTGAGAAGATGGCTGTAAGTAAGGAAATTATTCTTTTGAGCTGGGGTACAGGATCTGAATTGTCTAGGCATAGTAAGGCCTTATTAAGTTTAATTCTATTGGCTGCTAAAAAAATAATTACTAGAAAATGGAAATCAAAGTCTACATCAACTGTTTTTGAGGTATTGAATATTATAAAATAGATAAAAGAACTGGAATGGCTCTTTAGAAAAGGGAATGCGTAAATTACGTAGAAACAAATGGAAATTATGGGAACAATAACTACATAATAATGTTGAGGAGGAGGAGCGAGGTTTAAGGGAAGGCACAAATTAAGCAGTTTTTTGTAATGTTGGACTGATGATAGTATCAAAGAAAATATATGTGATGTATATTATATTTAAAATGGAAAATATTAAATTATTCTTTTCTTTTCTTTTCTGTTAATATATGTTTGTCCATGTCTTAACTGATAAGTTAATAACAATAAAAAAAAGAATATGCTTGCCTCACTTATTGACTCCAGGTTATCATAGGACCTTTCCTATCCACTTAAGTGACCCTGATTATTTCTTGGTATGTTTCTGAGTTTTGATGGTCACCATGGCAGATACAATTCACATCTCCTGACTGGTAGTCATTTTAGTTGTATACAATTCCATAAAACATAGCACTGTCCTCCTTATCTTTGATGACCAGCAGAAGTTTTTTTATGACCGCATACGTTAATTCATTGTACCTAAGCAGGTTATCACAAATGTTTAAACAATTCTTATAGGTATGCATTAGTGGTATTATTCCATACTAATAAAGAGTTAGTTATACAGAACATGCAGGTTTGTTTTTAACTCTGTATCTTAGCAGGTCATTTGGTATCCACTATGAATTTATTTTCTGAAAAGAAAAGTATGCTTAAGTTCATAGCTAATAACTAGGCTAGTTGTTTTAATAAGCCTTTCTAAGCCTAACCAATTTTCCTCTCAAAGGTGAGAATCAAACACTGTACCTTGTGTCTGTCAGTCAAACACCTTAACCATTACACTAACTGCCAATCAATATATCTGCACAAAGTTAAAAAAAGGGATGTCATGCATTTTAAACATAATATTCATTCAAAATCAGTTAATGAAATGGTTTCTTGCAGAAGAATAATCCAATTGTACCCATATTTAATGAATCTTATTCTGGGGATGTGACTTTTTAAAAAAAATAAATAATATTTTTTTCATAGAAATAATTTAATACTACACTACTTATGGTGAGGGAAGTACAGAGAAGGCTAAAGTAAGTAATTAAAATAAATTAGGGCAGGGCCTGGAAGACAAGTTAACATATATCCAGCTCTGCCTAAACATTCTAACTCCAGAAATGTTCATAGTGCTAACAAGATGAACAGTGAGGGCCATTATTGTGTGAAATGCTAAGTGACGATTTTGAAGTACAGGTCCAAGTCAATATCTGTCACTTAAGTTAGAGGAGCTTCTTAAAACAGAGTAATGACAGGATGGTGATTTTCTTGGCATTCATTTAGAATATACTGGAGGAATTCAGAAGTGACGAGGTGAACATGAGAGATGTGGTCAATATGTACAGGAAGTGCAGTAGTGACACACCTGCTTTATTCCACTATGTAAGCTGACAGATGGTTTTGCATGCATATTTCTTTTCCCTAAGTATGTACTACTTTACAGTGTATGTTTCTGAGACAGAGTTTTTAGTGAACTGTATGCTTCAGCTTGATTGGCTGTGGAACTCCCTTAAAAGCCCGTCTGCTAAAAGGCCAAGGTTATGGTTACTGAGTGTAGTGTACAAGCATGGCAGTAATCTGTTTTGGTTTTGTGTTTCAGTCTGTCCGCCAGCACACTGACCGTCTCCTCAAGCAGCAGCAGAGGCTCCTTGGCTTCTAGTCGTGGCTCGCTGGCATCCAGCAGAGGCTCGCTGAGTTCAGTCAGCTTTACTGATATATATGGACTTCCGCAATATGACAAGGCTGATGCAGGGACAGACATTAGCCAGCACTTACGCTTTGACCTCATTCCATTAGACTGCTTTGGCAAGGACCCTCTGTGCACTGATTCACTTGGGCTGACTAATCTCAGCAAACAAAGGAAAACATTGGACAGGCCTCAGTCAGTGCCATCACTCTCACCACGATCATCTCTGTCCTCATTGTCACCCCCAAGCTCTCCACTGGACACTCCATATCTTTCAGCATCTCGGGATTCCCCTCTCATCCAAAGGACAGAAGAATATGAGGAGCCACAGAATACCAGGATGTTGGAAGACCTCAGACTGCAGGCTTCAGTCCCTGGGGATGATGTTCAAAGAGCATCAGCTCAAGCTGCTTCCTATTTTGCGGACAGCAAGTTGTCTAAAGACATAGGTCCCTCGACTGGACCAGTAACATACAACACTGGAGGTAAGTGTGGCTACTTAGGATAATTCTGAGAAGTTTTATGTCCCTCTGTTTGCAGTTAGCTATTAACCAGCTCAGTGCTGTTTTCTCTTGTTGGTTAGATGCAGCGTGTCAGAGTATCACACTTTTTAAACATGGATTTATTTAAAATGTATCCTAGCCCTTGTTTCAGCATAATGCTTCACACTGAAAGCTCATATTTTTTGGTGATTTATATTATTAAATATGCAGGCAGTTTACTACAGAGTGAGAGTAAAGCAGCAAATTTCCCAGTGAGTGATGGTATTTTGTTTGCAATGGCAGTCTTGCATATGTTGTACACTGTTTCTTAATATTTTAGGCTTCATCTTAATCACAATTTTTTTCATAGAATGGCAAATGCAGCAAGTGTAATTAAGGGTACGTTGTGGCATAATATAAGAAGTTTAAAGTGTACTAGAAAAGCCTTTTGAAAACTGCAGTGTTCCTTTTTCCATCTTAGGGATAGCAGTTTTACTGTAGGGACTCCTAAGCCCTGTAACTCTGCAGTCCAACATTTTTGGCCTGCTTAAGCATTACTCTCACACCTCTTTATACCTGAGTCTGCTGCTTTGTTTTATGGATGAACTGCTTCTTTTGTTGAGATTTTTTAACACTTTAATGTCCTTACTGGTGGTCTTGCATTACATTTGAAAAGATATCTGGCCTTTTACTACTACATTATGTCAGTCCAAGCACTTTCTACCTGCTGCCACTTCAAATGTTGTTACTTCAGTAATCTAGTAAAACAGGTTATCTTGTATGCCATACACTTTCTGTGCGATTTATCACTGAGCAGTGGATCACATGGAAACTTCATAGGTAGCTCGCCTGACACTGGGAAATGAAGACAGTTTACAATATTAATCAGTCACCCTCTGTGACCATACAACACTCAGTAGGAAATAGATGCCCTTGACTTCTGTTTGACCCTTTTATTTCTGTTGACCATCACACGTTGGTCCTTGGAAGAGATGTAGCTGGAAGTGCTCATAGTGGATGAATCAGCAACCAATCAGTGACACACCAGCTACTGAAAAGTAAGTCCCTGGCATCTGAAAATGAGGCTGAAAGCAAGGGATTTTGTTTCCAGTATCTGACAAATGGTATGGAGCTCTATCCACTACCATTATCCCCCTTTGAACTGCAAGTGAGCAGTGCATTGACACAATGAGCCCACCTACCAGCAAAAGCAATATATTAAAAAGGCACATTCATGCACATACACACACACACACACACACACACACACACACACACACACACACACACACACACACACACTGTGGCAAGCCTGTCTCAAACACAAGTGCTGTGTATGTGCTAAGTATTGCAGTACAAACATGGTGGTTGCACATATAGTCAGCATATTACTGTTGTAAAAAGTCTGTGATAGCACAGCCTAATGTGAACCACTTTGATGAATGCTTTTGAAAGTAAGGATTATAGTCCACAGTGTTACAGAGTTTTGTTTCAAACACAGACTGAGAATGGAAACACACAGGCAAACCTGTCCTGATGAAGCTGTGGAACATCAAGAGTCTAACTGCGGATTTACTGAAGTACCACGAGCCTGGATTTACTGAAGAAGGACCATGAGCCTGTGTTTTTACTCAAGAACTACCAGGAACCCATCGATACTTACTTGAGTATTACAAGGCAGCTTGACAGGAGCTGCAACACCAAACCTATGATCTAGGAGCAACCTTGTGTTTTACTGATAAACTCAAAGTGGAATGGCAAACATTTTATTTATTTATTTATTTTACATTTATTGACCGGGCTAGTCTAACTGGTTACATGTCCATTTTCAGTTAAGGCCCGGGGAGATAAGCTCCGTGGAAAACATAAAATAACAAAAACTTTTATATTTACAATGAACATTACAGGTTAACACAGAATTATCAAAGAGGTCAGAATACCTCACAGTGCAAAATGCAGGTACAATACAAAATGCAGGTAGAATACATACTATAACCTAAGGAGATAAGCTCTGAGGATACAAAAAGAAATAAAAACATTTATTATTTACAATGAACATTACAGGTTAACACAGAAATTATCAAAGAGGGCCGAATACTTCACAGTGCAAAAAGCCGGTACAATCCAAAAAAACATAGACCTGAACTAAGAAGTAGTAGGAAGTATGTTAAGCGGAGGTATGCTTTTTTCTTTTAAGGTGAAATGTTAATGTGACTTGTTCATTGTAAATAAGCAGCAGAATTGAAAGAGAGTCTCTGGCATGTCACACCTGCTGCAACATACGTAGAAGACATTCATGTGACAGTTAGTCCATTCCAACTATAAACAAATAAGGTTTCTGTTTTTTAGGGGATGGTGACTCCCCATTGATCATTATAATGAATTCTACCATGCAGTTCTGTTCAGTTACATTACAAGCTTCTATTCTTGCCATACATTTGCATTTTTCTTCGCAACTTGGTGTGTGTGTGTGTGTGTGTGTGTGTGTGTGTGTGTGTGTGTGTGTGTGTGTGTGTGTGTGTGTGTCTTTATGTATCTGCCAAGACAAATAGGGACTATGTTAGCTTCCCTGTCTTTGATCTGATATTTTAAAATAGATGTTTGAGTCAGTGGAGCTAACCTGTATGAGGTAAAGAGCAGCCAAACTAACAGTAAATGAATTTCTTCTGATTGGCTTTTTCCTGTGACTGCTATATCTTGATATGGCTATTCATGTCTTCCTTAGTTTGCTTTTAATTCCCATTTCCTGCAAAAACACTGTTCATGCAACATCTCACCTCTTTGTCCTTCCCAAGCATTTTTCCTTTTGTCTGCAGTTCTTCCCTGACACTTTAACCTCTCGTGTTAAGATCCATTATAGCACTGAAGTAGCTGTTTTGTCTCACAGTGCTTCTTGTGTTCTTCTTTGTTGCTGTTTTGTCCTTGTGTCCTTCCCTATTCATTGCTTACATGTTTCATATTTGTTCTCAATTAAAAAAAAATGTAGTGTCAGTAGTGCAACAGGTAACACACTCACCTTTGAAGCATAAGGCTAAGTAAATCGATTACTGACACTGTAGTGCAGCTTGGTGATGCATTCCTGGTTGTATCATCCTTCAGGTGAAATGTTAAACTGAGGCGTCATCTTCTCGAGTTAGTGGTAGAGCAGGCAGATGTTAAAAATCCCACAGCACCTATTAAAAAATGAAGAGGAAGTTCCTCTAAGTTGTGGCCAAATTTCTCTTAGTAGTATAAATGCCACCTCAGGTCTAGCCTATTGGGGACTAACTCGGCCAACAAAAGCTAAATAAATAAATAAAAAACATCCAGAACTGGTCCTTGACAGTCTTTTGCATGTTACTTTATTTTTTGCCACTGCTTGAATGTCTTTCTTCCTCATCTTCGGAAGGTGGTGTACTGTACAGTAACTATAATTCTTAGCTAATCTTACTGATCTTTTCTGTGGTTTGATCTTAGCCTTACCTGTTTAGGTTGTCATGGTGAAAGTTGTGATACCTGAATCAGCCTGCTTTAGGACAACTTCCATATACCTTGGAGTGTGGGACCTGAAGTTTTTATCAGATGTTTCTTGCCTGCAGCCTGTTGACAGTATTTAGCCGCAGTCAGTACTCAGGGCTGCTGCTTTTCAGTAGGTATGTTCTTATATGGCAGATATTCAGACCAGTATAAGTTACTTATGCTGTTTTGCTATGAACTCAGCAGGGTTTTGGTATGTTCTGTTATATCCTTTATGTCATATTGAACTGGAACGCTATAGCAATCCTGAATCTAAACTGTCTGAAGCTATGAAAAGGGCCGCTAAGAAATTGCTTAAAAATAGTGCCAACATTTTAGAGACACTTTAAGGAAATTGTAGAGAACTTTTGGGGATATTACAAGTCCTCTTTTGAGAATTAGGAATTTCTGTAGAACAGTTTTTAGGAACACAAATGACAGGTGATGCAGATACACAAAGCTCAGAAGGATCTCTACAGTGGAGTGAAAATGACAGTTGCAATGGGTGCAAGGTGTTGGCGGTGCAATTGGCAGATGCTGATTGTGCATTAGTGTCATGGCTGAAGTGCTGAATATTCACGTGTGGTAATATAGCAGGTCATTTATTATATTTGTTAAAGTAAAACTGCTTTTTTTCTTTTTGTTTTGCTTTTCATCCCTTCAATTTAGAGTTGTGAGCAATAGATTGGTTTGGTTTGAAAACTGTAAGTTGGAAAGAGGCCAGATCAGAGAATTTCAGGCAGTCCCAGATAACCTAGCTATAGTTCTGCACAGAGCTTATTGCTTATTTTGTATTCACCTCAGGCACACAAATTTTCTGATATAAAGTAATGAATGTACTTTATCCACAGTGGCATAAAAAATGATCTTTTTGTACTCGCTTGCACTTAAATTTCCCAGACATGAACTGTACATCACTTTTTTTTTTTTGCCACACATTAAAGAATACATGTTAAACATTTTGTTGTACCAGATACAGGTATATCTGAGATTCAGTTTCTTGAAATATCAAAAAATTCACTGCTCAGTAAATCCAGAATTACACTTCCTAAAATAGCAGTAAAATATGTAAAAGATAGTGATAAATCATAAGATACTAACAGTATCTCCATACTAGCAGAATTTTTCAGGAAAGCTAACAGAATACAAAATACTTATTTTCTGGGAAAAGTATTTAAATACAAAGCACTACCTACCACACACCAAATTTATAAATTATTGTTACATTGTAACTTGAGTAACAGTATTACATTGTCCTCTGACATGGGTTTTGTATTGTACTTTAAAAGGTCAGTTTGCATAGAAAATGATGCCTGTACATCTGCTTTTGAAACAGAGACAGATTTGACTGTTTTTAATTTTGTTTGATATTTGTAACACCTTTATTATTGTACAGTTTGAACAGTGGTACACATACAGTTATTGAAAAGAAAGCAAACCATTGTAAACATTTTTGATTAGCTTCCTCTATTAAACATATATCTTTTATTTTTTAACAAACATTATTCACTTTCAATATTGCATAAATTCCTTAAATCCTGCATTCCGTTAAATTTCATTCCTCTTCATCAGTTTTTCTCTATGTATTGTTCCCACCAAGTCCATTGATTCTTATGTAAATTGATCACTTCCTTTTCTGAAGATCATTCCTCCAATTCTTTTATCTCATTTGCAATATTAAGTAATGTGTGGTTGGTTTAGATTCTGATTTTCATTTTTTAGTAATTGTTTTTTTTAGGCTGCCAGTACCATTAAACTTAGCAAAGCTTTATTATGGCAAAGTAGTTTAGATCTCATAACCCAGCTCTAAATATCTCGACCAATTCATTAGTTACAATAATTTGCTCTCCAAACATTTCTGACGAAGTACTCTATGGGCAATTTTTGCAATCTGCCAACTTATTCCATTCCAAAAAAAAGACAGGCTCCCAATTACCTCTGTCTTTCCTGTCACACTTCAATGAATTGCAGTCTACTTGAGGAAGAATTCTCTGAAGTCTGTCTGAAGTATAAAATACCTATGGAAACACTTCCATGCAGATTCCTAAACTTTATGGACTCTTTTGCATACTTGGATGCCATACCAATGCCCTCTTACTGTTCCTTTGTCTATTGTCTTTCTTTCTCTCTTCCCAATCTTTTCAAAGCTCCTCATGTTGATGCTTATAGTTGTCATGCAGAACGTTATGTGCCCAACTAATTCTCCCTTTTTTAAAAGTAGCTTCTGTTCTAGGCTCAATTAGGAAAGTCAATAAGGCTAGTCTTTCACTTAGCACTCTCCTATCCCTGTCTCTTTACCTGTACTCTAGCCATCATTGGTAGGGAAGGCAGTCCCCAACCTGCAGTCCAGACTTCAACTTGGTGTCATCCTGCTCTCTATTACCTTTCCCACCATAGTTATTTGCTCGAAGTACCTCAACTCTTTCGCTAGCTTTCCTGATAAATTCTAGCCCCGTTGCCTATTTCTCTGTCCCTACTTGCAGTCATCCCTGTGGGTGAAATCTCCTTTCTCATCCCCTTGTTGGTTTAGATCTTACAACACTTTTAGCTACTTTATTAATGTAAATGTATTGTTATGGTTATTGTTATTCTCCTTAATTCACCCCCTGCAATGCAGCTGTTTGAGTTTGTACTCTAACTCCCTTTCAGTGCGGCCTGAGCCTTTTAAAAATTAAAGTTATTGGCTCAGAGTTCAAACAAATGTTTTTCCGTAGAACTGTAACTGTGTTTAGAAAACTGTAATTGAAAACTGTTCTGCTCAAAGTAATCTTGCAGTGCCTGCATTCATTCATTTATGGGACTTAACTTGGATTTTATAAGCCACCACAAACAATAAATATGAATTATAGAATACTGTATACATAGCTTGTGATATGTCTGTAAATATTCAAGCAGCACACATACTGCTAGCAGCATTTTATATAGCTCTGAGAT
Source organism: Protopterus annectens (assembly GCF_019279795.1). Taxonomy (NCBI): domain Eukaryota; kingdom Metazoa; phylum Chordata; order Ceratodontiformes; family Protopteridae; genus Protopterus; species Protopterus annectens. Next base: position 728,392,210 of record NC_056735.1, read on the forward strand.
TTCATATGAGGCTAATCAGTTCTGTTTGTGTCAATTGATTGTTTAGATATCTAGAAATACATAAAATCTGGTACAATGCAAATAATGAACATACAGATAATATTTAATATGTCTTTGCAGATATCAGTACAGTTGTGTTTGCCATTGTATAAGCTTTAATATGGAATCTCCTAATGTTTTGTATGTAGCATGGTTTTGAAGTTATTGATGCAAATATAAACTGACAATATTTGACTCCTGGAGGCGTCAGTAGGATGTAACTGTAGAAATGTCTGGAGGTGTCACTAGGCTGTAATGAGCTAAGGGCCCACATCCCAAATCCTGCTCTGTCCTTATTTTTTGAACTCTATCCATTGTGTCATTATGTCTTTCCAGTTTGATTTGTAGCCTTCTGCTTGTGAATAGCTTTAAAGTATCCATCAAATCAGGTAATCCTAAACAACCTTGTTTTATGGACAGAAACAGCTTATACCAGTCATGGTACAACGTCTTCTCTGATTGACAAAAAAATAGACCCGACTTATATATGAAACCAGAGGGATGAGAAACATTTTCCTGCTCTGTATCTTAGTGTCTGTATCCATAATCAAGTGCTTCCAACTTTTTATTTTTTATTATCTTTTGTTTAGTCTCTTTGCACATATCTATAGCTGCTGGCTAGAATTCTTTTTAATCTTTGCACCTAAATGCTTAATCTTGGGTCCCAGCAGATGTGAGGTATTGCTGAACCAGTCAATGTGGTTTCTTAGTTTATTGCTATAGCCTTTATTTTATCTTCATTAATTTTATATCCTGAAGAAGAGTCAAAACTGTCTCAGAATGCTGCAAACCGGTGAAATTTACTTTTCCAGATTTATCTAGTACAAAATAATATAATCTGTGAGTAAAGGTAAGGCTTCTTGAATTCCATGCCAATTAAATCCCTGAATTTGTAAATCCCATATTTTATGACCACTGGCTCTAAGTATAAAGCAAATAACAAAGGTAAAAGTACATTCCTGCCTGATTCCTCTCTTTAAATGCAGCTTGTCAGAGAAGAATCCTCCCACCTTAATTCGTGCCCCCCTCCCTGCATATATGCTCTTAATCAATTAACCCTGTTACTCTTGGAACCAGGGTTTGTTGCAGTACACAAACGATTCCAAAAGAAAAAACACATCTTAAGTCCTCCAGCAAGCTTAACCAGGAACTGGCAGCTGTAGTATTAAATGCTGAAGATACACAAGCAGAGCAAAAAAGCTGAACAAACTGTACAATTCTGCTTTAACCATAAATTGAACAATGTTTATTCACAAAGCACAAAATCTTAGTGTTTTCACCTTCCACCTGAATGTATCATCAGAGGTAAAAACTGCAAGTTGTGTTCAAGATAAACTACACCTTCTAATTGGTAGATGACCAGTCAGAATTCAAATACATTTGTTGAAGCCGATTGTCTCAAGTTACACTGTTAGTTGCTAGCAAGCAGAACTAGTAAAAATGTGTTGTTCATTAAACAGTAACAAATACTTAAATACATTCAAACACTTCAAAAAACACTTCAAAGAAAAAAAGTTTGGTTACAGTAATTTTTCAGCTCTACTTCTAAGAATACAAATTTGTCATTAAGCCCTGGTTTTCTCATAGTATCTAAATGAATTTGCCAAGAAAGTTCTTTCTGCTCAAGCAGTAACTCTCTGTTCCCATCTCTATTTGTTGTAAAAATGCTATCAATAATAAAAAATATAAATATTTTGTAATTTGAACATTCCAGGGTATGTTTATATAGTGCATTGTAAAGTTTACATTTCTTAATCTCATAGTGTTGATATATTTGCTCCTTAAGTGTCCTGGTAGTTCTTCCTGTATAGAATCCAGGACAGGAGGTGCATGCAGCTAAGTTGTAGCACATTTAAGATCCCTGGACAAGTTAATGTTTTGTTATAATTTTCAATCATGATGTAGGGGCCATCACTGATGAATTTGCAATATTTACAAAAAACGCATTTCATCATTTTTTGACTGACAAGCCCTTTTACTAGTACCATTGTTATTTCTTTCAAAGATGTTCTTAAGATTGTCACTCCTATTATAAGTTATCTTGGGTTGTGCTTCCAAGGTTTCCTTGAGTTTGACTGCAAAAACATTCCATGTGTCCCTAAGAATTCTTTTAAGTGCTGGTGCTTGGTGGTTATACTTAATAGCCATAGCTCCTATCTTGTCTGTAATATCGTTAATGATGTGTTGATGCCACTAGTATTTCATCCCTCTGTGTGCAGGTATTTGCATTTAAAATGGGGGCATATTTGTCTTGTCTACCTGAAAGTATTTCATCTTTATCTTTCTTGACTAATGAATCCGGATAGCTTCTTTCAAAAACATCTTACTTTTCAGATGGAGCTAGACAAATTATGTAATATCAACTGAAACTAATCTAGAAAGGTGTACCATTTGACCTTTGATAATGTTTTGTTTCTGGTAAAATGGATGGTTGCTGTTACAATGAAGCAAAGAGTTGGAGTATGTCTCCTTTCTATAAATATTCAAAACATATTTTTCTCTGCATAATCTTTAGAGATTGTAATATCCAGGTAGTTTATTGAATTTACATACAAAGAGGATGTAAATTTTAAGAAACTGGTGGAAACATTCAGTTTCACTTAACATTCCTCAGAACTCAACATGAGATGAGATCATGAAATGTAAACTTTCCAGTTCACTAGATAAACATACCCTGGAATGTTCAAATTACAAAATATTTATATATTTTTTTATTATTAGAGTTTTTACAACAAATGGAGGTGGGAACAGTGAGCTTGAGCAGAAAGAACTTTCTTGGTAAATTTATTTAGATGCTATGAGAAAACCAGGACTTGATGACAAATTGTCTTTGGACTGTTTTCTTAGAAGTAGAGCTGAAAGATTATAGTAATCAAACTTTTTTCTTTGAAGTGCTTTTTTGAAGTGTTTGAATGTATTTACGTGTTTGTTAATGTTTGATGAACAACACATTTTTACCAGTTCTGCTTGCTGACAGCTAACAGTGTATCTTGAAACAATCAGCTTCAGCAAATACATCTGAATTCTGATTGGTCATGTATCAATTATTGGGTGTATCTTGAACACAGCTTGCAGTTTGTATCTCTCATGATGCCTTCAGTTGGAAGGTGAAAGCACTAAGATTTTCTACTTTGTGAGTAAACAATGTTCAATTTATGGTTAAAGCAGTGTCATACAGTTCATTCAGCTTTTTGCTCTGCTTTTATATGTTCAGAATTTAACACTACAGCTGCCAGTTCCTGGTTGAGCTCGCTGGAGGAATTGAGGTGTGTTTTTCCTTTTAGAACCCTGTTACTCTATCAGGGAACAGAAATGCTACCATTACCCTTTTCATTAAATCCCAGTTGACTCCATTGAATGCCTCTCTACCTTAAGATGCACCAACAATCTTGGCATTTTCTTACACTCTGCTTCCCTCTGGGTCATCAGTGTTCTGCTAACATTCCTCCCCTCTGCAAAACCACACTGATCTATATCCATCAATTTTGTCCACACTGTTGGCCATTCTCTTCGCTACTATAGACATAGGCACTTTGTAATCATAGTTTAAAATTGAAATTGGTCTATACAAAACTTGGTCTGAAGGATCTTCAGCCTCTTTGGGTAATACAGCCATCCCTGCTCTCTTCCAAGATGGTGGCACTGTCCCTTCTTTAAAATATTGTTAAACAAAACCTTTAAGCTCTTTATCACTACCTCCCACCCCCCAATTAATACCCACATTTGCTTTATACAAATTTCCAAAATATCTCTTACTACCTGTATACGATTGCTGATCAGCTTTCTTGTCATAGTCTCCCTGTGGTTGTCTCTTTCTACTTTCATTTGCATAAGTCATTGATAAGTGTGTTTTTGAATTTTAGATTTATCAAAATTCATGCATGTTTTCCTGATACTCCTTTGTTTTATTTTAAACACTCAACCATTGATCCTTCTTTTCTTTTTTGTGAGATCTTCTTTCTTCTGCAATACTTTAACCATTGATAACACCTCTAAATAATTCACATTACTTCTTTCACATATCTCTTTTCCTCTTATATCTCCCATATTTTTAAACTCCATCTTCATTTTATCCCACTCCCTAGCTAGTTCTTCTGAAGAAATATCTGTATTTCCTGATAATTCTCAGAGTATTTCCAGTACCCACTCTAAAATTCCACTAGGGAAGTGCTAGTATCTCGCTTCTACTTCATTTTCCTGCATCTTAAACTGTATCAGTGCGTAATCTGAAATAATTATTGTATTTGTTTCAAAGTCTTCAATTAAATAACCGTGCCACTGTGGAATTTAATTTCTATATAATCTAACCTGGTTATTCTATCTTGGAGAAATAAGTAAATTCTGTCCGAGCTCCTGCTAGTAAATTTACATTTTTCATTCCAAAAATCTGCCCTCTTATTATATTTTCCATTTTAAGTCCTGATGCATCCTCACTATTGCAAATCGGTTCCATTCTCCACTCTCAAGTAATGCTGCCTGCTGAAAGGTAATTGTTGCCCCCAAATTGTCTTAAGCTCCATAATAATAGCTTTAGGTGAAATGTGAATGCATGTTGGTGTTATCCTTCTCTGCCAGTAACCCTTTATTACCACAAATTTACCATTGTCTTTCTCTTCCTATTCTGTCACTATTGGAACCCGTATAGTGATCAGAATTATTAGCCCCTTTTCCTTCATCTCTTACACTCTACTGAATATCACTTCTGAAGTCCATCCTTTGTCACATTTGCATACATATTTCTATCCCAATGTGTCTTTTGTAACATTGCTATTTGCACTCTAAACTTCTTAATATAATTCAGTACTATTTGCTTTTTGTCAGTAACTGCAATGTCATTGACATTTCAAGATACGCAAGTTAAATTTGAGTTCATCATATATGATGGTACCTAGGAGCTTAGCGTGGGGCTTAGATTGTATGATGGTCTTATTGGATGATGTGATGAGAAAGGTAGATTTATGTTGAGCGAGGGACAAAGAGCAGGTGTTTGGTTTTCTTTGGGTTTAAGGAGAGTTGATTATCAGACAGCCATTTTTCAGTAGATAGAAAGGCATCTTGAGTAAGTGCATGAGATCTGTGATGTTATTGGAAATGGAGATGAGTGTGGAATTGTCAGTGTATTGGATTAAGGAGGATTTTTGCAAGATGTATGAAGGTCATTTGTGAAAATGTTAAACAGGAGGGGACCCAGTATGGAACCTTGGGGTACATCAGATGTGATTGGAAGAGAGGGGGGGCAAGAGGAGAGCCATCTGACAGATTGTTGCCTATTAGAAAGTTAACTGTTGAACATTGAAGTGAAGGCAGGGAGAGATTGAGATTAGCAAGTTTAGATAGAAGAATAGGGTGAGAGACAGTGTCAAAGGCTTTGGAGAGGTCAAGGAAAAGACAGGATACAAGTTGGTTGTTATCTCTAGCCACTTCTACTTTATGTGTAAATGATAAGAGAGCACTGCTTGTGCTGTAGCTGATTATGAATACATTTTTCAAGTATTTTTGATAGAGGGGAAAGAATGGCTTTGGGTCTGTAGTTAGATGGGTCAGTAGAATTTCCCCCTTTATGCAGAGGGATGGTGAAGAAGGATTTCCAAATGTCAGGGACTGTGGCTTCTTGAGTATATCTATTGATTAGTAGGGATACGGGGAAGGGTATGGAATCAGCAGCTATTTTGAGGAAGAGAGGTGGGAGGTTGTCTGAAGAGGGAGAGCATGGTTTGAGCTTGAGCAGAAGTGATTTTATGTACGCAGTAGAAACAAGTTGAAGAGTGAACATGTTTTTTTAACTAGGTTGGGAGGGTTAGAAGGGGTGTTAATGTTGTGTTTAATGTGTGTGAGTTTTTGGATGGTATCAGTGAAGTGATTGTTGAGAAAGGTAACTCAAGTGGAGTGCTATTTGAGAAAGGAGAGGGAGTTGAAGGGTGACAAGGCTGGAGAAGTTTGTTAAGGGTTGTCCAGAATTTACATGAATTTGATTTAAAGTTTAGTTGGGGAGAGTTGTAGTAGGATTTTTTTATCATTGTTGATTTGTTTTTTGACAAGGTTCCTTTTTTTTGAAAGAAACCATGGCTACAGCTCCTACTGATGAGGTTGTCATAGATTGCTTAGATTCGGGCTTTCTCTTCAGCCCCACCTGTGGCAATGAGTCACAGGGTATTTGAATCCTGAAAGAATTTGACTTGTTGTTTAGATCACAGTAAGTGAGACTGAGCAGGAAGACTTGAAACTTTGAACACTGAAGAGTAATTGCCACTGTGACAATACAAACTGTGCCGAGTGTCTGTATGTAGTGGCACCAGGGGGGTCTGCAGGTGAATGATATGGTTGTAACAGGCACATTTTTTAACCATGGCAGGCAACCAGATATTATGGACAGTGGACTTTGCAAGGTTAATTTATATTAGTTTGAAAAAGTTGGAGTACTTTATACTGTGGTCTGTTTACTGCATGTGTGAAACAGAGTTCAGATACATTATTGTATCAGTTATTATATTTTTCTATTCATGTTACTACAGTCAAACATTTGAGTTGTACACAAGGTCCCTGTAATTGCAGTGAAGAGGGCTGTCTATGGATGAAAGTGACTGATACTGGACTGCTGTCATTGTGGCTTTACAGGCTAATAATATTTGCATGAAGAAAGAATGAATACTTTACTGTGGTGTTTTTGTGTGAAACAATGTTAAATAATGACCACAGTAATTTGTTATTATTACTATGATTATTATTATTACAGTCAGATATCTGAAGTATATACATTCAACAAACTACAGTTAGTGACTATCAGTGCTGTCTGGTTTAGAAAGATTACTTTGCAGCGTTTGTGCACACTTGCACATTTTTTCAAAACAAATTTGAAATGCATTACTTTGACTATTATTTGTTTTCCACAATCTGCACACTGCACAGTCAACAAAGTTCATAGGTTCATAGGTTCATACTAGGCTATCTGCCCTAGGGCATTTATAAGTCTAGCCAGAGTGTGTGTGGCTTTCACCACCCCTTATGATGAGAATACTATACCCATTAGTTTGCTGTGCCTCTGTCCAGCAGTGATACAGAGATGATTCCTGGGGTAAACCTACGATCTCCCATCCACTCGTCAAGATTTCTCTTGAACAGAGTCAGTGAGGGGCTCTGCCTCACATGGACTGGGATTCTGTTCCATAGTGTAGGGAGTCTCTGGGTGATGAATCTGTCCCTCCAGCACATCCTATTTATATCCATGTTGAGGTTTAAGTCTCTTGCTCTCGTGGCTCTGGTGGATTTGGATTTTTTGAGGTGGAGCATGTCCATTAATTTCGGGTTGGACATGGCCTTGTATGTCAGGCACAGATCACCTCTGAGCAGACGGCATGCGACTGAATAGAGCTGGAGTTTCTTCAGTCAGGCATCGTATGACATATGTTTGAGCCCCTTTATCCTTTTGGTGAGGAACTTTTGGGGTCTTTCCAACTGCTGCAGGTGTCGGGTAAGGTACATTCCGAATGGGGCGTT